>NC_058094.1:96415454-96718484 GCF_020171115.1 Neogale vison
TGGAACAAGAAACAGCGCCCACTCAGGAAGGGGAGCTGGTCAGAAATAGGCATTGTGACCCTCACCCTGAGACCCATTTCCAACAATCACCCACGGGAGCTAGACCAAGACCCCACAGAGCGGGCCTGTCAGGCTCCTAGGCCCAAATCCTAAGCCTTGGTTGGGTTACCCAGGCACCAGGATCCAGAACCCATCTCTGGAATCCATGTTTTGACAGGAACCCTGACATGGTAAAACGTGGTCTCCCCTTCCCCAGTAAGACACCAAACTCTTGGGTGCGGGGCAGAATTCCCAGATAGGAAGAAACTCGCTGGGCACGTGAGGACACTCATCCATTCCGTGGCCATCCTAGACACAACCCAGACAGAAAAGCCTGTTCTCCTGCCTCCAGCTGCCCGAATTTCAAATCCGAGGAGCTGCCCTCAGGGTCTGCAGATCGGGCCTGCCATCACCTCGCCCCTAACTCGTACCCAGTTTTGTGTATGAAGATTTTGGTCCCAGAGCCCTGAACCACATGTGCTACAGGATGGGGCCTCCAGAACCACAGCACATCACTGAGTCTGCTCTCCAGAGGAAACTCTGCCCATCTCAGTTGCCATAACCCTCCACATTAGGAGAAACCTGCAAGGTCCCTGAACTCACCCCAATTTCTTAGGCCGCTCTGGAAAAAATGCACTGTCTGACACAGCCTCAGCACCTACCTCCAGGAAGACACGCAGGTCAGTGGATCTGAGACCGAAGATTGAATCTGCCCCTAGGACCTCATCAGAACCCTAGCTTATGTTTTCAGGCCTCTGTCCATACAGGCCTGTTCTGTAAAACCAATATATGATCCAACCTGTGGTCCCTGAGCCATACATGATAATCCCTCCTGTGCCATGAAGGAAACCTGTCTCCTGGGAACTGGGTCTAATCCTTTGGATAGGAGAATTCAGCATGGGCCCAGGGCCTCCGCCACATTCTAAGGTCTCCCTGGACACGAAGAAACATTGGGACCCATTAGACTGAGAACGTCCATCAACTCAGATCACTTGGAACTTGGAACCAGAGAGAGCAGATCAAGCCTGCCCTGTTCCTCAGCTGCAATGGTAACGTGAGAAGGGCTTCCCAGGCCTCTATTCAGAGACCTGGGCTATCGAACCTTCCATATGGGGGAACCTGGAGCCCTCTAAGCGGACTTCCCCTGTCCCACAGTAGGATACCTTGCTGTTTGGAACAGCTAAAAAGCTCCAGCTTGGGAAAACCTCCAAGGCTTCTTGAGAAAACCCCACCATTCATTGGCCATCATGGATACAAACTCCAGCGTGAGCAGACATCTGACCCTCGACCATACTCAGCTGCTGGACATCTCAAAACAACCTCTGTACATTGGAACAGCCATGTGCTTGGCACTGAGCTTAACCATAGCTTGTGTTTTAAGGCTTTTGCCCTCACAGTCCTCACATGCAAGCCCTCTTAATTGGGAAATCTGGAGCCACAACACAGCCTACTGCCTGCCCACCAGAAAGAAGAATGCCCTATGGGTCTGCACAGAAACACCACATGAGGATCCAGTTGCACAGCTCTCAACAGCACCCCAATATCATAGGCCGCCCTCTGACTGAATGCTCTGTCTGACACAGCTCGAGCCCCGACCTCCGGTCAGCCATGCAGACAGTGGTAACCATATCCAATAGGTGGGTCCTGCCTTGGCCTGAGGCCGTCATCTTGAAGCAACCTGGGTAATCAGGTACCTGTCCCAGAACTTAGCTCAAATTCCTGCCCATGGGGGATCCTGAAGCAGAAATGAGTACTACTCCTTCCCCATGGCAGGAAAACTGAATGTTGAGATGACAGTCCAACCCTCAGAGTGGGATCCAGGTGCATGGCCCATGAGACCAAGCCCACTCAGGATGAGCAGTTGGGCACAAACAGGCATTGTGACCCTCACCCTACGACCCTTTCCAACAAGCCCCCTCGAGAGCTTGACCAGGAGCCCACAGAGCGGGCCTGTCATGCTACTAGGCCCAAATCCTAATCCTTGGTGGGGTTATCCAGGTGCCCGGACCCAGAACCAATCTCTGGAATGCCTGTGTGGACAGGACCCCTGAAATGGAAAAGCGTGCTCTCCCCTTCCACCAGAAAGAC
Source organism: Neogale vison (assembly GCF_020171115.1). NCBI lineage: Eukaryota > Metazoa > Chordata > Mammalia > Carnivora > Mustelidae > Neogale > Neogale vison. The sequence goes on from NC_058094.1 coordinate 96,417,582, forward strand.
ACCAATCTCTGGGGTGCCGAGCAGAATCCCCAGAGAGGTAGAATCTCCCTTGGACCCATGAGGCCAACCCTCCAATCCATGGCCATTGTAGACACAAAATGCAGACAGAAAAGCCTGTGCTCCAGCCTCCCAGCTGTCTGAATTTCAAATCCCGAGCAGCTGCCCTCAGGGTCTGCAGATCGGGCCTTCCGTCACCTCCCCCCCCTAACTCTTACCGGAGTTTGTGTCTGAAGACTTTGGTCCCAAAACCCTGACCCACATGGACTCCAGGATGGGGCCTCCAGAACCACATCACATCACTGGGCCTGCTCTTCCGAGGAAATTCTGCCCGTCTCAGTTTCCCAAGCCCTCCAGATTAGCAGAAACCTGCAAGGCCCCTAAGCCCACCCCAATTCCATAGGCCACTCTGGAAAAATGCACAGTCTGACACAGCCTCAGAATATACCTCCAGGAAGACATGGAGGTAAATGGGAAGGGATGAATGCCCTAAGACCATAGTGGGTCCAAGGTGCTGGGTGTGCGACCAGCTGTCTCGGTGTCTGTTAGAAGGTCTGGGGTCAGGCTATGTAAGACAGAGCATTAGTGCTTAAGGTAGCCTATGCAGTTGGGGTGTTGCCGAGGGCCGAGCAGGTTGATCCACCTTTTGGGTTTCTGGGCAACGCCATAGAAAATGTATTTCTGCCAGTGGGCAGGCAGAGTGCTTCATTTTGGTCCCAGTATTCCCAATCAGGAGGGCTTGTCTGCCAGGAGTATGAGGAAGGAAGTCTGAAAACAAGCTAGCATGAGGTTTGGGGCCAAGGGCACAGCAGGCCCATTCTGCAGCAGCTGAATCGAGATCTCCTGCATCTGAAGTCAGGACGAGTATCAGACGTTGCCTCAGGCTGGAGTTTGTGTCCATGATGGCCCCTTCCTGAAGGAGGTGGGGCTGTCATGAGGCCAGGGACGTTTCCCTATGCTGGGAGTAGTGAGCTGCTCCAAACCTCAAGGTTTCCTTCTGCAGGACAGTCGAGGCCTATTGGATGGTTCCAGGACACCACAAACGGAAAGACTCAAGAGCAGGTGTGTAAGCATGGATGCCTGGAAACACCACCTCACATTCCCATTGACTGGTAGGGTTAAGGCAGGCTCAATCTGCGAGATCTTGGGCGAGTTGCCCAGAGGTCTGAGTTGTAATGGACTCTTCTAAGGATGTGTTATAATGTGGGTTGGTGGCCATGGAGACCTTGTAATGTGGTGGTGGCTCAGGGTCTTTGCAGGATACTCCAACCCAAAGGGTTTGACACAGCTCCAACAAGGAAGCTTCCCATGTGGAGACAAGAGGTGTTCTGTTTGGTGGCTCAAGAAAGCCCCATATGCTGGTCTTTGAACCCAGGCCTCTGAGGAGTGACACCTGGAAACCAAAGCAAGTGTTCACATTAGGACCTAGGGGCCTGTCTGGTTCAATCTTCTGTCTCTGTGGACATCTGTCTGTGTGTCTGCATGGACACAGTTGCTCAGCTTGTGTCAGAATGCCCCTTTGTGTCCAGGGCAGCTTACATTAGTGGGATATTCTCGGAGACCTTGGGGTTTCTCCTAATCTGTAGCGTTGTGGCCAATGGAATGGGTATAGTTTCATAGGAGAGAGCAAGCATAGTCCTGTGGTGTGGCTCCAGAGGCCCCAGCCTGGAGTCTGTGGTGCCAGGGCTGTGGTTACAGACGTCCAAAAACACAAACTCGGCTCAGGTTTGTGGCCGAGGTTATGGTAGGCCTGATCTACAGTCCGTTAGGGTTTATCCTAGGCATATGAAATGAGGGTGAGTGGGAGGCGGTCGCTCTGGCTTTTGTCTCTGGATGTTGTGTCCATAATGGTCGTTTAATGTAGGGGGTCGCCTCATGGGCTGAGGAAGAGTATTCCCTCTCTGGTGATTTGCCCAGCTCCCTAGAATTTTTGGTCATTCTGTGTGAAGGGAGGAGTCCTGTATTCTGCCTCATTTGTCCTCCCCATAGAGGGATTTTAGAGCAGAGCAGTGTGTACTGACAACTCCAATACTTGCCCTCTGGTAAGGCCTGGGGGCCTATGTGCATGGTTAGCCCCATTTCTGGGCTCTTGGTCCAGCCACTGAGAGGCGTTACTTGAATATGGGACTCACACTCAGGTTCACAGTGCGTGTCTGTGCCCAAGGAGGCCCTCAAGCACTGGCGTGGCCTCTCGGACCACACAGGTTTTCCTACACTGTACGTTGGACAACATGCCGACCACAAGGTTTCTTGCCATGGAGAAGGTAGAATTCTGATTTTTGCATCATGTTCACCCCTGGTCAGTGATTGGAGATAAGGTCTAGGTTCTGAAGCCTGATAACCGAGGTTGGGAAGAGATGACGACCTAAGGCCACGGCGGGTCTGATGTGTTCGGTTTGGGGCCAGCTGTCTGTTTGTCGTTTTGGATATCTGGTCTCAGGTTGTTCCAGACAGGGCATTAGTACACAGGGTAGACTGTATAATTGCTTTACAGTCGAGTGGCGTGCATTAGATTATCATTTGGTGTTTCTTATTAGCATCATAGGGCAAAGTTTTTCTTCTGGATGGCAGGCAGAGTGCTACATTGTGGCTCTGGAATTCCCAAACTGGAAGGCTTGTGGGCCAGGAGAGTGAGGATGGAAGTCTGAGAACACAAGCTAGGCTTAGGTTTCGGGGCAAGGGCATGGAAGGCACACTCTGCAGAGCTGAATCGAGATCTCATGCATCTGAAGTCAGGGCGAGGATCAGACGTTGGCTCAGGTTGGAGTTTCTGTCCATGTTGTCCCCGTCACGAAGGGGGGGTTGTATTACGAGTCCATGGAGGTTTTCCCACGATGGGAGTTGTGAGATGCTCCAAACCATAAGGATTCCTTCTGCTGGACAATGAAGACTTGTTGGATGACTCAAGGACATCCCATAAGGAAGTTCTTCAGAGCAGGGTTCTAAGGATGGATGCCTGGCAACCCGCCTCACATTTCAATTGTCTCCTAGCGACAGGACACAATTGATCTGCTGGCTCTGGGGTAGCAACCGAGGGGGCTGAGTTGAAATGGACTCTCCTGAGGATGGGTCATAATATGGGTTTCAGTCAATGGAGACCTTGGAATGGGGCAGTGGCACCAGGGCCCTGAAGGTTTCTCCTAACCAGAGGTTTTGACACAGCTCCAATGAGCAAGTTTTCCATGGGGAGACAAGTTTTGTTCTTATTTGTGCCTCAGGAAACCACTGTACGCTGGTATTGGAAACCAGGCCTTTGACGAGAGATGCCTGGAAACCAAAGCAATGGATAGGATTAGGGACGAGAGGCCTGTCCGGTTCAATCTTCTTCTCTAGGGACATCTATCGTGGAGTGGAGTTAACTGCTCAGCTGGTGTCAGATCACCCCTGTTTGTCCTGGGCGGCCTACACTATTGGGATGGCCTCGGTGACTTTGGAGGTTTCTTCTAATTTGCAAGGTTGTGGCCAATGGAATGGGAAGAATTCCCATGGAGAGGGAAGGCACAGTCCTGAGGTGTGGCTCCAGGGAACCAAGCGTAGAGGGTGTTTGTGGCAGTGCTGTCGGGACAAAAGTCTGAAAACACAAACTCCACTTAGGTTTGGGGATGAAGGTATGGCAGGCCCGATCTATAGAACATGATGAGAACTCTTCCGGATATGAACAAAGGGTGAGTGTTAGGCACTTGCTCAGGCTTTTGTCTGTGAATTTTGTGTCACCGATGGCTGTGGAATGCCAGGGTGGACTCATGGGCCATGGACGATTCTCCCTCTCTGGGGATTGGGCACAATCCCAAGAGTTTTGGGTCATTCTGTGGGAAGAGAGGAGGCATTTCTGTTTTTTACCTCAGTTATACCACCAAAAGAGGGATTCAAGAGCAGAGTCCTAGGGAGGGTTGACTGGACAACCCAACCTCTGGTTAATATTGGGGACCTAGGGGCATGGCAAGCCCCATATGCAGGCTCTTGGTCCCGACACTGAGAGACCTTCCTTTAGGATAGGGCTCACGCTGAGTTTCACAATGCATATTTGTGCCCAATGAGCCCCTCAATCCTGGGCGTGGCCTAATGTACAATGCTGGTTTCTCCTACAGTGAACATTGCACTACAAGCCAACCACAAGGTTTCTGGCCATGGGGAAGGAGGAGTTCTGATTTCTGCAACACGTTCACCCCTGGACAGTGATTGGAGTTACGATCTAGGTTCTGAGGCCTGAAAACCGAGGTTGGGAAGAGATGAAGACCTAAAGTCATGGCGTGTCTAATGTGCTCAGTGTTCGGCCAGCTGTTGAGTGTGGATCGGGAGTTGCGGGCTCAGGCTGTGGCAGACAGGGAATTAGTGCCCAGACTAGATTGTATCATTGGGATGAGGTCAAGTTTCGTCCAGGTTAATACTCATTTGTGTTTACCGGGTAGCCAGAAAGGGCAACGTTTTTCTTCTTGAGGGAAGGCACAGTGCCACATTGTGTCTATGGAATTCCCAAACTGGAGAGCTTGTGGGCTCGGACTGTGAGGACGAAATTCTGAGAACACAAGCGAGACTTAGGTTTCAGGGCGAGGTCATGGCAAGCACCCTCTGCAAATGTGATTCGAGATATCGTGCACCTGAAGACAGAGCTAGGGTCAGACGTTGGCTCAGGTTGGAGTTTCTGTCCATGATGGCCCCTTCATGAAGGGGAGGGTCTCACGAGGCCATGGAGTTTTTCCCACAATGGGAGTTGTGAGACGTTCCAAACCACAACGATTCCTTCTGTGGGACAGTCAAGACCTGTTGGATGGCTCCTGGATGTCCCATAAAGAAGTTCTCCAGAGAAGGGTTCTAAGGATGGATGCCTGGGCAGCCCGCCTCCCATTCCAGTTGTCTACTAGCGACAAGGCAAGTTTGATCTGCTGGCTCTGGGGGAGGAACCGAGGGGGTTGAGTTGAAATGGACTCTCCTGAGGATGGGTCATAATGTGCATCTGTGTCCATGGAGACCTGGGAATGGGGCGGTAGATCCAGGTCCCTGAAGGATGTTCATAACTACAGGTTTTCATGGCACTCCAAGGAATACTTTTCCTATGTGGAGATGAGAATTTTTTGATGAGTGCCTAAGGAATCCCCTTAGATTTATGGATTAATGGATTTATGCTGGTATTGGAAACCAGGCCTCTGAAGAGAGATGTCTAAAATCAAAAGCAATAGATCTGAATAGGGCCTTCCTGTCTGTCCCATTCAATCTTATTCTCTGGGGTTATCTGTCTAAGGGTCTGAGTGTAGGTAGTTGCTCAGCTTGTGTCAGATGGCCCCTGTTTGTCCTGGGCGGCCTATAATATTGGGATGGCCTCGGGACTTTGGAGTTTTCTCCTAATCTGTAGGGTTGTGACCAATGGAATGGGCAGAATTCCCCTGGTGAGGGCAGGCACAGTCCTGAGGTGTGGCTCTTGGGGCCCCAGCCTGGAGGGTGTGTGGCCAGGCCTGTGGGAACAGAAGTCTGCAAACACAAACTCCGCTTAGGATTTGGGACGTAGGTGAGGCACGCCCGATCTACAGACCCTGAGGAGAACTCTTCGGGATATGAAAAAGGGTGAGTTTGAGGTACTTGCTCAGGTTTTGTCTCTGGATTTGTGTCAACAAAGTGGGTGGAATGTTGACGTGGCCTCATGGGCCATGGGCATTTTTCCTTCTTTAAGGATTTGGCCCAATCCCAAGAATTTGGGTACATTCTGTGGGATGGGAGGAGTCCTTTCTGACGTTTGTTTGTTTGTTTGTTTGTTTCTTTGTCTTCCTTCCTGTGCCTCACCAAAAGAGGGATTCCAGAGCAGAGCCCTTGGGAGGGGCAACTGGAGAACCCCTCCTCTGTTTAAGTTTGGGGGCCTTGGGGCATGGCAACTCCCATATGCGGGCTCTTGGTCCAGACACTGAGAGGCCTTCCTTGAGGACAGGGCTCACGCTGAGCGTCACAATGCCTATTTGTCCCCAACAAGTCCTTCAAGCATGGGTGAGGCCTCATGGGCCACACTTGTTTCTCCTACACTGAACTTTAGACAACATGCCAACCACAAGATTTCTGGCCATGGGGAAGGAGGAGTTCTGATTTCTGCATCACGTTCACCCCAGACAGTGATTGGAGTTTAGGTCTAGGTTCTGAGGCCTGAAAACCGAGATTGAGAAGAGATGCAGACCTAAGAACCTGGTGCGTCTGATGAACTCAATGTGTGGCCAGCTGTTGAGTGTAGGTCCAGAGGTGCGGGCTCAGGCTGTGTCAGACAGGGCATTAGACAGGGTAGACTGTATAATTGTGGTGCATTTGATTGGCATTCAGGTTGATCCTCATTTGGGATTTCTGTGTAGCTCCATAGGGCAACATTTTTCTTTTGGAGGGCAGGGAGAGTGCGGCATTATGTCTCCATAATTCCCAAACTGGAGGGCTTGTGGACAAGAGTGTGTGGACGGAAGTCTGAGAAAACTAGCTAAGCTTAGGTTTTGGGGAGAGGGCACGGGAGGCACACTCACAGAGCTGAATCGAGATCTCATGTTCCTGAAGCCAGAAAGAATATGAGACGTTTGCTCAGGTTGGAGTTTCTGTCCATGACGACCCCTTTATAAATGGAGCATCTCACGAGACCATGGACGTTTTCCCACGATGGAGTTCTGAGATGCTCCAAACCGCAAATATTCCTTCTGTGGCAAACTCGAGACCTGTTGGATGGCTCCAGGATGTCCCATATGGAACGACTCCAGAGCAGGGTTCTAAGGATGGATGCCTGGGCAGCCTGCCTCCCATTCCAGCTGTCTCCTAGCAAAAAGGCAGGTTGGATCTCTGGGCTCTGAGGGAGAAACCAAGGGGGTTGAGTTGAAATGGACTCTCCTGAGGACGGGTCATAATGTGGGTTTGTGTCCATGGAGACCTTGAAATGGTGCACTTGAACTGGGACCATTAAATATTCTCCTAACCAGAAGTTTTGACAGAGCTCCAAAGAGTACGTTTCCTATGTGAAGACGAGATTTTTCTGTTGAGTGCCGCAGTAATCCCCCATATGCTGGTATTGGAAGTCAGGCCTCTGAGGACAGATGCATGGAAACAAAAGCAATGGATCCGATTAGGGCCAAGTGCCTGTCAGGTTCAATCTTCTTCTATAGGGATATCTCTCTCTGGGTCTGAGTGGAGATAGTTGCTTAGCTTGTGACAGATCACCCCTGTTTGTCCTGGGCGGCCGACATTATTGGGATGGCCTCCGGATGTTTGGGGGTTTCTTCTTATCTGTAGGGTTGTGGCCAATGCAATGGGCAGAATTCCCCTGGAGAGGGCAGGCACAGTCCTGGCGTGTGACTACAGGGGCCCAAGGTTGGAGGTTGTGTGGGCCAGGACTGTTGGGACAGTCTGAAAACACAAACTCAGCTTAGGTTCGGGGACGTATGTATGAAAGGCTCCATCTATAGACCGTGAGGAGAATTTTTTGGGCTATGAACAAAGGGCAAGTGTGAGGCGCTTGCTCAGACTTTTGTCTCTGGATTTTGTGTCAAGGTTTGCCGTGGAATGTCGGGGTGGCCTCAAGTGCCATGGACAAGTCTTTCACTCTGGGAATTTGGTTGGGGTCATTCTGTAGATGGGAGGAGTCTTTTCTATTTTTTTTTTTTTTAACCTCAGGTGTCCCCCCCACAGAGGGATTCCAGAGCAGAGCCCTGAGTAGGGGTGACTAGCCATCTCAAATTCTGGTTGAGATTGAGGAAACAGGGGCTTTGCAAGCCTCATATGTGGGCTATTTTTCCAGTCACTGAGAAGCTTCACTTGAGGATAGGGCTCACTCTGAGGGTCACAACGTGTGTTTGTACAAATTGCGGCCTTAAGGGATAGGCGGGACCACATGGGCCAAACTGCTTTCTCCTACAATGTACATTAGACAACATGCCAGCCACAAGTTTTCTGGCCATGGCGAAGGAGGAGTTCTGATTTCTGCATCATGTTCACTCCTGGGCAATCAGTGGAGATAACGTCTAGGTTCTGAAGCCTGAAAACTGAGGTTGGGTGGAGACGATGACCGAAAGCCATTGTGCGTGCAATGGTCTCATTGTATGGCCAGCTGTCTGGGTGTCGGATGGGAGGGCTGAACTCAGGCTTTAGTGCACAGGCTAGACTGTATAATTGGGGTATGGTCAAGTGGCATGCAGGTTGTTCCTCATTTGGCGTTTCTGCTTCGCCCTATAGGACAACACTTTTCTTCTGGAGGGCAGGCAGGGTACTGCATTGTGTCTCCAGAATTGCCAAACTGGAGGGTTTGTGGCCAGGTTTGTGAGGACGGAAGTCTGAGAAAACAAGCTAGGCTTAGGTTTTAGGGCGAGGACACGGCAGTCACACTCTGCAGAGCTGAATGGATATCTCGTGCATCTGGAGTCAGGGTGAGGATCAGACGTTGGCTCAGGCTGGAGTTTCTGTCCATGATGGCCCATTCATGAAGTTGGGGGGGCATCACGAGGCCATGGAAGTTTTCCCATGATGGGAGTGTGGGATGCTCCAAACCGAAAGGATTCGTTCTTCGGGACAGTCGAGACATGTTGGATGGATCTATGATGTCCCATAAGGAAGTTCTCCAGAGCAGTGTTCTAAGGATGGATCCCTAGGCAGCCCACCTCGCATTCCAATTTTGTCTTAGCAAAAAGGCAGTTTCGATCTGCTGGCTCTGGGGTAGCAACCGAGGGGGTTGAGTTGAAATGGACTCACCTGAGGATGGGTCATAATGTGGGTTTATGTCCTTTGAGACCCTGGAATGGGTTGGTGGCTCTGGGTACCTGAAGGTTTCTCCTAACTGGAGCTTTTCACAAAGCTACAAAGAGCAAGTTGCCCATGTGGAGACGAGATTTGTTCTGATTAGTGACTCTGGAAACCCCCATAAGATAGTATTGGAAACCAGGCCTCTGAGGAGAGATGCCTGGAAACAAATGCAATGGATCCAATTAGGGGCCAGGTGTCTGTCCATTTCAATCTTATTCTTTTGGGATATCTGTGTATGGGTCTGAGTTGAGGTAGTTGCTCAGCTTTGGACAGATCGCCCCTGTTTGTCCTGGGAGTCCTACACTATTGGGATGGCATCGGGTACTTTGGAGTTTTCTCTTAATATCTAGGGTTGTCTCCAATGGAATGGGCAGGATTCCCTTGGAAAAGCAGGCACAGGCCTGAGATGTGGCTCCAGGGGACCCAACCTGGAGGGTGTGTGGGCCAAGACTGTCGTACAGAAGTCTGAAACACAAATTTGCCTTTTGTTTTTGGATGTAGGTATCGCAGGCCTGATCTACAGACCGTGCAGAGAATTATTCGGTGTATGAACAAAGGGTGAGTGTGAGGCACTTGCTCAGGCTTATGTCTCTGGATTTTGTGTCAACGGTGGCCATCAAATGTCGGGATGGCCTCATGGGCCATGGACGAGTCTTTCTCTCTGGAGATTTGGCCTGATACCATGTGATTGAGGTCATTCTGTGGATGGGAGGAGTCCTATCTGTACTTATTTACCACAGGTGTTCCACCAAAGAGGGATTCCAGAGCAGATCCCTGAGTAGGGGTGACTAGATATCTTGACCTCTGGTTAAGATTGGGAGACTTGGGGCATGGCAAGCCCCATATGTGGCTTTTGGTCCAGCCACTAAGAGCCTTTACTTGAGGACAGGGGTCACGCTGAGGGTCCCAATGTGTGTTTGTGCCTATCACGGCCCTCAAGCATGGGCGGGGACTCATGGGCCACACTGGTTTCTCCTACAAGGAATGTTGGACAACATGCCAACCACAATGTTCTGGGCAGGGGGAAGGAGGAGTTCTGATGTCTGCTTCATGCTCACCCTTGGGAAGTGAGTGGAGATTCAGTCTAGGTTTCGGAAGCCTGAAGACCAAGGTTGGGAACAGATGACGACCTAAGGCCATGGAGGGTTCAATGTACTCAGGGTAAGGCTAGTTGTCTGTGTTTCAGTCGGGAGGTCTGGGCTCAGGCTGTGTCAGATAGAGCTTTAGGGCTCAGGCTAGACTGTATAATTGGGGTATAGTAGAGTGGCTTGCAAGTTGTTCCTCATTTGGCATATCTGGGTAGTCCCATAGGGCAAAGTTTTTCTTCTGATGGGCAGGCAGAGTGCTACAATGTGGCTCCAGAATTCCCAAATTGGAGGGCTTATGGGCCAGGAGTGTGTGGACGGAAGTCTGAGAACACAAGTTTGCTTAGGTTTCGGGGCGAGGGCACGGCAGGCACACTCTGCAGAGTTGAAATGAGATCTCGTGCATCAGAAGTCAGGGCGTGGATCAGACACTGGCTCAGGTAGGAGTTTCTGCCCAGGATGGCCATTTCATGAAGGGAAGGAGGCATCACGAGGCCATGGAGGTTTTCCCACGATGGGAGTTGTGAGATGCTCCAATCCACAAGGATTCCTTCTGCTGGACAGTCGAGACCTGTTGGATAGCTCTAGGATGTCCCATATGGAATGACAACAGAGCAGGGTTCTAAGGAAGGATCCCTGGAAAGCCCGCCTCACATTCCAATTGTATCCTAGCAACAAGGCAGTTTCCATCTGCTGGCTCTGGGAGAGCAACCGAGGGGGCTGATTGGAAATGCACTCTCCTCCAGATGGGTCATAATGTGGGTTTGTATCCATGGAGACCTTGGAATGGGTTGGTTGCTCTGGCGATCTGAATATTCGTTCGGACTGGAGGTTTTGACACAGCTCCAAAGGACAAGTTTCCCATGTGGAGACGAGATTTCCTCTGATTGGTACCTCAGGAAACCCCCTTATGCTGGTATTGGAAACCAGGCCTCTGTGGAGAGATGCCTGGAGACAAATACAATGGATCCAATTAGGGCCTAGGTTCCTGTCTGGTTCAATCTTCTGCTCTGGGAATATCTGTTTAAGGGTCTGAGGGGAGGTAGTTGCTCAGCTTGTTGCTGACCGCCCCTGTTTGTCCTGGGCGACCTACACTATTGGGATGGCCTCGGGGAGTTTGGAGGTTTCTCCTAATCTGTACAGTAGTGGCCAATGGAATGGGAAGAATTCCCTTGGAGAGGGCAGGCGCTGTCCTGAGTAGTGGCTCCAGGAGACCCAGCCGGGAGGGTGTGTGGGCCAGAGCTGTTGGGACTGAAGTCTGAAAACACAATCTCGGCTTAGGTTTGGGAACGTAGGATCAGATGTGGCTCAGTTTGTAGTTTTTGACTGTGATGGCCCCATCATGAAGGTGGGGGGCATCACGAGGCCATTGAGGTTTTCCCACAGTGGGGAATGTGATGCTTCAAACCGCAAGGATTCGTTCTGCGGGACAGTCGAGACCTGTTGGATGGATCCATGATGTCCCATAAGGAAGTTATCCAGAGCAGGGTTCTATCGATGGATGCCTGGGCTGCCCATCTCACATTCCAATTGTCTCCTAGAGAGAAGGCATGTTCGATCTGCTGACTCTGGGTAGGAACCGAGGGGGCAGAGTTGAAATGGACTTCCCTGAGGATCGGTCATAATATGGGACTGTGTCCATGGAGAACTTGGAATGGGGTTGTGGCTCCGGGGCCCTGAAACATTCCCTTAACCGGAGGTTTTCACAAGCTCCAAAGAGCAAGATTCTCGTGTGGAGAAGAGATTTGTTCTGATTGGTGCCTCAGGAAGCCCCATACGCTGGTATTGGAAACCAGGCATCTGAGGAGAGATGACTGGAATCCAAAGCAATTGATCCGATTCGCACCTAGGGGCCTGTCCGCTTCAATCTTCTCTGGGCACATCTGTTGATGGTTCTGAGTGGAGGTCGTTGCTCAATTTGTTTCAGATCGACCCTGTTTGTCCCAGGTGGCCTACGCTAGTGGGATGGTCTCAGGGACTTTGGAGGTTTCTCCTAATCTGTAGGGTTGTGGCCAATGGAATAGGCATAATTCCTTTAGAGAGGGCAGGCACAGTCCTGAGATGTGGCCCCACCTGTACAGGTGACGGTCAGGATGTCCGGGCTCAGGCTGTGTCAGACAGGGCATTAGTGCCCAGGGTAGACTGTATAATTGGGGTACAGTCGAGTGGCGTGCATGTTGATCCTCATTTGTCATTTCTGGGTAGACCCATAGGGCAACGTTTTTCTTCCGGAGTGCAGGCAGAGTGCTGCATTGCGGCTCCGGAATTCCCAAACTGGTGGGCGTGTGGTCCAGGAGAGTGAGGAAGGAAGTCGGAGAACACAAGCTATGCTTAGGTTTCAGGGAAAGGGCACGGCATGCACAGTCTGAAGAGCTGAATCCAGATCTCGTGCATTTAAAATCAAGGCGAGGATCAGCCAATGGCTCAGGTTGGAGTTTCTGTCCATGATCCGCCTTCATGAAGATTGGGGGCATCAAGCGCCCATAGAAGTTTTCCCATGATGTGAGTTGTGAGATGCTCCAATCCACAAGGACTCCTTCTGTGGGACAGTCAAGAGCTGTTGGATGGCTCCAGGATGCCCCATACGGAATGACGCCATAGAAGTGTTCTAAAGTGAATGCCTGAAGAGCCCGCCTCTCATATTTCAATTGTCTCCTAGTGACAAGGCAGGTTCGATCTGCTGACTCTGGCGGAGCAACTGAGGGCGTTGAGTTGAATTGGACTCTCCTGAGGATGTGGGATTGTTTCCATAGAGACCTTGGAATGGGGCAGTGACTCCAGTGACCTGAAGCTTTCTCCAAACTGGAGGTTTTGACACAGCTCCAAAGCACAAGTTTCCCATGTGGAGATGGGATTTTTTCTGATTGGTACCTCTGGAAACCCCCATATGCAGGTATTGGAATCCAGGCCTCTGAGGAGAGACGCCTGGAAACAAAAGCAATGGATCCGATTAAGGCCTAGGTGCTTTTTCCTGTTCAATCTTCTTTTCTATGGATATCTGTCTACGGGTCTAAGTGGAGGTAGTGGCTCAGCTTCTGTCAGATCGCTCCTATTTGTCCTGGACCTCCTACAATATTGGGATAGCCTCGAGGACTTTGGAGGTTTCTTCTAATCTGTAGGGTTGTGTCCAAAGGAATGAGCAGAATTCCCTTTGAGAGGGCAGGCAGAGTCCTGAGGTGTGGCTCCAGGGGCCCCAGCCTGGAGAGTGTGGGGGCCAGGACTGTGGGTCTAGAAGTCTGAAAAAAATTCGCCTTATGTTTCTGGATATAGTTATGGCAGGCCCAATCTACGGATCGTGAGGAGAATTTTTTGGGCTATGAACAAAGGGCGAGTGTGAGGCGCTTGTTCAGGCTTATGTCTGTGGATTTTGTGTCAAAAGTGGTTGTGGAATGTTGGTGTGGCCTCATGGATCATGGAAGAGTCTTTCTCTCTGGGGATTTGGCCCGATCTCAAGTGGTTGCGGTCATTCTGTGGATGGGAGGAGTCCTTTCTGGATTTATTTACCTCAGGTGTCCCACCAAAGAGGGATTCCAGAGCAGAGCCCTGAGTAGGGGTGACTAGATATCTCGACCTCTGGTTAAGATTGGGAGACTTGGGGCATGGGAAGCCCCATATGCGTGCTCCTGGTCCAGCCCCTGAGAGGCTTTACTTGAGGACAGGGCTCACGCAGAGGGTCCCAATGTGTGTTTGTGCCCATTGCGGTCCTCAAGCATGGGAAGAGCCTCATGGGCCAGCTGAATTCTTCTACACTGAACATTGGACAACATTCCAACCACAAGGTTCTGGCGAGGGGGAAGGAGTTCTGGTTTCTGCATCATGTTCACCCATGGAAAGTGACTGGATATAAGGTATAGGTTTCTGAAACCTGAAAACCGAGGTTGGGAAGAGATGACGACCAAAGGCCATGGTGGTTCAGATGTTCTCAGTGTACGGTCAGCTGTCTGGGTGTCGGTCGGGAAGTCCGGCCTCAGGCTGTGTCAGATAGGGCATTCGTGCCCAGGCTAGATTTTATAATTGGAGTACAGTCTAGTGGCATGCAGTTTGATCCTCTTTTGGGTTTTCTAGGTAGTCCCGTAGGGCAATGTTTCTCTTCTGGAGGGCAGGCAGAGTGCTGCATTGTGTCTCCAGAATTCCCAAACTGGGGGGTTTGGGGCCCAAGAGTGTGAGAATGGAAGTTTGAGAACACAAGCTAGGCTTAGGTTTTGGGGAGAGGGCACGGAAGGCACACTCAGCAGATCTGAATTGGGATCTCGAGCATATGAAGTCAGGGGGAGGATCAGATGTTGGCTCAGGTTGGAGTTTCTGTCCACGATGTATCCTATATGAAGGTGGGGGCTCACTAGGCCATGGAGGTTTGCTCACGGTGCGAGTGTGTGATGTTGCAAACCACAAGGATTCCTCTGCGGGATAGTCGAGACTGGTTGGATGGATCAAGGACATTCCATAAGGAAATTTTCCAGAGCACAGTTCTAACGATGAATGCCTGGGCACCGTACTCGCATTCCAGTTGTCTCCTAGCGACAAGACAGGCTCGGTCTGCTGGCACTGGGTGAGCAACTGAGGGTCCTGAGTTGAAATGGACTCTCCTGAGGATGAGTCATAATTGGGTTTGTGTCCATGGAGACCATGGAATGGGGCAGTGGCTCCAGGGACCTGAAGGATTCTCTTAACCAGAGGTTTTGACACAGGTCCAAAGTGCTAGATTCCCATGTGGAGACGAGCTTTGTTCTGACTGATGCCTCAGGAACCCCCATACTCTGGTATGAGGAGAGATGCCTGGAATTTAAAGTATTGACCTGATTCGTTCATAGGGGCCTGTCTGCTTCAATCTACTCTGGGTACATCTGTCTATGGTTCTGAGTGGAGGTTGTTGCTCAGCTTGTGACAGACTGACCCTGTTTGACCCTGGCGGCCTACACTACTGGGATGGTCTCGGGGACTTTGGAGGTTTCTCCTAATCTGTTGGGTTGTGGCCAATGGAATAGCCAGAATTCCCTTAGAGAGCGCAGGCACAGTCCCAAGATGTGGCCCCAGCTGTCTGGGTTATGGTCAGGAGGTCCGGGCTTAGGATGTGTCAGACAGAGCATTAGTGCCCAGTGTAGACTGTATAATTTGGGTACAGATGAGTGGCATAAAGGTTGATCCTCATTTGGCATTTCTGTGTAGCCCCATCAGGGCAACGTTTTTCCTCTGGAGGGCAGACAGAGTGCTGCATTGTGGCTCCGGAATTCCCAAACTGGAGGGTGTGTCTTCCAGGAGAGTGAGGATGGAATACTGAGAACACAAGCTATGCTTAGTTTTCGGGACGAAGGCATAGCAGGAAGCCTGAAAGCACAGACTCGGTCTAGGTTTGGGGACGTATGTATGACAGAACCGGTCTACAGACTGTGAGAAAAAATTTTCAGGCTATGAACAAAGGGCGAGTGTGAGGTGCTTGCTCAGGCTTTTGTCTCCGGATTTTGTGTCAACGGTGGCCGTGGAATGTTGGACTGGCCTCATTGGTCATGGACGAGTATTACTCTCTGGGGATTTGAGCCGATTTTAAGTGTTTGGGGTCATTCTTTGGATGGTAGGAGTCCTTTCTCTCTCTCTCTCTCTCTCTCTCTCTCTCTCTCTGTTTTTTTGTTTTGTTTTGTTTTGTTTTTCCTCATGTTTTTCACCAAAGAGGCATTCCAGAGAAGAGTTCTGAAATGGGGTATCTAGACTTCTCATGATCTGGTTAAGATTGGGGGGCTAGGGACATGGCAAACTCCATATGCGGGCTTTTGGTCTAGCCCCTAAGAGGCTTTACGTGAGGACAGGGCTCATGCTGAGGGTCCCAATATGTGTTTGTATCCATCGCGGCCCTCAAGCATCACCGAAGCCTCATGGACCACACTGGTTTTTCCTACACTGAACATTGGACAACATGCCAACCACAGGGTTTCTTGCCATGGGGAAGGTGAAGTTCTGATTTCTGTACCACGTACACCACTTGGCAGTGGGTGGAGATAAGGTCTAGGTTCTGAAGCCTGAAGACCGAGGTTGGGAAGAGATGAGGACCTAAGGCCATAGTGTGTCCGATGTGCTCCATGTGCGGCCACTTGTCTGGGTGTCAGTCATGACGTCCGGGTTCAGGCTGTGTCAGTCAGTGCATTACTGCCCAGGCTGGACTCTATAATTGGGGTACAGTCGAGTGGCGTGCAGGTTGATCTTCATTTGGGGTTTCTGGGAAGCCCCATAGGGCTACGTTTTTCTTCTGGAGGGCAGGCAGAAGGGGGCAGTGGCTCCATTGTGTCTCCAGAATTCCCAAACTGGAGGGCTTGTGAGCCAGGAGTGTGAGGACAGAAGTCTGAAAACACAAGCTGGGCTTAGGTTTCGGGCCGAGGGCACGACAGGCACCCTCTGCAGAGCTGAATCGAGATCTCGTGCATCTGAAGTCAGGGCGAGATTCAGACATTGCCTCAGGTTGGAGTTTCTGTCCATGATGTACCCCTACATGAAGGTGGGGGCATCACGAGGCCAGGGTGGCTTAGGTTAGGTTTTGGGGCAAGGGCACGGAAGGCACACTCTGCAGATCTGAATTGGGTTTTCGTGCATCTGAAGTCAGCGGGAGGATCAGATGTTGGCTCAGTTTGGAGTTTCTGTCCACGATGTATCCTATATGAAGGTGGGGACTCACTAGGCCATGGAGATTTGCTCACGGCGCAAGTGTGTGATAATGCAAACCACAAGGATTCCTTCTGCATGACAGTCAAGACCTGTCAGATGGATCAAGGACGTCTTATAAAAAATCTCTCCAGAGCATGGATCTAACGATCGATGCCTGGGCAGCCCAACTTGTCTTCTAATCTTCTCCTAGTAACAACTCAGGTTCGCTCTGCTGGCTCTGGGGGAGCAAGGTAGGGGGGTGAGTTGAAATGGAGTCTCCTGAGGATGGGTAATAATGTGGGTTTGTGTCCATGGAGACCTTGGAATGGGGCAGTGGTGCTGGTGCCCTGAAGGATTCTCCTAACCGGAGGTATTGACAGAGATCCAAAGAGCAAGTTTCCCATGTGGAGACGAAATTTGTTCTGGTTGTTGCCTCAGGAAACTAAGTTGTAAACCAGGCCTCTGAGGAGAGATGTCTGGATACCAAAGCAATGGATCCAATTAGGGCCTGTCCGCTTCAATCTTCTTCTCTGGGACATCTGTCTAGGGTACTGAGAGGAGGTCATTGTTCAGCTTGCGTGTAATCTCCACTGTTTCTCCTGGGAGGCCTACACTATTGGGATGGTCTCAGGGTCTTTGGAGGTTTCTCGTAATCTGTAGGGTTGTGGCCAATGGAATGGGCAGAATTCTTTTGGAGATGTGCCTGCCTCTCCTGATTTGTGGCCCCAGCTGTCCGGGTATCGGTCGGGAGGTCTGGGCTCAGGCTGTGTCAGACAGCACATGAGTGTGCAGGGTACACTGTACAATTGGGGTACAGTCGAGTGGGGTACAGGTTGATACTCATTTGGGGTTTCTGGGTAGTCCCATAGGGCAAAGTTTTTCTTCTGTAGGTAAGGCAGATTGCTGCATTTTGGCTCCAGAATTCCCAAACTAGAGGACTTGTGGCCCAGGAGTGTGAGGAAGGAAGTCTGAGAACACAAGCTAGGTGTGGGTTTCGGAGCGAGGGCACAGAAGGCCCACTCTGCTCAGCTTAATCGAGATCTCGTGGATATGAAGTCAGGGCAAGGATCAGACTTTGGCTCAGGTTGGAGTTTCTGTCCATTTCCCCGCTTCACGAAGAGGGGGAGGTGCATCATGCGGCCATGGTGGTTTTCCCAAGATGGGAGTAGGAGATGCTCCAGTCCCCAAGGATTCCTTCTGGGGGACAGTTGAGATTTGTCAGATGGCTCCAGGACGTCCATTATGGAACGACGCAAGAGCAGGGTTCTAAGGATGGAATCCTGTGCAGCCCGACTCACATTCCAATTATCTACTTGTGATAAGGCAGGTGCAATCGCTAGATCTGGGGGAGCCACTGAGGGGGTTGAGTTGAAATGGACTCTCCTGAGGAGGGTTCATAATGTGGGTTTGTGTCCATGGAGACCTTGGAAGGGGGCAGTGGCTCCGTGTACCTGAAGGTTTCTCCTAAATGGAGGCTTTGACATGGCTCCAAAAAGCAAGTTTCCATTGTGGAGACAAGATTTGTTCTGATTGAAACCTCCGGGAACCCACGTATGCTGGTATTGAAAACCAGGTCTCTGAAATCAAAAGCAATGGATCTGATTAGGGCCTAGGTGCCTGTCCGGTTCAATCTTCTTCTCTGGGGATATCTGTCTATGGCTCTGAGTGGAGGTAGTTGCGCAGCTTGTGACAGATTGCCACTGTTTTTCCTGGATGGCTGACAATATTGGGATGGCCTCGGGGACTTTGGAGGTTTCTCCTAATCTGTCCTGTTGTGTCCAAAGGAATGAGCAGAATTTCCTTGGAGAGGGCAGGCACAGTACTGAGGTGTGGCTCCAGGCGACCCACCCTAGAGGATGTGTGGGCCAGGACTGTGGGGACAGAAATCTGAAAACACAAACTTGGCTTAGGTTTGCGGGTGTAGGTATGGCAGGCTCGATCTACAGACTGAGGAGAATTTATCGGGCTATGATCAACGAGCGATGTAAGGTGTTTTATCAGGCATATGTCTCCAGGTTTTGTGTCAACGGTGGCTGTGGAATGGCAGGCTGGCCTCATCGGCCATGGACGAGTTTTTCTTTCTGGGGATTTGGCCTGCTTCCAAGTGTTTGGGGTCATTCTTTGGATGGTAGGAGTCCTTTCTCTCTCTCTCTCTCTCTCTCTCTCTCTCCATATATATATATATATATATATATATATATATATATATATATATATATTTTACCTCATGTGTCCCACCAAGAAGGATTGCAGAGAAGAGCTCTGAGTAGGGATGACCAGACTTCTCGAGCTCTGGTTAAAATTGGGGGACTAGGGGCATGGCAAGCCCCATTTGTGGGCTCTTGGTCCAGCCTGTGAGAGGCTTTACTTGAGGACAGGGCTCACGCTGAGGATCCCAATGTGTGTTTGTGCCCATCTAGGCCCTCAAGCATGGCCAGGACCTCATGGGCCACACTGGTTTCTCCTACACTGAACGTTGGACAAAATGCCAACCACAAGGTTTCTGGTCATCGGTAAGGAGAAGTTCTGATTTCTGCATCATGTATACCGCTTGGCAGTGGGTGGAGATAAGGTCTAGGTTCTGAAGCCTGAAAACCGAGGTTGGGAAGAGATGACGACCTAAGGCCATGGCGTGTCTGATGTGTTCAGTGTGCGGCCAGCTGTCTGGGTGTCGGTCATGAAGTCTGGACTCAGTCTGTGTCAGACTGGGCACTACTGCCCAGGCTAGACTGTATTTTTGGGTACAGTCGAGTGGCATGCAGGTTGATCCTCATTTGGGGTTATTGGGTAGCCCCATAGGGTAACGTTTTTCTTCTGGAGGGAAGGCAGAGTGCTGCATTGTGTCTCCAGAATTCCCAAACTGGAGGGATTGTGAGCTGGAGAGTGAGGATGGAAGTCGGAAAACACAAGCTAGGCTTAGGTTTTGGGGCGAGGGCACGGCAGGCACACTCTGCAGAGCTCAATCGAGATCTCGTGCATCTGAAGTCAGGGCGAGGATTAGATATTGCCTCAGTTTGTAGTTTCTGTTCATGATGTACCCCTACATGAAGGTGGGGGCATCACGAGGCCATGGAGGTTTGCCCACTGTGCGAGTGTGTGATGCTGCAAACCATTAGCTTTCCTTCTGTGGGACCTTCGAGACGTGTCAGATGGATCAAGGACACCCCATAAGAAAATTCTCCAGAGTGGGGTTCTAAAGATGGATGCCTGGGCAGCCCAACTTGCATTCCAATTGTCTCCTAGAGACAAGGCAGGTTCGATCTGATGGCTCTGGGGAGCAACTGAGGGGGCTGAGTTGAAATGGACTCTCCTGAGAAGTGGTCATAATGTGGTTTTGTGTCCATGGTCAACTTGGAATGGGCTGGGGGCTCTAGGGACTTGAAGTTTACTCCTAACTATAGGTTTTGAGACTGCTCAAAAGAGCAAGTTTCCCATGTGGAGACGAGATTTGTTCTGATTGTTACCTCCGGAAACCCCTATATGCTGCTATTGTAAACCACACCTCTGAGGAGAGATGACTGGAAACAAAAGCAATGGATCCAATTAGGACCTAGATGCCTGTCCGGTTCAATCTTCTTCTCTGGGGATATCTGTCTATGAGTCTGAGTGGAGGTCGTTGCTCAACTTCTGACAGATCTCCCCTGTTTGTCCTGGGCGGCCTACACTATTGGGATGGCCTCAGGGACTTTTTAGGTTTCTCCTAATCTGTAGGGTTGTGGCCAATAGAATGGGCAGAATTCACCTGGAGAGGGCAGGCACAGTTCTGAGTTGTGGCTCTAGGGGCCCCAGCCTGGAGGGTGTGTGGGTCAGGACTGTGGGGACAGAAGTCTGAAAAGACAAACTTGGCTTAGGTGGGGACTTATGTATGACTGACCCCATCTTCAGACAATGAGGAGAATTTTTTGGGCTATGAAAAAAGGGCAAGTGTGAGGCTCTTGCTTAGGCTTTTGTCTCTGTATTTTGTGTCAACGGTGGCTGTGGAAAGTTGAGGCAGCCTCATGGGCCATGTACAAGTCTTTCTGTCTGTAGATTTGGCACTATCCCAAGTGTTTGGAATATTCTGTGTATGGGAGGCGTCTTTATCTATCTTTTTACCTCTGTGTCCCACCAAAGAGGGATTCCAGAGCAATCCCTGAGTAGGGGTGACTAGACATCTCAACCTCTGGTTCAGATTGGGGGTCTAGAGGCTTGGCAAGCCCCATATACGAGCTCTTGGTCCAGTCACTGAGAGACTTTACCTGAGGATAGGGCTCACGCTGAGAGTCACAATGTGTGTTTGAGCCCATCGTGATCATCAAGCATGACCGGGGCCTCATGGGCCACGCTGGTTTCTTCTATACTGAACGTTGGACAACATGCCAACCGCAAAATTTCTGGCCATGTGGAAGGAAAAGTTCTGATTTCTGTATCACGTTCTACTCTGGGCAGTCAGTGGAAATAAGGTCTACGTTCAGAAGCCTGAAAACCGAGGTTGGAAGAGATGACGACCTAAGGCCATGGCAAGTCCGATGTGCTGAGTGTGTGGCCAGCTGTCTGGGTGTCGGTCAGGAGGTCCAGGCTCAGGCTGTATCAGACTATATAATTGGGGTACAGTCGAGTGGCATGAAGGTTGATCCTCATTAGGCATTTCTGCGTAGCCCCATAGGACAATGTTTTTCTTCTGGAGGGCAGGCAGAGTACTGCATTGTGGCTCCAGAATTCCCAACTCGAGGGCTTGTGGGCCAGGAGTTTGAGAAAGAATTCTGAGAACACAAGTTAGGCTTAGGTTTCGGGGCAAGGGCACGGCAGTCTCACTCTGCAGAGCTGAATCGAGATCTCGTCTATCTGAAGAGTGTGAGGACTAGACATTTGCTTAGGTTGGAGTTTCTGTCCATGATGTCCCCTACAAGAAGGTGGGGGGCATCATGAGCCTATGCAGGTTTTCCTACGGTGGGATTGTCTGATGCTCCAAACCACAATGTTTCCTTCTTGGGACAGTTGATACCTGTTGGATGGATCCAGGACGTCCCATAAATAACTTCTCAGGAGCAGGGTTCTAAAGATGGATGCCTTGGCAGCCCAACTCGCATTCCAATTTTCCCCGAGCGACAAGGCAGGTTGGATCTGCTGGCACTGGGGGAACAATTGAGGGGGCTGAATTGAAATGGACTCTCCCAAGGATCAGTCATAATGTGAGTTTGTGTCCATTGAGACCTTGGAATGAGGCAATGGCTTTGGTGCCCTGAAGGATTCTCCTAACATGAGGTTTTGAGACAGCTCCAAAGAGCAAATTTCCCATGTGGAGACGAGATTTGTTCTGATTGGCGCTGCAAGAACCCCCATAAACTGGTATTGGAAACCAGTCATCTGAGGAGAGATGCCTGGAATCCAAACCAATGGATCCATTTAGGGCCTAGGTGCCCGTCCGCTTCAAAATCCTCCTCTGACAACATCTGTCTTTGGTTCAGAATGGAGGTCATTGCTCAGCTTGTGTCAGATTGCCCCTGTTTGTCCCAGGAGGTCAACACTATTTGGGTGTTCTCAGAGACTTTGGAGGTTTCTCCTAATCTGTAGGGTTGTGGCAAGTGAAAAGGGAAGAATTCCCTTGGAGAGGCAAGGCACAGTCCTGGGGTGTGGCCCCAGTTGTCTGGCTGTCGGTTGGGAGGTCCGGGCTCAGGCTCTGTCAGACAGGGCATTAGTGCCCAGGGTTGACTGCATAATCGGAGTACAGTTCATTGGCATGCAGGTTTATCCTTATTTGGCATTTCTGGGTAGCCCCATAGGGCAACGTTTCTCTTCTGGAGGGCAGGCATAGTGCTGCATTGTGGCTCCAGAATTCCCAAACTCGAGGGCTTGTGGGCCAGAAGTGTGAGGAAGGAAGTCTGAGAACACAAGTTAAGCTCAAGTTTCGGGGCGAGGGCAGGACAGGCACACTCTGCAGAGCTAAATCGAGATCTTGTACATACCAAGTCAGGGCGAGGATCAGGCTTTGGCTCAGGGTAAAATTTCTGTTCAGGATGGCCCCTTCATGAAGGTGGGGGGCATCATGGGGCCATGGAGGTTTTCCCATGATGGGAGTTGTGAGATGCTTCAATTGGTAAGTATTCTTTCTGTGGGACAGTCGAGACCTGACAGATGGCACCATGATGTCCCATATGGAACGAGGCCAGAGCAGGGTTTTAAGGATAGATGCTGGGGGATCCTGCCTCACATTCCTATTGCCTCCTTGCGACAAGGCAGGCTCGATCTGCTGGCTCTGGGGGAGCAACCGAGGAGGCTGTGTTGAAATGAACTCTTTGAGGATGGGTCATAATGTGGGTTTGTGTCCATGGAGAACTTGGAATGGGGCAGTGGCACGAGGGACCTGAAGGTTTCTCTTAACTGGAGGTTTTGTCACAGCTGCAAAGAGCAAGTTTCCAATGTGGAGACGAGATTTGTTCTGATTGGTACCTCTGGAAGAACCAATATGCTGGTTTTAGAAACAAGGACTCTGAGCAGAGATGCCTGGAAACCACAACAATGGATCCAATTAGGGCCTAGGTGCCTGTCCAGTTCAATCTTCTTCTCTGGGGATATCTGTCTACTGGTCTGAATGGATGTAGTTGCTCAGCTTCTGATAGATCGTCCCTGTTTGTTGTGGGCAGCCTACAGTATTGGGATGGCTATGGGAACATTTTAGGTTTCTCCTCATCTGTATGGTTGTGGCTAATGGAATGGGAAGAATTCCCCTGGAGAGGGCAGGCACAGTCCTGAGGTGTGTCTCCAGGGGCGCCAGCCTGGAGGGTGTGTGGGCCAAGATGGTGGGGACAGAAGTTTGAAAACACAACCTCAGCTTAGGATTGGGGAATATATATGATAGGCCTGATCTACAGCCCAAGATGAGAATTTTTCGGGCTATGAACAAAGGGCACGTGTGAGGCGCTTGCTCAGGCTTTTGTCTTTGGATTTTGTGTCAACGGTGGCCGTGGAATGTCGGACTGGCCTCATGGGCCATGGAAGAGTCTTTCTCTCGGGGGATTTGGCCAGATCCCAAATGTTTGGGGTCAGTCTGTGGATGGGAGGAGTCCTTTCTGTATTTTTTTTCCCTCAGGTGTCCCACCAAAGAGGGATTCCAGAGCAGAGCCCTGAGTAGGGGTGACTAGATATTTCGAGCTCTGGTTAAGATGGGGGGACTAGGGGCATGGCAAGCCCCATATCTGAGCTGTTGGTCCAGTAACTGAGAGGCTTAACTTGAGGTTAGGACTGATGCTGAGAGTCAAAATGTGTGTTTGTGCCCATGGCGGCCCTCAAGCACAGTCGGGAGCTCATGGGCCACACTCTTTTCTCCTACACTGAACGTTGGACAACATGCCAACCACAAGGTTTCTGGCCATGGGGAATGAGCAGTTCTGATTTCTGCATCACGTTCAACGCTGGGCAGTGATTGGAGATAAGGTCTATGTTCTGATGCCTGGGAACCGAGTTTGGGAACAGATGACAACCTAAGGCCATGGCGGGTCCGATGTGCACAGTGTGAGGTCAGCTGTCTGGGTTTCGGTAGCGAATTCCAGGCTTAGGCTGTGTCAGCCAGGGCATTAGTACCCAGACTAGACTATATAATTGGGGTATAGTCATGTGGCGTACAGGTTGATCCTCATTTGGGGTTTCTGGGTAGCCCCATAGGACGTTTTTCTTCTGGAGGGCAGGCAGAGTGCTGCATTGTGGCTCTGGAATACCAAACTGGAGGGCTTGTGGGCAAGAAGTGTGAGGACGGAAGTCTGAGAACACAAGCTTGGCTTAGGTTTGGCGCGAGGGAACACCAGGCACACTCTGAAGACCTGAATGGAGATCTCGTGCATCTGAAGTCAGGGCAGGATCTGACTTTGGCTCAGGTTGGAGTTTCTGTCCATGATGGCCCGTTAATAAAAGTGCGGGGGGGCATCACAAGGCAATGGAGGTTTTCCCACGGTGGGATTGTCTGATGCTCCAAACCACAAGGATTCCTTCTGTGCGACAGTCGAAACCTGTTGAATGGATCCAGGACGTCCCTAAAGGAACTTATCAAGAGCAGGGTTCTAATGATGGATGCCTGGGCAGCCCATCTCACATTCTAATTGTCTCCTAGTAACAAGGCAGGTTCGGTCTACTGGCTCTGGAGGAGCAACCGAGGGGCTGAGTTGAAATAGACTCTCCTGAGGATCGGTCTTAATGTGGGTTTGTGTCCTTGGAGACCTTGGAATGGAGCAGTGGCGCCAGCGCCCTGAAGGATTCTCCTAACTGGAGGTATTGACACAACTCCAAAGAGCAAGTTTCCCATGTGGACACGAGATTTGCTCTGATTTTGCCTCAGGAAACTCCATAAGCTTGTATTGGAAACCAGGCCTCTGAGGAGAGAGGCCTGGTTTCGGAGCAAGGGCAAGGCAGGCACACGCTGCTGAGCTGAATTGACTGAACTGAAATCTTGTGGATATGAAGTCAGGGTGAGGATCAGACTTTGGCTCAGGTTGGAGTTTCTGTCCATTTCTGTCCAGTTAGTTTACTCCTAACTGGAGTTTTTGACACAGCTCCATAGACCAAGATTCCCAGTGGAGACAAGATTTGTTCTGATTGGTACCTCCGGAAACCCCCATATGTTGGTATTGGAATCCAGGCCTCTGAGTAGAGATGCCTGGGAACAAAAGCAATGGATTCAATTAGGTCCTAGGTGCTTGTCAGGTTCAGTCTTCTTCTCTGGGTATATCTGTCTATGGGTCTGAGTGGAGGTAGTGCCTCAGCTTGTGTCAGATTGCCCATGTTTGTCCTGGATGTCCTACACTATTGGGATGTCCTAGGGGTTTTGGCGGTTTCACCTAATCTGTAGGGTTGTGTTGAAAATAATGAGCAGAATTTCATTTGAGAGAGCAGGCACAGTACTGAGGTGGCTCCAGGGGCCCCAGCCTTGAGGGTATGTGGGCCAGGACAATGGAGACAGAAGTCTGAAAACACAAACTCAGCTTAGGTATGGGAACATAGGTATGCCAGGCCCAATCTACATAGTGTGAGAAGGGTTTTTCGGGCTATGAACAAAGCACGAGTGTGAGGCTCTTTTTCAGGCTTTTGTCTCTGGATTTTGTGTCAATGGTGGCTGTGGAATGTCGGGCTGGCCTCATCGGCCATGGACGAGTTTTTCTTTCTGGGGATTTGGCCCGATTCCAAGTGTTTGGGGTCATTCTTTGGATGGTAGGAGTCCTTTTTCTATTTATTTATTTTTTTTTACCTCATGTTTCCCACAAAAGAGGAATTGCAGAGAAGATCTCTGAGTAGGGATGACCAGACTTCTCAAGCACTAATTAAGATTGGGGGCCTAGGGGCATGGCAAGCCCCATTTGTGGGCTCTTGGTCCAGCCCGTGAGAGGCTTTACTTGAGGACAGGGCTCACGCTCAGTGTCCCAGTGTGTGTTTGTGCCCATCGTGGCCCTCAAGCATGGCCGGGGCCTAATGGGCCACTTTGGTTTCTCCTACACTGAACGTTGGACAAAATGCCAACCACAAGGTTTCTGGTCATGGGGAAGGAGAAGTTCTGATTTCGGCATCACGTTAGACCGCCTGACAGAGATTGGAGATAAGTATTAGGTTCTCAAGCCTGAAAACCGAGGTTGGGAAGAGATGATGACCTAAGGCCATGGTGTGTCTGATGTGCTCAGTGTGTGGCCAGCTGTCTGGGTGTCGGTCACGAGGTCAGGCCTCAGTCTGTGTCAGACTAGGCATTAATGCCCAGGATAGACTGTATAATTGGGGTACAGTCGAGTGGCGTGCAGGTTGATCCTCATTTGTGGTTTCTGGGTAGCCCCATAGGGCAACATTTTTCTTCTGAGGGCAGGCACAGTGCTGCATTGTGTTTCCAGAATTGCCAAACTGGAGGGTTTGTGGGCCAGGAATGTGAGGACAGAAGTCTGAGAACACAAGCTAGGCTTAGGTTTCGGGTTGAGGGCACGGCAGGCACACTCTGCAGAGCTGAATCGAGATCTCGTGCATCTGATGTCAGGGCGAGGATCAGGCATTGCCTCATGTTGGAATTTTTGTCCATGATGTCTCCTACATGATGGTGGTGGCATCACGAAGCCATGGAGGTTTTCCCACGGTCTGAGTGTGTGATACTGCAAACCACAAGGATTCCTTCTGCGGGACAGCTGAGTCCTGTCAAAAGGATCAAGGACGCCCCATAAGGAACTTCTCCAGAGCGGGGTTCCAACAATAGATGCCTGGGCAGCCCAACTCGCATTCCAATTGTCTCCTAGCGACAAGGCAGGTTCGATCTGCTGGCTCTGGGGGAGCAACTGAGGGGGCTGAGTTGAAATGGGCTTTCCTGAGGATGGGTCATAATGTGTGTTTGTGTCCATGGAGAACTTGGAATGGAGTGGTGGTTCCAGGGACCTGAAGGTTGATCCTAAATAGTGGTTTTGACACAGCTCCAAAGAGCAAGTTTCCCATGTGGAGGTGAGATTTGTTCTGTTTGGTACCTCCGGAAACCCCCTTATGCTGCTATTGGAAACCAGGCCTCTGAGGAGAGGTGCTTGGTAACAAAAGCAATGGATCTGATTAGGGCCTAGGTGCCTGTCTGTTTCAATCTTCTTCTCAGGGGATATCTGTCTACAGGTCTGAGGGGAGGTCATCGCTCAGCTTGTGATAAATCTACCCTGTTTGTCCTGAACGGCCTACACTATTGGGATGGCCTCAGGGACATTTTCGGTTACTCCTAATCTGTAGGGTTGTGGCCAGTGGTATGGGCAGAACTTCCCTGGAGAGGGCATGATGGCCCCTTCTTGAAGGTGGGGGTGCATCACGAGGCCATGGAGGATTTTCCATGGTGGGATTACATGATGCTCCAAACCGGAAGGATTCTTTCTGAGGGACAGTCGAGACCTGTTGGATGGATCCATGATGTCCCATAAGGACCTTCTGTAGAGCAAGATTCTAACTATGGATGCTTGGGAAGCCCATCTCGCATTCCAATTGTTCCCAAGTGATAAGGCAGGTTCAGTCTGTTGGCTCTGAGGGAGCAACTGAGGGGGCTGAGTTGAAATGGACTCTCCTGAAGATTGGTCATAATGTGGGTTTGTGTTCATGGAGACCTTGGAATGGGGCAGTGGCCTGGGGCCCTGTAGGATTCTCCTAACCAGAGGTTTTGAGATAGCTCCAAAGAGCAAGATTCCCATGTGGATATGAGATTTGTTCTGATTGGTGCCTCAGGAACCACAATAAGGTGGTATTGGAAACCAGGCATCTGAGGAGAGATAGCTGGAAACCAAAGAAATTGATCCAATTATGGCCTAGGGGTCTGACCAGTTCAATCTTCTCTGGGAACATCTGTCTATGTTTCTGACTGGAGGTCGTTGCTCAGCTTGTGTCAGATCGCCCCTGTTTCTCCTGGCCAGCCGAAACTACTGGGATGGTCTTGGGGTCTTTGGAGATTACTCCTAGTCTGCAAGGTCGTGGCCAATGGAATGGGCATAATTCCCATGGAGAGGGCAGGCACAGTCCTGAGGTGTGGTCCCAGCTTTCTGGGTGTCGGTCGGGAGGTCTGCTCTCAGGCTGTGTCAGACATGGCATTATTACCCAGGCTAGACTGTATAATTGGGGTACCGTTGAGTGGTGAGCATTTTTATCTTCATTGGGTTTTCTGGGTAGCTCCATAGGGCAACGTTTTTCTTCTGGAGGGCAGGGAGAGTGCTGCATTGTGGCTCCGGAATTCCCAAACTGGGGGGCTTGTGGCCCAGGTCTGTGAGGACAGAAGTCTCAGAACCCCCTTCATGAATGGGGGTGGCATCATGAGGCCATGGAGGTTTTCCCATGATGGTTGTTGTCAGATGCTCTAATCGGCAAGGATTACTTCTGTGGGCCAGTTGAGACCTGTCAGATGGCTCCACATGACCCATACGGGATGATGCCAGAGCAGTGTTCTAAGATGGATGCATGGAGAGCCCGGCTGGCATTCCAAATGTCTCCTGCAACAAGGCTCCTTTAATCTACTGGTTCTGAGGGAGCAACCAAGTGGGCTGAGTTGAAATGGACTCTCCTGAGTATGGGTCAGAGTGTGGGTTTGTGTCCATGGAGACCTTGGAATGGGGCAGGGGATCCTGGGACCTGGAGGTTTCTCCCAACTGGAGGTTGTGACATAGCTCCAAAGAGCAAGTTTCCCATGTGGAGACGAGATTTGTTCTGATTGGTACCTCCGGAAACCCCCATATGCTGGTAATGGAAACCAGGCCTCTGAGGAGAGATGCCTGGAAGCAAAAGCAATGGATCCAAATAGGGCCTAGGTGCCTGTCCGGTTCAATCTTCTTCTCTGGGGATATCAGTCTACGGGTCTGAGTGGAAGTAGTTGCTCAGCTTGGGATAGATCGCCCCTGTTTGTCCTGGGGGGGCAACACTATTGGGATGGCCTCGGGGACTTTGGAGGTTTCTCCTAATCTGTAGGGTTGTGGCGAATGGAATGGGCAGAATTCCCCTGGAGAGGGCCCGCAGAGTCCTGAGTTGTGGCTCCAGGGGCCCAAGCATGGAGGGTGTGTGGGCCAGAGCTGTGGGGACAGAAGTCTCAACACAAACTTGGCTTAGGTTTGGGGACGTAGGTATGGCAGGACTGATCTACAGACCGTGAGGAGAATTTTTCGGGCTATTAACAAAGGGCGAGTGTGAGGCACTTGTTCCAGCTTTTGTCTCTGTATTTTGTGTCAAAGTTGAGTATGGAATTTTGGGTTTGCCTCATGGGCCATTGACTAGTCTTTCTTTATGAGGATTTGGCCCGATCCCAAGAGTTTGAGGTAATTCTGTGGGATAGGAGGAGTCCTTTCTGTTTTTATACATCAGTTGTCCCAACAAAAGAGGGATTCCAGAGAAGAACATTGGGTAGCTGTGATTGGACAGCCTGAATTCCGTTTAAGAATGGGGGCCTATGGGCATGAGTGGCCCATATGTTGGCTCTTGTTCCAGCCACTGACAGGCCTTACTTGAGAACAGGGCACAAGCTGAGGGTCACAATGCGTGTTTGTGCCCAACGTGGCCCTCAAGCAAAGGCGGGTCCTCATGGGCAACGCTGGTTTCTCCTACACAGAAGTTGGACAACATGCCAACCACAAGCTTTCTGGCCATGGGGAAGGAGGATTTGTGATTTCTGCATCATGTTCACCACTGGGCAGAGAATGGAGATAAGGTTAAGGTTCTTAAGCCAGAAAACTGAGATTGGGAAGAGATGACGACCTAAGGCCTTAGCAGGTCCCATGTACTCAGTGTGTGGCCAGCTGTCTGGGCTTTGGAGAATTTCACAAATTCTTTTGTGGGAAAACCTCCATGGCCTCATGATACACCCCCACCATCATGAAGAGGCCATCATGGACAGAAACTCCAACCTGAGCCAACGTCTGATCTTCACTCTGACTTCAGATGCACAAGTTCTCGATTCAGCATTGCAGAGTGTGCCTGCCGTGCTCTCGCCCCGAAACCTATGCCTAGCTTGGTTTCTCAGATTTCTGTCCTCACACTCTTGGCCCACAAGCCCTCAGGATGGCAATTCCGGAGCCACAAATCAGCACTCTCCCTGCCCTTCAGAAGATAAACGTTGCCCTATGGGGCTACCCAGAAACCCCAAATGAGGATCACCTGCATATATCTCTACTGTACCCTAATTTTATAGTCTACCCTGAGCACTAATGCTCTGTCTGACACAGCCTGAGCCCTGACCTCCCGACCAACACCCATACAATTGGCCGCATACTGAGCACATCAGAACCACCATGGCCTTAGGTCCTCATCTCTTCCCAACCTCGTTTTTCATGCTTCAGAACCTAGACCTTAATTCCAGTCAAGGCCCAGGAGTTAACGTGATGCAGAAATCAGAACTCCTCCTTCCCCATGGATAGAATTCTAGTGGTTGACATGTTTTCCAGCGTTCAGTGTAGGAGAAACCAGCATGGCCCATGAGGCCGTAACCATGTCTGAAAGCTGCATTGGGCACAAACACGCATTGTGACCCTCAGCGTGAGTCCTGACCTCAAGTAAGGCCTGTAAGTGGCTGGACCAAGAGCCCGTATATGGGACTTGCCATGCCCCTAAGCCCCCATTCTTAAATAGAGGTCGGTTTGTCCATTTGCCCCTCCCCAGAGCTATGCTCTGGAATCCCTCTTTTGGTGGGACACCTAAGGTAAAAAACAAAAACAAAACAAAACAAAACAAAAAAACAAAAACAGAACTGACTCCTCCCATCCCACAGAATCCCCCAGACTCCTCGGATCGGACCAAATCCTTAGAGAGGGAGACTCATCCATGGCCCATGAGGTCACCTCGACATTCCACGCCCATCGGTGTCACAAAATCCAGAGACAAAAGCCTGAGCAAGGGGCGCCTGGGTGGCTCAGTGGGTTAAGCCACTGCCTTCGGCTCAGGTCATGATCTCAGGGTCCTGGGATCGAGTCCCGCATCGGGCTCTCTGCTCAGCAGGAAGCCTGCCTCCCTCTCTCTCTCTCTGCCTGCCTCTCCATCTACTTGTGATTTCTCTCTGTCAAATAAATAAATAAAATCTTTAAAAAAAAAAAAAAGCCTGAGCAAGCACATCACTCTTGCTTTTTGTTCATATCCCAAAGAGTACTCCTCAGGGTCTGTAGATTCGGCCTGCCATACTTACGTCCCCAAACTTAAGCCAAATTTGTGTTTTCAGACTTCTGTCCCCACAGCCCTGGCCCACACACCCTCCAGGCTGGGCTCCCTGGAGTGACACCTCAGGACTCTGCATACCTTATCCAAGGGTATTCTGCCCATTCCATTGGCTACAACCTTACAATTTAAGAGAAACCTCCAGGGGAACCTGGGTGGCTCAGTGGGTTGAGCCTCTGCCTTCGGCTCAGGTCATGATCTCAGGGTCCTGGGATGGAGTCCCGCATCGAGCTCTCTGCTCAGCAGGGAGCCTGCTTCCTTCTCTCTCTCTCTGCCTGCCTCTCCATCTACTTGTGATTTCTCTCTGTCAAATAAATACATAAAATATTAAAAAATAAAAGAGAGAGAGAAACCTCCATAGTCCCTGAGGCTATCCCAATAGTGTCGGCCCCACAGGACAAACAGGGTTGATCTGACACCAGCTAAGCATCTACCTACACTCAGACCCAAGGACAGATATCCCCCGTGAAGAAGATTGAACTGGACAGGACCCTAGGCCCTAATCGGATCCATTGCTTTGGTTTCCAGGCATCTCCACAGAGGACTAATTTCCAATACCAGGATACAGGTATTGGATTCCTGCAGCAACAATCAGAACACATCTAGTCTCTACATTAGAAACTTGCTCATTTGGTCTGTGTCAAAACCTCCGGTTAGGAGAATCCTTCAGGTCCCCAGTGCCACCGGCCCGTTCCAAGATCTCCATGAACACAAACCCATATTATGACCCATCCTCAGGAGAGTCAATTTCAACACACCCCCTCGGTTGCTCCCCCAGAGCCAGCAGATTGAACTTCTCTTGTCCTAAGGAGACAATTGGAATATGAATATGGAGCTAAGGTCTAAGTTCTGGAGTTGTTCCATATGAGATGTCCTTAAGCCATCCAACATGTCTCAATTGTTCCGCAGAAGGAATTCTACCAGTTTGGAGCATCTCAAAACTCCCATCGAGAGAAAAATTTCATGGCCTCGTATTGCCCTACCCCCCTTCCTGAAGGGGCCACCATGGACAGAAACTACGACCTGAGCCAACATCTGATCCTCTTCCTGACTTCAGGTGTACAAGATCTCGATTCAGCTCTATAGAGTGTGCATTCATTGCCCTTGCCCTGAACCTATGCCTAGCTTGTGTTCTCAGATTTCAGTCCTCCCACTCCGGGCCCACAGGCCCTCCAGTTTGGCAATTCCAGAGCCATTATGCAGCACTATGCCTGCCCTCCAGAAGAAAAATATTGCCCTCTGGGTCTACCCAGAGACACCAAATGAAGATCAACCTGCACGCCACTCGACTGTACACCAATTATATAGTCCACCCTCGGCACTAGTGCCCTGTCTGACACAGCTTGACCCCGGACCTCCCGACCAACACCCAGACAGCTGACCGCACATTGAGCACATGGGACCTGCCATGTCTTAGCTCGTCATCTCTTCCGAACCTAGCTTTTCAGGCTTCAGAACTTAGACCTTAACTCCAAAGCCTGCCAAGGGGTGAACGTGATGCAGAAATCAGAACTCCTCCTTCCCCATGGCAAGAAACCTTGTGTTTGTTATGTTGTACAATGTTCCTTGGAGGAGAAACCAGCATGGCCTTGAGGCTCTGCCCATCCTAGAAGGCAGCGTTAGGCACAAATACACATAGTGACACTCAGCATGAGCCCTGTCCTCAAATAAGGCCCCTCAGTGGCTGGATCAATAGCCCGCATATGGGGCTTGCCATACCCCTAGGCTCCCAAACTTAACTAGAGGTCAGGTTGTCCAGTCGCCCCACTCAGGGCTCTGCTCTGGAATTCCTGTTTCATGAGACACCTGTGGCGAAAAAAAAATAATAAAAAGAACAAACTCCTCCCGATCCCCCAGAATGTCCCCAAACTCTTGGGATCAGGCTAAATCCCCAGAGAGGGACACACATCCATGTCAAATGAGGCCACTCCGACATCCACAGCTATCATTGACACAAAATCCAGAGACAAAAGCTTGAGCAAGCTCCTCACACATGCCCTTTGTTCATATCCCAAAGTGCTCTCATGATCTGTAGATCAGGTTGGCCATGCCTATGTCCCGAAACTTAAGACAAGTTTGTGTTTTCAGACTTCTGTCCACACAACCCTGGTCCACACACCCTTCAGGCTGGGACCCCTGGAGCCACACCACAGGACTGTACCTGCCCTCTCCAAGGAAATTCTGCCCAATCCATTGGCCAAAAGCGTATAAACTGAGAGAAACTTCCAAAGTCCCTGAGGCCAGCCCAATAGCGTAAGCTGCCCAGGACAAACAGGGGCGATCTGACACCAGCTGAGCAATTACCTCCAATCCGACCCATAGACAGATGTCCCCAGAGAAGAAGATTGAACTGGAAAGGCCCCTCATCTCTAATCAGATCTATTGCTTTAGTTTCCAGGCATCTCTCCCCAGAGGCCTGGTTTCCAATATCAGCATATGGGGGTTTCCAGAGGGACCCATCAAAACACATCTCTTCTCCACATGGGAAACTAGCTCATTGGAGCTGTGTCAAAACATCCGGTTAGGGAATCCTTCAGGGCCCTGGTGCCACCGCACAGTTCCAAGGTATCCATGGACACAAACCCACATTGTAGCAGATTGCAGGATGCTCTTTACTTCCCCCAGCCAACCGATAGAACCTGTCTTGTCCCAAGAAGACAATTGGAATGTGATGTAGCCTGCCCAGGCATCCATCATCAGAACCCTGCTCTGGAGTCATTCCGTATGAGAGGTCCTGGAGCCAACCAACAGGTCTCAATTGTCCTGCAGAAGGAATCCTTGCTGCATGGAGCATCTCAAATCTCCATCGTGGGAAAACCTCCTTTGACCAGTGATGCCCCGTCCCCTTCATGGAAGGGGCATCATGGATAGAAACTAAAACATGAGCCAAGGTCTGATCCTCGCCCTGACTTCAGATGCACGAGATCTCGATTCAGCTCTGCAGAGTGTGCTTGCCATGACCCCGCCCTGAAGAACAAGCCTAGCTTGTGTTCTTAGACTTCCATCATCATACTCCTGGCCCACAAGCCCTCCAGTTTGACAATACTGGAGCCACATGCAGCACTCTGCCTGTCCTCCAGAAGAAAAACGTTGCCCTATTGGGCTATTCAGAAACCCCAAAAGAGGATCAACCTGCATTCAACTCGACTAGATCCTAATTTTACAGTCTACCTGGGTACTAATGTCCTGTCTGACACAGCCTGAGCCCAGACCTCCCGACTGACACCCAGACATCTAACTTCACACTGAGCACATCGGACCCGCCATGACCTTAAGTTGTCATCTCTTCCAACATCGTTTTTCAGGCTTCAGAACCTAGACCTTATCTGCAATCACTGCAGGGGTAAACGTGATGCAGAAATCAGAACTCCTCCTTCCTCATGGCAAGAAATATTGTGGGGGGCTTGTTGTCCAACGTTCAGTGTAGGAGAAACCAGCATAGCCCATGAGGCCCCAACCACGCTTGAGGGCTGCATTGGGCACAAAAATGCATTGTGACCCTCAGTGTGTGTCCTGTCCTTAAGTAAGACCAGTCAGGGGCTGGAACAAAAGCCCGCATATGGGGCAACCATGAC
The DNA here is from genome assembly GCF_020171115.1 of Neogale vison. Lineage (NCBI taxonomy): Eukaryota > Metazoa > Chordata > Mammalia > Carnivora > Mustelidae > Neogale > Neogale vison. The sequence goes on from NC_058094.1 coordinate 96,452,257, forward strand.
CCTAGCCCCCATTCTTAATGAGAGGTCGGTTGGTCCATTTGCCACTCCCCAGGGCTTTGCTCTGTAATTCCTCTTTTGGTGGGACACCTGAGGTAAAAAAAAAAAACAAAAAACAAAAAACAAAAAAAAACGGACTGCTCCCTTCCCACAGATTGACCCTAAGCTCTTGGGATTGGGCCAAATCCCAAGATAGGAAGTCTTGTCCATTGCCCATGAGGCCACCCTGACATTCCACAGTCATTGGTGACACAATATGCAGAGACAAAAGCCTGATCAAGCATCTCACATTCACCCTTTGTTCATATCCCAAAGAGTTCTCCTCACGGTTTGTAGATCAGTCCTGTCATACCTATGACCTGAAACCTAAGCCGAGTTTGTGTTTTCAGACAACTGTCCCTACAGCCCTGGCCCACACACCCTAAAGGCTCAGTCCCCTGGAGCAAAATCTGAGGACTGTACCTGCCCTCTTCAAGTGAATTCTTCCCATTCCATTGCCACAACCCTACAAATAGTATAAACCTCCAAAGTCCCCGAGGCCGTCCTAATAGTGTTGGCTGCCCAGGACACACAGGGACAATCTGAGCCCATCTGAGCACCTACCTGCACTCAGACCTGTAGACAGATGTCCCCAGAGGTAAATTGGAAGGAATAGGCCCCTAGGCCCTAACTGGATAAATTGCTTTGGCTACCAGGCATCTCTCCTCAAGGACTGGATTCCAATACCAGCATATGGCTGTTTCTTGAGGCACCCATCAGAGCAAATCTCATCTCCACATGGGAAACTTGAGCATTGGAGCTGTGTCAAAGCCTCTGGTAGGAGAACCCTTCCAGGCCCCGGTGCCACCACCTCACACCAAGGTCTCCATGGACTCAAACCCACATTAAGACCTATCCGCATGAGTGTCTGTTTCAACTCAGCACCCTTGGTTACTCCCCAGATTCAGCAGATCTAACCTGTCTTGTCATTAAGAAATAATTGGAATGAGAGGTGGGCTTCCCAGCCATCCATCCGTAGAACCCTGCTCTGAATCATTTTGTATGGGAAGTCCTGGAGCCAAGCAACAGGTCTCAGTAATCCCGCAGAAGAATATTTGTGGTTTGGAGCATCTCACAAGTTCCATCTTGAGAAAACCTCCATGGCCTTGTGATCCAGCCCCCCCCCCTTCATGAAGGGGCTATCAGGGATAGAAACTTCAACCTGAGCGATTGTCTGATTCTCGCCCTGACTTCAGATGCACGAGATCTCGATTCAGCTCTGCAGAGTGTGCCTGCTGTGCTGTCGCCCAGAAACGTAAGCCTAGCTTGTGTTCTCAGACTTCCGTCCTCACACTCCAAGCCCACAAGCCCTCCAGTTTGGCAATTCCAGAACTACAATGCCACACTCTGCCTGCCCTCCAGAAGAAAAACATTGCTCTCTGGGGCTACCCAGAAACCACAAATGAGGATCAACCTGCACGACACTTGACTGTACCCCAATTCTACAGACTGCTCTGGGCCCTAGTGCTCTTTCTGACACAGCCTGAGCCTGGACTTCCAGACCCACACCCAGCCAGCTGGCCACACACTGAGCACATCAGACCCGCCATGGCCTTAGGTAGTCATCTCTTCCTAACCTCAGTTTTCAGGCTTCAGAACTTAGACATTATCTGCAATAACTGTCCAGAGTTGAACATGATGTGGAAATAAGAACTACTTCTCCATGGCAAGAAACCTTGTGGTTGGCATGTTGTCCAACATTCAGTGTAGTTGAAAACAGTGTGGCTCATGAGGCCCCGCCCATGCTTGAGGGCCGCGTTGGCCACAAACACACATTGTGTCCCTCAGCGTGAGCCCAATCCGCAAGTAAAGCCTCTCAGTGGCTGGACCAAGAGATGGCATATTGGGCTTGCCATGTCCCTAGGCCCCAATTTTGAACCATAGTTCGGGTTGTCCATTCGCTCCTCCACAGGGCTATGCTTTGGAATCCCTTTTTTGGTGGGTCACCTGAGGTAACAAAACTGGAAGGACTCCTCACATCCCACAGATTTACCCAAAACAATTGGTATGGGGCCAAATCCACAGAGAGGAAGACTCATCCATGGCCCATGAGGCCTCCACGACATTCCACGGCCAATGTTGACAAAAAATCCAGAGACAAAAGCCTAAATAAGCGCCTCACACTTGCTCTTTCTTCATATCCCGAAGAGTTCTCCTCACGGTCTGTAGATGGGGTCTGCCATACCTACATCTCCAAACCTAAGCTGAGTTTGCGTTTTCAGACATCTGTCCCCACACTCCTGGCCCACACACCCTCCAGGTTGGGTAACCTGGAGCCACACATCAAGTCGGTGGCTCTCCACTCCACGGGAATTCTGCCCATCCCATTTTCCACAATCGTACAAATAGGAGAAACCTCCAAAGTCCCCAAGGCCATCCCAATAGTGTAGGCTGCTCATGACAAACAAGGGCGGTCTGACACCTTTTGAGCATCTACCTCTACTCATACAGTCGATGGATATCCCCAAAGATGAAGATTGAACCGGACATTACCCTAGGCCCTAATCAGGTCCATTGCTTTGGTTTGTACGTAACTGTCCTCAGAGGACTGGTTTGCAATATCAGTATATGGGGGTTTCCTGAGGCTTGGTTGCTTGAAGTTCCACGAGGGCACGAACACGAATTGGGACCCTCAGCGTGTGGCCCATGCTCAAGTAAGCCTTTCAGTGGCCAAGAGATGGCATATTGGACTTGCCATTCCTCTAGGCCCCAATCTTTAACCAGAGTTTGTGTTGTCTAGTCACCCCTCAAAAGGGCTCTGCTTTGGAATCCCTCTTTTTGTGGGAAACCTGAGATAACAAAACAGAAATGACTCATCCCAACCCACAGACTGACCCAAAACTCTTGGGAATGGGCCAAATCCACAGAGAGGGAGACTCGTCCATGGTTCGTGAGGCCTCCCCGACATTCCACGGCTATCATTGACACAAAATCCAGAGACAAAAGCCTGATCAAGCGCCTCACACTCGCCATTTGTTCATATCCTGAAGAGTTTTCCTCACGGTTTGTAGATCGGGCCTGCCATACCTATGCCCCCAAACCTAAGCTGAGTTTGTGTTTTCAGACTTCTGTCCCCAATGCCCTGACGCACACACCCTCCACACTTGGGACCTGGGAGCCACACCTCAAAACTGTGCCTTCCCTTTCCAAAAGAATTTTTCCCATTCCATTAGCCACAACCTTGCAAAGTAAGGGAAAACTCCAAGTCACCGAAGTGAGCCCAATAGTGTAGGCCGCCCAGAACAAACAGTGGAGATCTGACAATAGCTGAGAAACTACGTCCACTCTGACCCGTAGACAGATCTCCGCATAGAAGATTGAACTGGATAGGCCCATAAGGACATCCCACTACTGTAAGCTGCCCTGGACACACAGGGACATTCTGACACAAACTGAGCAACTACATCCATGCAGACACGCAGAGAGATGTCCACAGAGACAGAAGATTGAACCGGACAGGCCCCTAGGCTTAATCTCAAGTCTTGCTTTGGTTTCCAGGTGTCACTCCCCAGGGCCTGGGTTAGAAGACCCTCATATGGGTCTTTCCTGAGGCACCAAACAGAACCTCTCTCATCTCCACACGGGGAGGTTTCCTTTTGGAGCTGTATCAAACCCTTCAGGTAGGCGAGTTCTGTAGGGCCCCTGAAACACCAGCACATTCTAAGGTCTCCATGGACACAAACCCATATTACGACCCATCCTCAGGAGAGTCCATTTCAACTCAGCACCCTGGGTAGCTTGCCCCTGAGCCAGCAGATCGAACATGTCTTGTTGCAAATAGCCAATAGGAATGCGAGGTATGCTGTACAGGCATCCATCTTTCGAACACTGCTCTCCAGGCCTTGGTATGGGACAACCTTTTAGCCATCCAAAAGGACTCGACTGTCCTGCAGAAGGAAACCTTGTGGTTTGAAGCAACTCACAATCTCAATGCGGGGAAAACTGCCTTGGCCTCATGAAGCCCCTGCTTCATGAAGGGGCCATCATGGACACAAACTCCATCATAATCCAACATCTGATCATCAACCTTGATCCAGATGTAGGAGAACCCGATTCAGCCTCTGCAGAGTGGGCCTGCCGTGCCCTGGGCCCCAAACCTCACCCTAGCTTGTGTTTTCAGACTTCCGTCCTCAGACTAGTGACCCACAAGCCCTCCTGATTGGGAATTCTGGGGCCACAAGGAATCACTCTGCCTGCCCCCCCAGAAGAAAAATATTGTCTATACAGTTGCCCAGAAACCCAAAATGAGGATCAAACTGCTTGGACCTCGGCAGCACCCCAATTGAATAGGCTACCCTAAGCACTAATGCTATGTCTTACATAGCCTGAGCCCAGACCTTCCCACAGACACTGAGACAGCTGGCTGCACACCCAGCACATTGGACCCGCCACAGCCTTAGGTCATCATCCCTTCCCAACCTGGGTTTTCAGGCATTTGAACCTAGACCTTATCTCTAATCCCAGCACAGGGGGGAAGCTGATGCACAATTCAGAACTCCTCCTTCCCCATGGCAAGAAACCTTGCTGTTGGCAGTGAGTCAAACCTTCAGTGTAGGAGAAATCTGCATGGCCCATGAAGCCACACCCATGCTTGAGGGCCGCCTTGGACACAAACATGCATTGTGACCCTCAGCGTGAGTCCCTTATTCAAGTAATTCCTCTCAGTGGCTGGAGCAAGATCCCACATATGGGGCATGCCATGCCCATAGGCACCCAGGCCTAACCAGATGGCGGTATTCCAGTTGTCAGTACCCACTGCTCTGCTCTAGAATCCCTCTACTGGGGGACACCTGTGGCAGAAAACAATACTCTTCCCTTCCCACAGAATGACCACAAACACTTGGGAGCTTGGCCAATCCCCAGAGAGGGAGACTCTTTCTCGGCCCATAAGGCCACACCTACATTAAACGGTCATTGTGGACACAACACCCAGAGACAAAAGCCTGAGCGACCGCCTCCCACTCACCCTCCTTTCATATCCAGAAGAGCTCCCCTCTCAGACTGGAGATCAGGCCTGCCATAACCTTGGCCCCAAGCCTGAGCCAAGTTTGTGTTTTCGGACATCTGTCCCCAAAGCCCTGGCACACACAGCCTCCAGGACTCGACTGTCCTGCAGAAGGAAACCTTGCGGTTTGGAGCAACATCCAAACTCAGTGTGGGAAAACTTCCTTGGCCTCATGAGGTTCCCACTTCATGAATGTGCCATCATGGACACAAACTCCAGCCTCAGACAATGTCTGATCCTCACCCTGACTTCAGATGCAGGAGATTTCGATTCCGCTTCTGCAGAGTGGGCCTGCCATGCCCTTGGCTCCAAACCTCACCCTAACATTTGATTTCAGACTTCCGTCCTCACACTCCTGGCACACAAGCCCTCCCTATGGGGAATTCTGGGGCCACAAAAAATCACTCTGCCTGCCCCCCAGTAGAAAAACATTGTATATGGCATTGCTCAGAAACCCCAAATGAAAATCAACCTGCTCGGCCCTCGGCAACATCCCAATTGCATAGGTTACCCTAAGTACTATTTCTCTGTCTTACATTGCCTGAGCCCAGACCTTCCAACAGACTATGAGACAGCTGGTTGAACACCCAGCTCATCAGACCTGCCATGGTCTTAGGCCATTCATCCCTTCCCATTGACCTGTGAGTCTTCCTGGAGGTATGTTCTGAAGCTGTGTCAGACTGTGCATTTTTTTCTGGAGCGCTCTATGAATTGGGGTGGCCTTAGGGGCCTTGCAGATTTCTCCTAATCTGGTAGGTTTTGGAAACTGAGACAGGCTGAGATTCCTTGGGAGAGCAGGCCAAGTGATGTGGTGTGGTCCTGGAGGCCCCATCCTAGGGGGCATATGGATCAGGACTTTGGGTCTAAAGTCTTCAGACACAAAATCGGGTAAGAGTTAGGGGCGAGGTGATGGCAGACCCGATTGCAGACCCTGAGGGCAGCTCCCCGGGATTTGAAATTCGGACGTCTGGGAGGCAGGAGAACAGGCTATTCTCTCTGGATTGTTTGTCTAAGATAGCCACGAAATGGAGGGGTGGCTTCATGGGTCCATGTGAGATTCTACCTTTCTGGTAATTCTGCCCAGCACCCAAGAGTTTGGTGTCTTTCTGGTGGATGGGGGGAACGCGGTTTTCCATGTCAGGGGTCCCATCCAAACAGGCATTCCAGAGATGGGTTCTGGATCCAGGAGCCTGGATCACCCCAACAAGGCTTAGGATTTGGGCCCAGGGGCATGGCAGGCCCGCTCTATGTTTTCCTGGTATAGCTCCCGGGAGGGCTTGCTGGAAATGGGTCTCAGGCTGAGGGTCACAATGCCTGTTTGTGCCCAGATGCCCATGCTGAGTGGGCGTAGTCTCACGGGCCATGCTCTTTGCTCCCACTCTGAGGGTTGGACAGCCATCTCAACATTCAGTTTTCCTGCCATGAGGAAGGAGGTGTACTTTTTTGTGCTTCAGGGTCCCCCATGGGCAGGAATTTGAGCTAAGTTCTGGGACAGGTATCAGAATACCCAGGTTGCTTCAATATGAGGTCCTTGGGCCAAGGCAGGACCCATCTGTAGGAAATGGGGCCCGCTGTCTGGTTGGCTGACTGGATGTCGGGCTCGAGATGTGTCAGACAAAGAATTCTTGCAGAGGGCAGCCTATGATGTTGGGGTACCACTGAGAGCTGTGCAAATGGATCCTCATATGGGGTTTCTGCACAGACCCTTAGGGCATTTCTTATTTCTGGTGAGCAGGCCGATGGCTGGATTATGGCTCCAGAATACCAAAGATAAGGGCTTTCAGACGAGGAGTGTAAGGACAAAAGTCTGAAAACACAAACTACGGTTAAGCTGAGTGCCGAGCACGTGTCCGTTCCAATGTACAGCAGTTGTTTCGAGATATCCAGTGCCTGGGCCAGGATCAGATGTCTTCTCATGCTGGAGTTTGTATGCATGATAGCCAAAGAATGGTGGGGTGGCCTCAAGAATTCTTGTAGGTTTTTCTAAGCTGGAGTTTGTGAGCTGCTTCAAACATCAAGGTGTGCTACTGCGGGACAGGAGAAGTCCACTTACAGGGCTCCAGGGTACCCCATAGGGAAGATTCGATAGCAGAGCTCTCTGAATTGAGGCTTGGGAAGCCCATCTCGTGTCACCATTGCAGCTGAGGAACAGGGCAGGCTTGATCCAATGACACTGATTCCAAGTTCCAAGTGATCTGCGTTGATGGAAATTCTCAGTCTAACGGATCCCAATGCTGCTTGGTGTCCAGGGAGACCTTAGAATGTAGTGGCGGCTATCGGGCCATGCAGGATTCTCTATCCTGAGGATTAGGTCCAGTACCCAGGGGCCAGGTTTCCTTCTGGATGGAGACCTGAAAAGCACACCTCCATTGACCAATGCAGCTGAGGATCATGGCAGGTTTTTTAGGGTGGCTCTGGGGTGAAGTACCAAAGCACTGAGTTGACATGGAATATCTTGCAGATGGGTCACAATGCTGGTTTGTTACCAGGTAGATCTTAGAATGTTTTGGTGGCTAAGGTGTCATGCAGAATTCTCCTAACCTGAGGGTTTAATACAGGTTGAAGAGCATGGTTTCCTTCTGGGGAGAGGAGATGTACTGTTGTGTGGTTCAGGGACCACATGTTGTATCATAAGTTCTTATTCAACAACAGGCCTGTGAATACAGGTGCCTGACAACCTAATCTAGGGTTCCAATGAGGTCCCAGGGGCATGAGAGGTTCAATTTTCAGACTCAGGACAGTTGACTTGGGTGTCTGCCTGGATGTAGATGATCAGGATGTTTCAGACTGAGCACATGTGTCCAGAGTAGCCTCCAATATTGGGGTGGCCTCAGGGGACTTGCATGTTTCAACCTATACTCTGGACAGTTTGGGTAACTGGGACAGGCACAATTTCCAAGGAAATGGCAGGCACAGTCCTGTGGTGTGGCTCCAGAGACCCCATCCCGGAGGACATGTGAGCCATGGTTTGGGAGAGAAGTCTGCAAACACAAACTCGGGTTTGGGTTAGTGGTGAGGTTATCACAGGGCAATGTGTAGACCTGGAGGGCTACTCGTCAGGAACAGCAATTCGAGTGACTCGATGGCAGAAGCACAGGCTTTTATATCTGGATTGTGTGTCCAGGATGGCCTCGGAATGCAGCTGTGGTTTCATTGGTCCATGGGAGATTTTTCCTCTCTAAGGATCCTTGTGGCACCCAATAGTTTGATGGCTTTTCGGGATGGGAAGAGTGCTATTTTCGAGCTTAGGGGTGCCCCCAAACAGGGATTCCAGAGACGGGCTCTGGGTCTTGGCACCTGGAAAATCCCACCAAGGGTTAGGATTTGGGCCTATGAGCATACCATGCTTGCACTGCGGGATCCTGGTGGTACAACTGAGAGGGCTTATTTGAAAGCATGCTCTGGCTGAGTGTCACAATGCCTGTTTGTGCTCATGGCAGCCCACAGGAGTGGGCGTGGTCCCATTGCCCATGTGCTGGCTCCCACCCTGAGGGATGGACACCCATTCCAATGGCCAGGTTTCCAACCATGGGGAAGGGGGAATTCTCTATTGTGCTTCAGGTTTCCCCATTGGCAGGGATTCCAGCAAAGGTCTGGGGACAGATGCCTGAATACCAAGGATGCGTAGAGATGACAGATTTGGGCCATGGCCGTTCTCACATGCTGGATAGGGGCCCTGCTTTCTGTGTGACTGACACGAGGTCTGGGCTCAGGCTTTCTCAGAAACAGCACTAGTGGCCAGAGAAGCCTATAAATTGGGGATCTTTCGAGGGCCGAGCAGATTGATACTCATGTGGGGTTTCTGCACAGACTCAGGAAGCACTTCTTTCTATGGGGCAGGCAGAATGCTGTGTTGTGGCTCCAGAATTTCCTATCAAGGGGGCTTGGGGACAAGTAGGGTGAGAATGCAATTGTAAACACTAGCTATGATTAAACTGAGTGCCAAGCAGAAGTCAGTTCCAATGTGCAGCAGCTTATATGAGACATCAAACACCTGAGTAAAAGCAGATGTCAGATTTTGCTCTCACTGGAATTTGTGTCTATGATGACCAACAAATGGAGGGGTGGCTTCAAGAGGACATGGAGGATTACCCATGCTTAGGATTGTGAGATGCTCCAAACGACAATGTTTTTTACTAATGGGAAGGAGTAGTCTGGTTTGTTTCCTCCATGGTCCCCCATGTGGAAAGTTTGGGTAGCAGAGCCCTCTCGCATCGATGACTGGAAAGCACACATCCAATGACCATTGCAGATGAGGAACATGACAGGTTCGTTTTGGTGGTTCTGGGGCGAAGTACCAAGGCCTTGAGTTGACTTGGAATCTTTTGCAGAGGTGTTCTAATACTGGTTTGTTACAAGGGAAGTCTTAGAATGTGCTGGTGGCTAAGGGGCCATGAAGGATTCTCCTACCCTGAGGGTCTGGCACAGATCAATGTGCTGTTTCCTTCTTGGGAGAGGAGATGTTCTCTTTTGTGGCTCAGGGTATATATGTTGTATCCAACTTGGTATTCAAGAAAAGGCCTCTGAGGACAGATGCTTAAAACCTAATCTAGGGTTGCAATGATGTCCTAGGTGCACGTCAGGTTCAATTTTCTAACTAAGGACCATTGACATGGGTGTCTCTCTGGATGTAGGTGATCAGGGTGTTTCAGACTGTGCATTTGCATCCAGAGTCACTTCCAATATTGGGGTGGTCTCAGGGGCCTTGCAGGTTTTTCCTAATTTGGAGGCTTTGGGCAACTGTGATGGGCACAGTTTCCTTGGGGATGGCAGGCCCAGTCCTGTGGTAAGGCTCCAGAGACCCCATCCTGGAAGGCATGAGAGCCATGGTTTTATAAGTGAAGTCTGCAAACACAAATTTGGGTTAGGGATAGTGGCGAGGTGATGGCAGGTCCAATGCACAGATCTAGAGGGCAGCACCTCAGGAACTGTAATTAGAGTGACTGGAAGCTGGTAGCACAGGTTTTTCTTTCTAGATTGTGTGTCCAGGATGGGCTCGGAATGTAGGTGTGGTCTCATGGTTCAATGGGAGACTTTTCCTCTCTAAGGATCCTGGTGGCTCTCCATAGATTGGTGGCTTTTATGGAGCAGAAAAGAGTGCTCTTTTCCATATTAGGGGTACCCCAAAACAGGGAATATATGGTCCCTGAGCCCCACAACAGAACATCTCCTGTCATCAGATGAAAGCCGTACTCAGGACCTTTGTCAAACCCTCACGGTATATGAACCCTGCACAGCCCCTTACCACCAGAACATTCTAAGATCTCCTGGTAACAAACCAGCATTGTGACACATCTTCATGAGACTCCATGTCAACTCATGGCCTTGGTACTTCGACCCAGAGCCACAAGAATGAAACTGCCATGTTCCTCAGAAGCAAAGGTCAATGCAGGTGTGCTTTCCAGGCATCCATGTTGAAGAGTTCTGCTATCCAGACTTTCCACATGGGGGAAACTAGAGCAAAAAAAAAAAAAACAGTCTCCACCTGTCCAGTAGAAGGACACCTTACTGTTTGGAGCATCTCAAAAGCCTCATCGGGGGAAATCCTCCATGGCCTCTTGCCACCACCCCTCCATTTGTCGGTCATCATAGACACAAACACCAGCATGAGAAAACATCTGACATCCACCCTTACTCAGGTGCTGGATATCTCGAATAAGGAGCTGTGCATTGGAAGTGCCTTCAACTTCGCCCTGACTTGAACCGTAGCCTGTGTTTAAAATGCCATCCTCGGGACGCCTGGGTGGCTCAGTTGGTTGGACGACTGCCTTTGGCTCAGGGCGTGATCCTGGAGTCCCGGGATCGAGTCCCACATCAGGCTCCCAGCTCCATGGGGAGTCTGCTTCGCTCTCTGACCTTCTCCCCTCTCATGCTCTCTCTCACTGTCTCTCTCTCTCAAATAAATAAATAAAATCTTTAAAAAAAATGCCATCCTCACCCTACTGGTTTCCAGACCCTCTTGATAGGGAATTCTGAAGCCACAACCCAACATTCTGCCATATGCATAGAAAGAAGAAGGGCCTGGTGCGTCTGCCCAGAAACTCTACATGAGGATAGATCTGCTCAGCCCTCGAGGGAACCCCGATTTATACGCTGCCTTGGTCACTAGTGCTGTGTGACAGAGCCTGAGCCCTAACATCATGTCAGCCACCCAGGGGGCGGGGCCCATATCCAGCAGGTGAGAATGGCCATGGCCCAGGGCTATCATCTCTACCCATCCTTGGTATTCAGGGATCTGTCTCCAGACCTTTCATGGAATCCCTATCAATGGGGGAACCTAAAGCACAATAGAGAACTCCTCCTTCCCCATGGCAGAATTCCTGGAAGTTGGGATGGGTGTCCAACTCTCAGAGTTGGAGCTAACTGCATGTCCAACCCCGCCCATGTCCAAGACCATGCCCACTTTGGAGGATGCCCTGGGCACAAGAAGGCATTGTGACTCTCCACCACGGCATTCTTTCAAACAAATGCTCTCAGTTGCATATCCAGGACCTGCATTGCAGACCTGGTAGGCCCCTAGGCCGAAATCTTAAATCTTGGTGGGATTTTCCAGGTGCCCAGACCAAGAACCCGTCTCTGGAATCCCTGTTTTGGGGCACCCCTCTAATGAAAACAGCACTCTTCCCTTCCTCATTTAAGGTCCAAAATATTGGGAGCTGCCAGGATCATTAGAGAGGAATCATCTCCCATGGACCCATGAGACCACACTTGCATTCCAAGGCCATCCTGGACACATTATACAGACACAAAAGCCTGTGCTTCTGCCTTTGAATCATCCGATTTACAGTTCCAGACGAACTGCCCTCCAGGTCTACACAATGGGACTGCGATCACCTTGCCATTAACCCTAACCCGAATTTATGTTTGAAGACTTCTTTCCCAAAACCATGGCTCACATGCCCTCCAGGATGTGGTCTCTGGAGCCACACCACAGGAGAGTGCCTGCCATTCCCAAGGAAAAAGTGTCCATCACAGTTGCCCAATAATCTCCAGATTAGGAGAAACCTGCAAGGCCCCTGAGCTCAGCCCAATATTGGAGGCCACTCTGGACGCAAATGCACAATCTGAAACACCCTGATCACCTACTTCCAGGCAGACGACGAGTCAATGGTCCTGAGTGACAAGATTGAACCTGACATGCCCCTAGGATCTCATTGGAACCATAGATTAAGTTTTCAGGCATCTGGCCTGAGAGGCCAGTTCTGGAATACCAATATGATGCAACATATGGTCCCTGAGCCCCACAATAGAACATCTCCTGACCCCAGATGGAATACGTGCTCTTGGATCTGTGTCAAACTCTCAAGGTAGATGAATCCTGCATGGCCCCTTAGCCATTGGTGTTTCAAAGATCTCCCTGGTAACAAACCAGCATTGTTACCCATGTTCATGAGATTCCATGTCAAAATAAACCCTTAGTACTTTGCCCCAGAACCACCAGAATTAACCTGCCATGTTCCTAAGCTGCAATGGTCAGTGGAAGTGTGGTTTCCAGGCATACATACGGGAGTGCTCTGCTACACTAACTTTCCACATGGGGGATCCTGGAGACAACAAACTAGAATTCCCCTGTCTGATAGAAGGAAACCTTCTGTTTGGAGCATCTCACAAGTCCCAGCGTGGGAAATTCCCCATGGCCTCTTGACACCACCCCTCCATTTGTCGACCATTATAGACACAAACTCCAACATGAGCAAACATCTGACATCCACCCTTATTCAGGTGCTGGATATCTCCAATAAGCCGCTGCACATAGGAACTGCCTTCTGCTTGACACTGAATTGAACCATAGCTTGTGTTAAAATTCCATCCTCACCCAACTGGTCCCCATGCCCTCATGATAGGGAATTCTGGAGACACAACACAGCATTCTGCATTACCTATAGAAAGAAGTGCCTGGTGAGTCTGTCCAGAAACTCCACATGAGAATCAATCTGCTAGACCCTCGAGTCTACTCCAACTTATAGGCTGCCACAGCCACTAGTGCTGTGTCTGACAGAGCCTGAGCCCCGACCGAGTTTCAGCAACCAGAGAGCAGGCCCCATATCTAGCATTTGGGATGGCCATGTCCCAAGTACGTCATCTCTACCCATCCTTGGTATTCAGGAACCTGTCCCCAGACCTTTCCTGGAATCATGCAAATGGGGGAACCTGAAGCACAATAGAGAACTCCTCTTTCCCCATGGCAATAAACCTGACTGTTGGGATGGGTGTCCAACCCTCAAAGGGGGAGCCAGTTACAACACCAATGAGACCATGACCACTCCTGAGTGACGACCTGGGCACAAACAGGCTTGTGGCCTTCAGACTGAGCATCCTTTCAAACAATCTCTCTCAATTGCACCACCACAATTCCGCATTTCAGGCCGGGTACGCCCCTAGACACAAATCCTAAAACTTGGTGGCATTTTACATTTGCACAGACCCAGAGCCTGTCTCTGGAATCCATGTTTTGGGGCACCCTTAAGATGGAAAATAGCACTCTTCTCTTCCCCGAAATAGCCACTAAACTATGGGAAGCCACCAGGATCCATAGAGAGGAAAAGTCTCCCATGTACCCATGAAAACCCACTTGCATTCCGAGGCAATCCTGGACACACAATCCAGAGAGAAAAGCCTCTGCTACCGCCTTCCAGTCACACTAATTACACTTCCAGATGAGCTGCCCTCCAGGTCTATGCACTGGACCTGTGATCACCTCGCCACTCACCCTAATCAGAATTTGAGTTTGCAGACTTCTCTATCAAATCCATGGCACACATGCCCTCCAGAATTTGTTCTCAGGATCCACACCACAGGACTGTCCCTGCCATCCCCAAGGAAACTGTGCCCGTTACAGTTGCCCAAACCCTCCAGATTAGGAAAAACCTGCAAGGCCCCTGAGCCTACCCCAATATTGGAGGCTGCTCTGAATGCAAATGCTCAGTCTGAAACACCCTTATCACCTACATCCAGGCAGACAGCCTAATTAATGGTCCTTTATCAGAATAGTAAACCTAACATGCCCCTAGGAAGTAATTGGAGCCCTAAATTCGGTTTTCAGGCATCTGTCCATAGAGGCCTGTTCTGCAATCCCATTTATGACACATAATGTGCTCCCTGTGCCACACAACAGAACATCTCCTGTCACCAGAAGGATACCGTGCTCTTCGACCTGTGCCAAACCCTCAGTGTAGGAGAATCCTGCATGGCACCTTAGCAACTAGCATATTCTAAGATTTCCTTGATAACACACCAGCATTGTGGCCCATGTGCATAAATCCATGTCGAATCAAGGCCTTGTTACTTCGCCCCAGAGTCACCAGAACGAACCTCCCATGTTCCTCAGCTGCAATGGTCAATGGATGTGTGCTTTCCAGGCATCCATGCCAGAGAGGTCTGCTTCATAAACTTTCCAAATTGGAGAACATAGAGCAAACAAACCAGACTTCACCTGCCCAGTAGAAGGAAACCTTTCTGTTTGCAGCATATCACAGGCCTCATTGTGTGAACTCCTCCATGGCCTCTTGACTCCACCCCTCCATTTGTTAGACATCATAGACCCAAACTCTAGTGTGAGCAAACATCTGACATCCGCCCTTATTTTGGTGGTGGATGTCTCGAATAAACCGCTGCACATAGGAACTACCTTCCACTTGGCACTGAATGGAATCGTAGCTTGTGTTTACAATTTCATCTTCACCCGACTGGTCCCCAGACCCTCTTGATAGGGAATTCCAGAGTCACAATGCAGCATTCTGCCTTCCCTATAGAAAGAAGTGCCTGGGGAGTCTGACCGGAAACCCCACATGAGGTTCAATCTGCTCGGCCCTTGAAGGAAGTCTGATTTATAGGTTGCCCTGGCCACTACTGCTGTGTCTGAGAGAGCCTGAGCCGCGACCTAGTGTCAGTCACCAGAGAGCGGGCCCCACATGGAGCATTTGGGATGGTCATGGCACAAGTATGTCATCTCTACCCATCCTTTGTATTCAGGCACTTGTCTCTAGACCTTTGCTGGAATTCCTGCCAATGGGGGAACATGAAGCACAATAGAGAACTCCTCCTTCACCATTGTCAGGAGAACTAGTTGTTGGGATGTGTGTCCAACCCCCAGAGTGGGAGCCAGCTACATGGCCAAAGAGACCATGGCCACTCCTGAGGGCTGCCCTGTGCACAAACAGATATTGTGACCCTCATTCTGAGCATGCTTTCAAACAATCCCTCTCAGTTGCACCACCATGATCCCGCATTGCAGGCCTGGTATGCCCTTACGCCCAAATCCTAAAGCTTGGTGGGATTTTCCAGCCACCCAGATCCAGAGCTTGTCTCAGGAATCCCTGTTTTGGGGCACCCATAAGATGGAAAACAGCACTCTTCCCTTCCCTGAAAAAGTCACCAAACTATGGAGAGCCACCAGGATCCTAAGTGAGGTAATGTCTCCCTAGGACCCATCTGTCCTCAGGGTCCTGTTATGGAATACCAACTTAGGATACAACATGTGGTCCCTGAGCCACACAACTGAACATCTCCTGTCCCCAGAGGAAACCGTGCCCTTCGACCTGTGTCAAACCCTCACGGTTGGAGAATCATGCACATCACCTTAGACACCAGCACATACACTAGTTTTTGCGTTGCTCCAAACCACAAGGTTTCCATTGGCATGAGAATCGAGTCTTGTTGAATGGATCCAGGACGTTGCAGACGGAAGGACTGGAGAGCAGGGTTTGATGGATGGATGCCTGTACACCATACCTCGCATTGCCATTGGCTATTAGTGAAAAGACATGTTTGAACTGCTTGCTCTGGGGCAAGCTACCCGGGGGCTGAGTTGAAATGGACTCTCCTGAGGTTGGGACATAATGTGGGTTTGTGTCCAAGGAGACCTTGGAATGTGCTGGTGGCTCAGGGGCCTTGAAGAATTCGCCTAATTGAAGGGTTTGATATGGCTCCCCCTATCAAACCCTTTTGATAAAAAAGCTCCCCAAGTGGAGATAAGAGAGGTTCTGTTTGGTGCCTCAGAAAAGCCCCAGATGCTGGTCTTCAAACTTGTTTTCTGAGGAGAGACACCTGGAAACCAAAGCTAGGGTTCAGATTAGGACCTAGGGGCCTGTCCATTTCAATCTTCTGTCTCCGGGGACACTTTCTGAGTGTCTAAGTGGATATAGTTGCTCAGCTGGTGTCAGAGTGCCCCTCTTAGTCCAGGGCAGCCTACACTATTGGCATGGCCTCAGAGGCCTTGGAGGTTTCTCCTAATCTGTAGGGTTGTGGTCCATGGATTGGGTACATTTTTCTTGGAGAGGGCAGGCACAGTCCTTTGGTGTGTCTCCATAGGCCCTAGCCTGGAGGGTGTGTGGGTCTGGGCTGTGGGCACAGAAGTCTGAAAACACAAACTCGGCTTAGGAGTGGTGCCGAGTTTACGGCAGGCTGGATCCACAGACCGTGTGGGGAGCTCCTTGGCTTATGAAAGAAGGGCAAATGGGAGGCTGTCGCACAAGCTTTTGTCTCTGGATGTTGTGTCCCCCATAGCTGTGAAATGTAGGGTGGCCTCTGGGGCTATGGAAGAGTCTCCCTTTCTGAGGAGTTGGGCCAGCTCCCAATATTTTGGGGTCATTTTGTGGGAAGGGTGGAGTCCTGTTGTCTGGCTCAGGTGTTTCTCCAGGAGAGGGACTCCAGATTACAGCCCTGGATACGCACCACTGGAAAACTCGAATTCCGGTGAGGATTGGGAGCATAGGGTATTGGCAAGCCCCACATGCGGGCTCTGGGTACAGGCCCTGAGAGGTCTTACTTAGACATGGGGCTCACACTGAGTGTCACAATGCGAGTTTGTGCCCAAGGCAGCACTCAAGCTTGGGCTTGGCCTCAGGGGCCATGAAGGATTTTCCTACCCTGAAGGTGTGACTCCATGCTAACAGCAAGCTTTCAAGCCATGGGGAAGGAGGAGTTCTGATTTGTGCTACAGGTACCCACCTGTGCGGGGATTTGATATAATGTCTAGGTTCAGATGTCTGAAAACACAGGTTGGGAAGAGATGACGGCATAAGGCCATGGAGTGTCTGATGTGCTGGTTGTGAGGCCAGCTGTCTCCTTGTCTGTCGGGACGTCTGGCCTCAGGCTGTGTCAGACAGAGCATTAGTGCCCAGGGCAGCCTATCCAATTGGGGTGCGGTCGAGGCCCGAGCAGGTTGATCCTAATTTGGGATTTCTGGAGAGCTCCTTAGGGCAACGTTTTTCTTCTGGTGGGCAGGCAAAGGGTTGCATTGTGGTTCCGGAATTCCCAATCTGGAGGGCTTGTCTGCCAGGAGTGTGAGGAAGGAAGTCTGAAAATACAAGCTAGCATTAGGTTTGGGGCCGAGGGCACGGCAGGCCCACTCTGCAGAGGCTGAATCGACATCTTCTGCATCTGAGGTCAGGGCGAGTATCAGATGTTGCCTCAGGCTGGAGTTTGTGTCCATGATGGCCCCTTCCTGAAGGGCGTGAGGCTATCATGAGGCCAGCGAGGTTTCCCTATGCTGGGAGCTGTGAGTTGCTCCAAACCTCAAGGTTTCCTTCTGCAGGACAGTTGAGTCCTATTAGATGGTTCCAGGACGCCCCATTTTGAAAGATTTGAGAGCAGGGGTCAAAGCACGGATGCCTGGAAATGCCTACTCACATTCCCATTGGCTGCTCGGGCAAGGCAGGCTCAATCTGTGGGCTCTTGGGCGAGTAACCCAGAGGGCTGAGTTGAAATGGACTGTCCTGAGTATGAGTCATAATGTGGGTTGTTGGCCATGGAGACCTTGGAATGTGGTGGTGGCTCAGGGATTCTGCAGAACTCTCCAACCCGAAAAATTTGACACAACTCCAACAAGGAAGCTTTCCATGTGGAGACGAGAGGTGTTCTGTTAGGTGCCTCAGGAAAGCCCCATATGCTGGTCTTTGAACCCTGGTCTCTGAGGAGTGACACCTGGAATCCAAAGCAAGAGTTCAGATTAGGGCCTAGGGGTCCGTCCGGTTCAATCTTTTGTCTCTGCGGACATCTGTCTGCATGTCTGTGTGGAGGTAGTTGCTCAGCTTGTGTCAGGATGCACCTGTTTTTTTCCAGGGTGGCTTCAAGTAGTGGAATGTCCTCGGGGGCCTTGAGGTTTCTCCTATTCTGTAGTGTTGTGAGCAATGGCATGGGCACAGTCTCCTAGGAGAGAGCAGGACAGTCCTGTGGTGTGGCTCCAGAGGCCCTGGCCTGGAGAGTGTGTGGGCCAGGGCTGGGGGGACAGAGGCCCAAAAACACAAACTCTGCTGAGGATTGAGGCCAAGGTTATGGCAGGAGTGATCTACAGTCCGTGAGGGGATCTCCTTGTGATTAGAAAGGAGGGCGAGTGGGAGGCGGTCGTTCAGGTTTATGTGTCTGGATGTTGTATTCATGATGGTCGTTTATTCTAGGGTTGGCCTCATAGACCGTGGAAGAGTCTCCCTCTCTGGTTATTTGGCCAGGTCCCAAGAGTTTGGGGTCATCCTGTGGGAAGGAAGGAGTTCTGTTTTCTACCTCATGTGTCCCACCAATAGAGGGATTCTAGAGCAGAACACTGGGTATAGACAACTGGAATACCCACCGTGTGGTTAGGCCTGGGGGCCTATGGGCACAGCAAGTCCCATATGCGGGCTCTTGGTCCAGCCACTGAGAGGTGTTACTTGAATAGGGGACTCACGCTGAGGGTCATAATGCATGTTTGTGCCCAAGGTGGCTCTCAATCATGGGCGGGGCCTCATTGAGCATGCAGGTTTCTCCTGCACTGAACCTTGGACATGCCAACCTCAAGGTATCTTGCCGTGGGGAAGGAGGAGTTCTGATTTCTGCATCATGTTCACCTCTGGGCAGTGATTGAAGATAAGGTCTATGTTCTGAATCCTGAAAACCGAGGTTGGGAAGAGATGATGACTTAAGACTGTGGCGTGCCTGATGTGTTCAGTTTGGGGCCAACTTTCTAGGTATCATTCAGGAGATCTGTGCTCAGGCTGGGCCAGACAGGGCATTAGTGCACAGATAGGCTGTATAATTGGGGTACAATAGAGGGGCGTGTAGAAGATAATCATTTGAGGTTTCTCGGTAGCCCCATAGGCAACGTTTTTCTTCTGGAGGGCAGGCAGAGTGCTGTGTTCTGTCTTCGAAATTGCCACACTGGAGGGCTTTTGGGCCAGGAGTATGTGGACGGAAATCTGAGAATACAAGCTTGGCTTTGGTTTCGGGGCGAGGGCACGGTAAGCACACTCTGCAGAGCTGAATCGAGATTTCGTGCATCTGAAATCAGGGCGAGGTTCAGACATTGGCTCAGGTTGGAGTTTCTGTCCATGATGGCCCCTTCATTAAGGGGGGTCATCACGAGGCCATGGGGGTTTTCCCATGATTATAGTAGTGAGAAGCTCCAAACCACAAGGATTTTCTGTGGGTCAATTGAAACCTGTTGGATGGCTCCAGGACATGCCATATGGAATGACTCCAGAGCAGGTTTCTAAGGATGGATGGATGCCTGGGCAGCCACCTTCTCACTCTAATTGTCTCCTAGCAACATGACACGTTTGATCTGCTGGCTTTGGCGTAGCAATCGATGGGGTTGAGTTGGAATAAATTCTCCTGAGGATGGGTCATAATGTGGGTATGTGTCCATGGAGACCTTGGAATGGGGTGTTGGCACCAGGGCCCTGAAGGATTCTCCTAACTGGAGGTTTTGACAAAGCTCCAATGAGCAAGTTTCCCATGGGGAGACAAGATTTGTTCTCATTGATGCTTCAGTAACCCCCATATGCTGGTATTGGAAACCAGAACTCTGAGGAGAGATGCCTAGAAACCAAAGCAATGGATCTGATTAGGGCCTGGGGTCCTGTCCGGTATAATCATCTTCTCTCGGGTCATCTGTCTACAGGTCTGAGTGGAGGTAGTTCCCCAGCTGGTGTCAGATCACCCCTCTTCATCCTGGGCGATATACACTATTGGGATGGCCTCAGTGAATTTGGAGGTTTCTCCTAAATTTCAAGTTTGTGGCCAATGAAATGGGCAGAATTCCTTTGGGGAGGGAAGACACAGTCCTGAGGTGTGGCTCCAGGGGCCCAAGCGTGGAGGGTGTATGGGCCAGAGCTGTGGGAACAGAAGTCTGAAAACAGAAACTCGCCTTAGGTTTGGAGATGTAGGTATGAGAAGCCCGATCTACAGACCTTGAGGATATCTTCAGGATATGAACAAAGTGCGAGTGTGAGGCTCTTGATCAGGCTTTTGTCTCTGGATTTTGTGTCACCGATGGCTGTGGAATGTCGGGGTGGCCTCATGGGCCATGGACAAGTCTCCCTCTTGGGAATTTGGCCCGATTCCAAGATTTTGAGGTCAATCTGAGAGACGGGAGGAGTCCGTTCTGTTTTTCTTTTTTCTTTCTTTCTTTCTTTCTTTCTTTTTTTTTTTTTTTTACCTCAGGTGTACCACTAAAAGAGGGATTCCAGAGTAGCGCCCTGGGGAGGTGCAACTAGACAACCTGAACTCTGGTTAAGATTGGGGGCCTAGGGGCATGAAAAGCCCCATATGCAGGAACTTGGTCCAGCCACTGAGAGGTCTTACTTGAGGACAGGGCTCACACTGAGGGTCACAATGCATGTTTGTGCCAAACGCAGCCCTCAAGCATAGAGGGGACTCATGGGCCATGCTGGTTTCTCCTTCAGTGATATTTGGACAACATGCCAACCTTAAGGATTCTTGCCATGGGGAAGGAGGAATTCTGATTTCTGCAACACGTTCACCCCTGGCAGTGATTGGAGATAAGATCTAAGTTCTGAAGCCTGACAACCGAGGTTGGGAAGAGATGATGTCCTAAGGCCATGGCGAGACCGATGTGCTCAGTGTGTGGTCAGCTGTCTGGGTGTTGGTCAGCAGGCCCAGACTCAGGCTGTTTCATTACTGCCCAGGTTAGAATATATAATTTGTGTGCAGTCAAGTGCAGTGTAGGTTTATCCTCATTTAAGATGACTGGGAAGCTCATTAGAGCAACATTTTTCTTCTGGAGGTCAGGCAGAGTGCTGCATTGTGGGTCAGGAATCGCCAAACTTGAGGGCTTGTGGGCCAGGAGTGTGAGGATGGAAGTCTGAGAACACAAGCTAGACTTAGGTTTCAGGGCAAGGGCACGGCAGGCAACCTCTAGTATCTGAATTGAGATCTCGTGCATCTGAAGTCAGGGCGAGGATCAAACTTTGGCTCAGGTTGGAGTTTCTGTCCATGATGGCCACTTCATGAAGGGGGCGGAATCTCGAGGCCATGGAGGTATTCCCACGTTGGGAGGTGTGGGATGCTCCAAACTGCAAGGATTCCTTCTGCGAGACAATTGAGACCTTTTGGATGGCTCCAGGATGTCCCATATGAAATGACTCCAGAGCACCGTTCTAAGGATGGATGCTTGGGCAGCCTGTCTCGCATTCCAATCGTCTCCTAGCAACAAGACAGGTTCGATCTAATGGCTCTGTGGGAGCAACCTGGGGGGTGGGGCTGAGTTGAAATGGACCCTCCTGATGATGGGTCCTAATGTGTGTTTGTGTCCATGAGGACCTTATAATGGGCAGTGGTACCGGGTACCTGAAGGATTCTCCTAAGCCTTTGACACAACTCGAATGCACAAGTTTCCATGTGGAGATGAGGTTTGTTCTGATCGTGCCTCAGAAACCCCCCCATGCTGGTATTGGAAACCAGGCCTCTGAGGAGCCATGCCTGAAACCAAAGCAATGGATCTGATTATAGCCTAGGGGCCTGTCTGGTTGAATGTTCTTCTCTGGGGACATCAGTCTATGGGTCTGATGGAGGTAGTTGCTCAGCTGGTGTCAGATCGCCCCTGTTTGTCCTGGGCAGCATACACTATTGGAATGGACTCGGGGACTTTGGAGGTTTCTCCTATTTGTACGGTTGTGGCCAATGGAATGGGCAGAATTCCCTTGGAGAGGGCATACACAGTCGTGAGGTGTGGCTTCAGGGGCCTCGGTCTATAGGGTGTTAGGGCAGTGCTATGGGGAAAGTTGTCTGAAAACAAAAACTTGGCTTAGGTTTCAAACGTAGGTATGGCAGACCTGATCTACAGACCATGAGGAAAACTCTTCAGGATATAAACAAAGGGCCAGTGTGAGGCACATGCTTATGTTTTGTCTCTGGATTTTGTGTCACCAATGGACATGAATGTCCGGGTGGCCTCAGGTGCCATGGATGAGTCTCCCTCTCTGGGTATTTGGCCTCATCCCAAGAATCTGGGGTCCTTTTGTAGGATGGGAGAAAACCCTTCTGTTTTTATACCTCGGGTATGCCACCAAAAGAGGGATTCCAGAGCAGAGCCCTGGGGAGGGGCGACTGGACAACTAGAACTGTGGTTACGATTGGGGACCTAGGGACATGGCAAGCCCCATATGCAGGCTCTTGGTCCAGCCACTGAGAGGCCTTACTTAATGACAGGGCTCACACTGAGGGTTACAATGCGTGTTTGTGCCCAACACAGCCCTCAAGCATGGGAGGGGATTCATGGGCCACACTTGTTTCTCCTACAATGATGTTGGACAACATGCCAACCATAATATTTCTTGACATGTGGAAGGGGGTTCCTGATTACTGCATCACGTTCACCCCTGTGCAGTGATTGGAGATAAGGTCTAAGTTCTGAAGCCTGAAAACTGAGGTTGGGAAGAGATGATAACCTAAGGCCATGGAGGGTCCAATGTGTTCAGTGTGCGGTCAGCTGTCTGGGTGTTAGTCAGGAGGTCCGGACTCAGGCTGTGTCAGACATTGCATTAGTGCCCAGGTTAGACGATATAATTAGTGCCTTGTAGGTTTATCCTCATTTAAGGTGTCTGGGAAGCTCGATAGGGCAATATTTTTCTTCTGGAGGGGGGCAGGGTGCTGCGTTGTGGCTTGAATTGCCAAACGTGAGAACTTGGGGTACAGGAGTGTGAGGACGGAAGTCTGACAACACAAGCTAGACTTAGGTTTCAGGGCGAGGGCAAGGCAGGAACACTCTGCAGAGCTGAATCCAGATTTCGTGCATCTGGAGTCTGGGCGAGGATCAGACGTAGGCTCCGGTTGGTGTTTCTGTACATGATGGCCCCTTCATGAAGCGGGGGAGGGAGAAAAAGCCATCGAGATTTTCCCACATTGGGACTTGTGAGATGCTCCAAAATGTAGGGATTCCTTCTGCAGGACACTTGAGACCTGGTGGATGGCTCCAGGACATCCCATACTGAACAGGCCAGAGCAGGGTTCTAAGGATAGATGCCTGGGCAGACTGCCTCACATTCCAATTTTCTCCTAGTGACAAGACAAGTTCAATATGCTGGCTATGGGGGAGCAACCAAGGAGGCTGAGTTGAAATGGAATCTCCTACGGATGGGTCCTAATGTGGGTTTGTGTCCATGAAGACCTTGGAATGTGGCAGTGGCACCGGGGCCTTGAAGGATTCTCCTAACTGGATGTTTTAAGACAGCTCCAAAGAGCAAGGTTCCCTTGTGGAGATGAGATTTGTTCTGACTGGTATTTCAGGAATCCCCCATATGCTGGTATTGGAAACCAGGCCTCTGAGGAGAGATACCTGGAAACCAAAGCAATGGATCCGATTAGGGCCTAGGGGCCTGTCGGTTCAATCATCTTCTCTGGCAACATCTGTCTATGGTATGAGTGGAGGTAGTTGCTCAGATGGTGTCAGACTGCCCCTGTTTGTCCAGGTGGCCTACACTATTGAGATGGCCTCAGGGACTATGGAGGTTTCTTCTAATTTGTATGATTATGGACAATGGAATGGGCAGAATTCCCATGGAGTGGGCAGGCAGAGACCTGATTTGTGGCTCCAGGGGCCCCAGCCTGGAGGGTGTGTGGGCCAGGACTGCGGTGACAGATGTCTGAAAACACAAACCCCACCTAGGTTTGGGGATGTAGGTATGGCAGGCCGGATCTAGAGACCGTGAGGAGAACTCTTCGGGATATGAACAAAGGGTGAGTGTGAGGTGCTTGCTCAGGCTTTTGTCTCTGGATTTAGTGTCAACAAGGCCGTGGAATGTTGGGGAGGCCTCATGGGCCATGGATGAGTCTTCCTCTCGATGGATTTGGCCCGATCCCAAGAGTTTGGGGTCAATAGTGGGATGGGAGGAGTTTTTCTCTTTTGTTAGCTCAGGTGTCCCAAAAAAAGAGGGATTCCTGAGCAGAGCCCTGGGGTGGGGCGACTGGACAACCAGAAATCTGGTTAAAAGCTGGAGCCTAGGGACATGGCAAGCCCATTATGATGTCTAATGGTCCAGCCACTGAGAGAACTTCCTAGAGGACAGGACTAACACTGGGGGTCACAATGCATGTTTATGCCCTCGCAGCCCTCAAGCATGGGCAAGGCCTCATGGTGAATGCTGGTTTCTCCTACACTGAATGTTGGACAACATGCCAACCACAAGGTTTCTTGCCATGGGAAAGGAAGAGTTCTGATTTCTGCATCATGTTCACCTTTTGGCAGGGTTTGGAGTTAAGGTCTACGTTCTGATGCCTGAAAAGCTAGGTTGGGAAGAGATGACAAGCTAAGGCCATGGAGGGTCTGATATGCTCAGTGTGCGGTCTGCTGTCTGGGTGTTCGTCAGGTGGTACGGGCTCAGTCTGTGTCAAACAGTGCATTAGTGCCCAGGTTAGACTATATAATTTGGTTACAGTAGAGTGCCGTGTAGGTCTATCCTCATTTGGGTTGTCTGGGAAGCTCCATAGGGCAACATTTTTCTTCTGGAGGGCAGCAGAGTGCTGCTTTGTGGGTGTGGAACTGCCAAACTTGAGGGCTTGGGGTCCAGGAGTGTGAGGACGGAAGTCTGAAAACACAAGCTAGACTTAGGTTTCAGGGCAAGGGCATGGCAGGCACCCTCTGCAAATATGAATTGAGATCTCGTGCATCTGAAGTCAGGGCGAGGATCAGACGTTGACTCAGGTTTGAGTTCCTGACCATGATTTCCCCTTCATAAAGGTGGGGGATCACAAAGCCATCGAGGTTTTCCCACGTTGGGAGTTGTGCGATGCTCCAAAAGCAAGGATTTCTTCTGCAGGACATTTGAGACTTGCTGGATGGCTCCAAGATGTCCCATAAGGAATGACTCCAGAGCAGGGTTGTAAGGATGGATGCCAGGGCAGCCAGCCTCGCATTCCAATTGTCTCCTATGAACAAGACAGGTTCGATCTGCTGGCTCTGGGAGAGCAACCATGGGGACTGAGTTGAAATGGAATCTCCTGCAGATGGGTCCTAATGTGGGTTTTTGTCCAAGGAGACCTTGGATGGATCGGTGGCACCAGCGTGCTGAAGGTTTCTACAAATCAGAGGTTTTGACAGAGCTCCCTTGTCCAAGTTTCCCATATGGAGACGAGATTTGTTGTGATGGGTGCCTCAGGAAAGCCTCATATACATCTATTGGAAACCAGGCCTCTGAGGAGAGATGGCTGGAAACCAAAGCAATGGATCTGATGAGGTCCTAGGGGCCTGTCGGCTCAATCTTCTTCTCTGGGGACATCTGTCTCCGGGTTTGAGTGCAGGTAGTTGCTCAGCTGGTGCCAGATAGCCCCTCTTTGTCCCGGGCGGCCTACACTCAGGATAGCCTTGGGGACGTTGGAGGTTTCTCCTAATTTGTTCTGATTGGTGCCACCCCAACATTCCACCGCCCTCGTTTACACAAATTCCAGACAAATCCCTGAGCAAGCACCTCACACTCACCCTTTGTTCATATCCCGAAGAGTTCTTCTCATGATCTGTAGTTCGGACCTTCCATACTTACATCCACAAACCTCAGCCGAGTTTCTGTTTTCAGACTTCCGTCCCCACAGCCCTGGCCCACACTCCCTCCAGGCTGGGGCCCCTCGAGCCACACCTCAGGACTGTGCCTTCCCTCTCAAAGGGAATTCTGCCCATTTTATTGGCCACAACATTACAAATTAGGAGAAACCTCCAAAGTCCCCCAGACCATCCCAATAGTATAGGCCACCCGGGACAAACAGGGGTGATCTGACACCTGCTGAGCAGCTAGCTCCACACAGAGCCATAGACAGATGTCCCAGAGAAGAAGATTGAACCAGAGAGGCCCCTAGGCCCTAATCAGACCCATTGCTTTGGTTTCAGGCATCTCTACTCAGAGGCCTGGTTTTCAATACCAGCATATTGGGATTTCCAGGGGCACCCATCAGAAAAAATCTCGTCTTCACATTGGAAACGTAATCTTTGGAGCTCTGTCAATACCCCTGGTTGGGAAAATCCTTCAGGGTCTCGGATCCACTGCTCCATTCTATGGTCTCCATGAACACAAACACACAATATGACCCATCCTCACGAGAGTCCATTTAAATTCAACACCCTCGGTTTCTCCCCCAGAGCCAGCATATCGAACCTGCCTTGTTGCTAGGAAATAATTGGAATGTGAGGCAGGCATACCACACATCCATCCTTAGAATCCTGCTCTGGAGTCATTCCGTATGGGGCCTCAGGAAGCCATCCGACAGTTCTCGAGGGTCCTACAGAGGGAATCCTTGCTGTTGGTAGCATCTCACAACTCCCATCATGAGAATACCTACATGGACTCTTGAGAACCTCCCCCATCATGAAGAGGTCATCATGAACAGAAACTCCAATCTGAGCCAAAGACTGATCCACGCCCTGAGTTCTGATGCACAAGATCTCGATTCAGCTCTGCAGAGTGTGCATGCCGTGCTTTCACCCCGAAACCTAAGCCTAACTTGTGTTTTCAGACCTCCATCCTCACAATCCTGGACCACAAGCCCTAAATTTTGGGAATTCTGGAGCCACAGTGCAGCACTCTGCCTGCCAGCCAGAAGAAAACGTTGTCCTATGGGGCTACCCAGAAACCTCAAATGTGGATCAACCTGCAGGCCATTCAACTGTACCCCAATTATACAGCCTACCCTGGTCACTAGTGCCCTGTCTGACAAATCCCCACAGAGGGAGACTCGTCCATGGCCCATGAGGCCATCCCGACATTCCACGGCTATTTTTGACACTAAATCCAGAGACAAAAGCCTGAGCTAGCGCTTCACACTCGCCTTTTCCTCATATCCTGAAGAGTTCTCCTCTTGGTCTGTATTTCAGGCCCTTCATACCTTCGTCCCCAACCCTAAGCCAAGTTTGTTTTTTAAGACTTCTGTCCCCATGGCCCTGGCCCACACACCCTCCATGATTGCGGCCCTGGAGACACACATCAAGAGTGTGTCTGCCATCTCCAAGGGAATTCTGCCCATTCAATTGACCACAACCCTACAGGTTAGGGGAAACCTCTAAAGTCCCGGTGGCCATCCCAATAGTGTAGGCACCCCGCGACAAACAGGGGCAATCTGCCATCAGCTGAGCAACTACCTTCACTCAGACCCGGAGACAGATGTCCCCAGAAAAGAACATTAACCGTACAGGCCCCTAGGCTCTAATCGGATCCACTGCTTTGATTTCCAGGCATCTCTCCCCAGAGGTCTGGTTTCCAATACCACCATATAGGGGTTTCCTGAGGCACCATTCAGAACAAATCTCATCCCCACATGGGAAACTTCCTCTTTGGAACTGTATCAAAACTTCCGATTAGAGCAATCCTTCAGGGTCCCGGTGCTAATGCCCCATTCCAAGGTCTCCATGGACACAAATCCACATTAGGACCCATCCACAGGAGAGTCCACGTCAACTCAGCCCCCTCAGTTGCTCCACCTGAGCCAGCACATCGAACCTGTCTTTTTACTAGGAGACAATTGGGATGCGAGGTGGTCTGCCCAGGCATCCATCCTTAGAACACTTAGTCGTTTCCTATGGGACGTCCTAGAGCCATCCAGCAGGTCTCAATTGTACCATAGAAGGAATCCTTGAGGTTTGGAGCATCTCACAATTCCCATCATGGGAAAACCTCAATGGCCTCCTGATGTCCCTCCCTTCATGAAGGAGCCATCATGAACTGAAACTAGAACCTGAGCCAACATCTGACCCTCGCCTTGACTTCAGATGCATGAGATGTCGATTCAGCTCTGGAGATTGTGCCTGCCCTGCCCTTTGTTCGAAACCTAAGACTAGCTTGTGATATCAGATTGTTGTCCTCACACTCCTGGCCAACAAGCCCTCCAGTTTGGGAATACTGGAGCCACAATGCAGCTCTCTGCCTGCTCTCCAGAAGAAAATGTTGCCCTATGGGGCTACCTCTGCCCCAAAAGATTATCAAACTGCATGCCACTCGACTGTACCCCAGTTATACAGCCTACCCTGGTCACTAATGCCCTGTCTGACACAGGCTGAGCCCAGACCTCTGGACCGACACCCAGACAGTTGGAGGCACAGTGAGCAGAAATCAGAACTCCTCCTTCTCCATGGCAAGAAGCCTTGTGGTTG
The DNA here is from genome assembly GCF_020171115.1 of Neogale vison. Classification (NCBI taxonomy): domain Eukaryota; kingdom Metazoa; phylum Chordata; class Mammalia; order Carnivora; family Mustelidae; genus Neogale; species Neogale vison. The sequence goes on from NC_058094.1 coordinate 96,480,642, forward strand.
GCATGTTGTCCAACATTCAGTGTAGGAGAAAGCAGAGTGGACCATGAGGACCCGTCCATGCTTGAGGATTGCGTTGGGCACAAACACGCATTGCGACCCTCAGAGTGAGCCCTGTCCTCAAGTAAGGCCTCTCAGTGGCCGGAACAAGAGCCTATATATGGGGCATTCATGGCCATAGGTCCCCATTCTTAACTGGAGTTCGGGTTGTCCAATCGCCCCTCCACAATGATCTTCTCTGGAATTCCCCTTTTGGTGGGACAACTGAGGTATAAAAACAGAAAGGACTCTTCCCACCACATTAAATGACCTCTAACTCTTAGGATTGGGCCAAATCCCCAGAGAAAAAGACTTGTCCATGGCCCATAAGACCACCCCGAAGTTCCACGCTCACCGCTGACACAAAATACAGAGACAAAAGCCTGAGCAAGCGCCTCACACTCGACCTTTGTTAATAGTCCGAAAATTCTCTTCACAATCTGTAGATTGATGCTGCCATTCCTACATCCCCAAACCTGAAAGACCAGAAAGGACTCCACCATCCCACAGAATGAACCCAAACACTTGGAGTCTGGCCAAATCCTTGAGAGGGAATCTCGTTCACGGCCTATGAGGCCACCCTCTCATTCAACGGCCATCGTTGACACAAAATCCAATGACAAAAGCCTGAGCAAGAGTCTCACACTCGCCCTTTGTTCATTTCCCAAAGAGTTCTCCTCAAAGTCTGTAGACCATGCCTGCCATATTTACGTCCCTTAATCTAAGCAGAGTTTCTGTTTTCAGACTTCTGTACCCACAGCCCTGGCCCACACAACCTCCAGGCTGGGACCCCTGGAGCCACAACTCAGGACTGTGCCTGCTCTCTCCAAGGGAATTCGGCCCGTTCCATTGGCCACAACCATATAGATTAAGAGAAAACTCCAAAGACCCCGAGGACTTGCCAATAGTGTAGGCCATCCATGACAAACAGGGGCGATGTGACACAAGCTGAGTAACTACCTCCAATAAGACACGTAGACTGAGAATCAGATTGAACCGGACAGGCCCCTAGACCCTAATTGGATACATTGCTTTGGTTTCCAGACATCTCTCCTCAGAGGCCTGGTTTTCATACCAGCATATGGGGGATTCCTGCGGCACTCATCAGAACAAATCTCGACTCCATATTGGAAACGTAATCTTTGGAGCTCTGTCAAAACTTCTGGTAAGGAGAATCCTTCAGGGCCCCAGATCCACCTCCTCATTCCAAGGTCTCCATTGACACAAATGCACAATATGACCCATTCTCAGGTGATTCTATTTCAACTCAGCCCCCTCGGTTGCTTCCGCAGAGCCAGCAAATTGAACCTGCCTTGTAGCTAGGAAATAATTGGAATTTGAGGGGGGCACACCACACATGAATCCTTAGAATCCTGCTCTGGAGTTGTTCCATATGGGACCTCTGGAAGCCATCCAACTGTTCTCGAGGATCCTACAGAAGGAATCCTTGCAGTTCGGAGCATCTCACAACTCCCATCATGGGAATACCTACATGAACTCTTAAGACCCTCCCCCTTCATGAAGGGACCATTAATGACAGAAACTCCAACCTGAGCCAAAGTCAGATGCTCACTCTGAGTTCAGATGCACAAGATCTCTTTTCAGCTCTGCAGAGTGTGCCTGCCATGACCTCGCCTTGAAACCTAAGCCTAGCTTCAGTTCTCGGACTTCCGTCCTCACACTCCTGGCCCACAAGCCCTCCAGACTGGCAATTCAAGAGCCACAATGCAGCACTCTGCCTGCACCCCAGAAGAAAAACATTGCCCTATGGGGTTACACAGAAACCTCAAATGAGAATCAACCTGCATACCACTCGACTGTACCCCAAGTATACAGTCTATGCTGGGCACTAATGACCTGTCTGACACAACCTGAGTTCGGACCCCACTTCCGAAACCTTGACATCTGGCCGCACACCGAGCACACCTGACCCGCCATGGCCTTAGGTCGTCATCTCTTCCCACCCTCGGTTTTCAGGCTTCAGAACCTAAACCTTATCTCCAGTCACAGCTCAGGGTTGAACACAATGCAGAAATCAGAACTCCTCCTTCCACATGGCAAGAAACCATGTAGTTGGCATGTTGAAGAACGTTCAGAGTAGGAGAAACCAGTTTGGCCCATGAGGCCCCACCCATGCTTGAAGGCCAGGTTGGGCACAAACTTGCATTTTGATACTCAGCGTGAGTCCTGTCCTCAAGCAAGTCCTCTCAGTGGCTGGACCAGGAGCCAGCATATGGGACTTGCCATGCCCCTAGGCCCCCATTCTAAACCAGAGGTCGGATTGTCCAGTCGCCCCTCCCCAGAGCTCTCCTCTGGAATCAGTCTTTTGGTTTGACACTTGAGGTTAAAAAAAACAGAAAGGACATCTCCCATCCCAAAGAATGACCCCAAATTCTTGGAATCAGTCTATATCCCTAGAGAGGGATACTCGTCCGTGCCCAATGAAATCACCTCGACATTCAATGGCTATCATTGAAGCAAAATCCAGAGACAAAAGCTTGAGGAAGCACCTCACATTCGCCCTTTGTTCATATCATAAAGAGTTCTCCTCACCATCTGTAGATTATGCCTTCCGTACCTATGTCCCCAAACCTAAGCCGAGTTTGCGTTTTCAGACTTCCGTCCCCACAGCCCTAGTCCACACACCCTCCAGGATGGTGCCCCTGGAGCCACACTTCAGGACTGTGCCTGCTCTCTCCATGGGAATTCTGCCCATTTCATTGACCCCAACACTCCAGATTTGGAGAAACCTCCAAAGACTCCGAGGCCACCCCAATTCTGTGAGCCACCCGGGAAAATCATGAGCAATATGACACCAGCTGCACAACTTCCTCAATTCAGACCAATAGACAGATTTCCCCCAGAGAAGAAGATTCAACGGGACAAGCCCCTAGGCCCTAATCATATCCATTGTTTTGTTTCCAGGAATCTCTCCTCAGAGTCCTGGTTTCCAATACCAGCATATGGGGGTTTCCTGAGGCACCGATCATAACAAATCTAATCACCACATGGGAAACTTGCTCGATGGAGATGTGTCAAAACCTCTGGTTAGGAGAATCCTTCAGTGCATCGCTGCTACCACCCCATTCCAAGGTCTCCATGAACCAAAACCCACATTATGATTGATCCTTAGGGGAGTCCATTTCAACTCAGCCCCCTCGGTCACTCCCCCAAAGCCAGCAAATCGAACCTGTCTTGTTGATAGGATACAATTGGAATGCGAGGCAGGCTGCCCAGGCATCCATCCTTAGATCCCTGCTCTGGCGTCTTTCCTTATGGGACATCCTGGAGCCATCTAACAGGTCTCGATTGTCCCGCAGAAGAAATCCTTGTGCATGGAGCATCTCACAACTTTCATCATGGGAAAACTTCCCAGGCCACATGATGCCCCCATTCTTCATGAAGGTGGATCATGGGCAGAAACTCCAAACTGAGCCAACGACTGGTCCTCGTCTTGACTTTAGAAGCACGAGATCTCGAATCAGCTCTTCAGAGTGTGCCTGCCATGTCCTCGCACTGAAACCTAAGCATAGCTTGTGTTCACAGACTTCTGTCCTCATAATCCTGGCCCACAAGCCCTCCAGTTTGGGAATTCTGGAGCCACAATGCAGCATTGTGCTTGCCCTCCAGAAGAAAAACGTTACCCTATGGGGCTACACAGAAATACCAAATGAGGATCAGCATGCACGCCACTCGACTGTTCCCCAATAATACAGTCTACCTTAGGCACTAATGCCCTGTCTGACACAGCCTGAGCCTGGACGTCCCGACTGACACCCAGACAGCTGGCCGCACAATGAGCACATCAGGCCTGCCAGGGACTTAAGTCATCATCTCTTCCCATCCTCGGTTTTCGGGCTTCAGAACCTAGACCTTATCTCCAATCACTGCCTAGCGTTGAACGTGATGCAGAAATCAGAATTCATCCTTCCCCATGCCAAGAAACCAATGGTTTGCATGTTGTCCAAAGTTCATTGTAGGAGATATTAGTGTGGCCCATGAGGCCCCAGCCATGCTGAGGGCCGCTTTTGATACAAACACGCTTTGTGACACTCAGCGATTTGACACAAGCTGAACAACTACCTCCACTTAGACCGTAGACAGATGTTCCCAGAGAAGCAGATTGAACCAGACAGGACCCTAGGCCTTAGGCTGTCATCTTTTCCCAACCTGCGTTTTCAGACATCTGAACCTAGACATTATATCAAATCCCTGCAAAGGTGGGTACCTGAAGCACAAATTAGAACTCCTCCTTCACCATGGCTGGAAAGCTTGCTGTTGGCATGGAGTCACATCTTCAAGGTAGGAAAAACCTTCATGACCCCTGAGGCCACGCTCAAACTTGAGTGCCAACTTGGGCATAAACTCGCATTGTGACCCTCTGTGTGAGGCACATGTCCAAGTAAGGCCTCTCAGGGCCTGGACCAAGAGCCCACATATGGGGCTTGCCAAGCCCCTATGCTCCCAATCCTCACCAGAGTTCGAGTTTTCCAGTCACCCGTACTTGGGGCTCTGCTCTGGAATCTCTCTCTTGAAGAGACACCTGAGCCAGAAAACAGGACTCTAATATTCCCACAAAATGACCCCAAACTCTTGAGAGCTGGGCCAAATCCCCGGAGAGGGAGAATCGTCCATAGCCCCTGAGGCCACCCTGCAATCCAAGGCTATCCTGGACACAACACCCAGAGACAAAAGTCTGAGGGACCGCCTCCCACTTACCCATATTTCAATAGTCGAGGAGCTCCCCTCATGGTCTGTATGTCCAGCCTGCCATACCCTTGGTGCCACACCTAAGCAGAGTTTTTGTTCTCAGTCTTCTGTGCACACAGCCAAGACCAACACACCTTCTAGGCTAGGGCCTATGGAGACACACCGAAGGACTGTGCCTATCCTATCCAAGTTAACTGTGCCCAATCCTTTGACCACAACCCTAAAGATAAGGAGAAACTTCCAAGGTCCCCGAGGCCATCCCGATAGTTTAGGCTGCCCTGGACAAAGAGGGGTACTCTGAAACTAGCTGAGCAACTATCTCCACTTAGACACTCCCTATCCTAGCTGAGCAACTATCTCCACTTAGACACTCCCTTACCACAGAAGATTGAAAAGGACAGGCCCCTAGGCCCTAATCTAAACCCTAGCTTTGGTTTCCAGGTGTCTCTCCTCAGAGGACTGGTTTCAAAACCAGCATCTGGGGCTTTTCTGTGGCACCAAACAGAACCTCTCTCATCTCCACATGGGGAGCTTTCTTATTGGACCAGTATCTAGCCCCTCGGGTAAACGAATTCTGCAGGCCCCTGAGGCACCAGCACATTCCAAGGTCTCCATGGACACAAACCCACATTATGACCCAAACCTCAGCTGAGATTGTGTTTTAGGATGTCTGTCCCCACAGCTCTGGCAAACATAGCCTCCGGGCTGGGTCCTCTGGAGCCACACTACAGGACTGTGCCTGCTCTCTCCTAGGAAACTTTGCCCATTCTATTGGCCACAACCCTACAGAATAGGAGAAACCTCAAAGCCCTCGAGGACATCCCACTACTGTAAGCCACCCTGAACAAACAGGGGCATTCTGACACAACCTGAGCAACTACCTCCATGCAGACCTGCAGACAGATGTCCACAGAGACAGAAGATTGAACCGGACATGCCCCTAGGCCCTAATATGAACTCTTGCTTTGGTTTCCAGGTGTCACTCCTCAGAGGCCTGGGTTCGAAGACCAGCATATGGGGCTTTCTTGAGGCACCAAACAGAACACCTCTCATCTCCACATGGGAAGCTTCCTTGTTGGAGCTGTGTCAAACCCTTCTGGTTGGAGAATCCTGCAAAGACCCTGAGCCACCACCACTTTCCAAGGTCTCCATGGCCACCAACCCACATTATGACCGATCCTCAGCAGAGTCCATTTCAATTCAGTCCCCTCGGTCATTCTCCCCATGCCAGCAGATCGAACCTTCTTTGTCGCTCAGAGACAAGTGGAATGCGAGTTTGGCTGCCCAGACATCCATCATTAGAACCCTGCTCTTGAGAAATTACTTATGGGACGTACTGGATCCATCCATCTGGTCTCGACTTTAGCAGAGAAGGAAGCATCATGGTAGGATTGGGGCATCAGACAATCCTACCATGGGCAAAGCTCCATGGCCTCAAGATGTCCCCCCACCTTCATGCAGGGGACATCAAGGACAGAAACTCCAACCTAAGCCAAAGTCTGATCCTCGGCCTGACTTCAGATGCACGAGACCTCAACTCAGCTCTGCAGAGTGTGCCTGCCATGCGCTCACTCTGAAACTTAAGCTAACTTGTGTTTCTCAGAATTCCGTCCTCAAACTCCTGGCGCACAAGCGCTCAAGTTGGGAATTATGGAGACACAATGCAGCACTCTTCCTGCCCTCCAGAAGAAAAATGTTGCCTTATGGGGCTATACAGAAACGCAAAATGCGGATCAACCTGACCACCACTCGACTGTACCCCAATTATACAGTCTAGCCTGGGCACTATTGCCCTATCTGACAGCCTGTGGCCTGACTTCCCGACCAACACCCAGACAGCTGGCCATACACTGAAAACATCTGAACAGCCATGGCCGTAGGTCATCATTTCTTCCCAACCTCGGTTTTCAGGTTTCAGAAACCTAGACCTTATCTCCACTCACTCCCCACGGGTGAACGGGATGCAGTAATAAGAACTCCTCTTTCTCCCTCACCAGAACCTTGCGGTTGGAATGTTGTCCAATGTTCAGTGCAGGAGAATCCAGCTGGACCATGAGGCCCCTCCCATGCTTGACAGCCTCGATGGGCACAAACACACATTAGGACCCTCAGTGTGAGCCCTATCCTCTCAGGGGATAGGACCAAGAGCCCGCATATGGGGCTTGCCATGCCCCAATTCCCAATCTTAACCAGAGGTTGAGATATCTAGTCACCCCTACTCAGGGCTTTGCTCTGGAATCCCTCTTTGGTGGGACAACTGATGTAAATAAATACAGAAAGGACTCCTCCCATCCACAGAATGACCCCAATCACTTGGGATCGGGCCAAATCCCCAGAGATAATGACTCTTCCATGGCCCATGAGGCCACACCAACATTCCACAGCCACTGTAGACAAAAAATCCAGAGACATAAGCCTGAGCAAGCGCCTCACACTCGCCCTTTGTTCAGAGCCCGAAAAATTCTCCTCACGGTCCATAGATTGGGCCTGCCACACCTATGTCCATAAACATAAGGCGAGTTGTTTTTTTTTTTTTTTCAGACTTCTAGACCCACAGTCCTGGCCCACACACCCTCCAGGCTGGGGCCTCTGGAGCCACATCTCAGGACTATGCCTGCCTCTCAAAGGGAATTCTGCTCATTCTTTTAGAAACAACCCTACAGATTAGGAGAAACCTCTAAAGTCCCCGAGGTCATCGCAATAGTGTAGGACATCCAGGAGAAACAGGGGCGATCTGACAAAAGCTGAGCCACTACCTCCACTTAGACCTGTAGACGGATATCCATAGAAAAGAAGATTTAACAGGACAATCACCTAGGCCTAATTGGATCCATTGCTTTTGTTTCCAGGCATCCCTGCTCAGAGGCCTGGATTCCAATACCTGCATATGGGGGTTTCCGGAGGTACCAGTCAGAACAAATCTCGTCTCCACATGGGAAACTTCTGCTATGGAGCTGTGTCAAAACCTCAAGTTAGGAGAAAGCTTCAGGTCCCCGGAGCCACTGCCCCATTTCAAGGTCTCCATGGACACAATCCCACATTATGACCCATCTTTAGGAGAGTCCATTTCAACTAACCCCCCTTGTTTGCTCCCCCAGAGCCAGCAGTTCGAACCTGCCTTGTTGCTAGGAGACAATTGAAATGAGAGGTGGGCTCTTCAGTCATCCATCCTTAGAACCCTGCTCTTGCATTGTTCCTTATGGGATATCCTGGAGCCATCCAACAGGTCTCGAATGTCCCGCAGAAGGAGTCCATGTGGATTAGAGCATCTCACAACTCACTCGTGGGAAAACTTCTATGGGCACTTGATGTCCCCAATCTTCAGGAAGGTGGATCATGGTACAGAAACTCCAACCTGAGCTAATGGCTGATCCTCGCCTTGACTTCAAATGCACGCGATCTCGATTCAGCTCTTCAGAGTGTGCCTTCCTTGTCCTTTTCCCAAAACCTAAGCATAGCTTGTGTTCTCAGACTTTCGTCCTCACTCTCCTGGACCACATGCCCTCCAGTTTGGGAATTCCGGAGCCACAATGCAACACTCTACCTGCACTCCGGAAGAAAAACGTTGCCTATGGGTCTACCCAGAAATGACAAATGAGGATTAACCTGCACGCCACTCAACTGTATCCCAATCATACAGTCTACCCTGGACACTAATGACCTGTCTTACACAGCCTGAGCCCGGATATCCTGACCGTCACCCAGACAGATGGGGTCACATATCAGGACTGTGCCTGCGCTCTCTAAGGGAATTCTGCCTATTCCATTGGCCACAACCCTACAGATTAGGAGAAACCTCCAATGTCTCCAAGAGCATCCCACTAGTGTAGGCCACCTGGGACAAACAGGGTCAATCTGACACAAGCTGAGCAACGAACTACACTCAGAACCATCGACAGATGTGCCCAGAGAAGATTGAGGCAGACAGGCCCCTAGGAATGAATGGGATCAATTGCTTTGGATTCCAGGCATCTCTCCTCAGATGCCCGGTTTCCAATACCAGGTTATGGGGCTTCCTGAGGCACCAATCAGAACAAATCTCTTCTCCACATGGGACTCTTGCTGTGTCAAACCTCCAGTTATGAGAATGCTTCAGGGCCCCAGAGCCACCGCCCCATTCCAAGGTATCCATGGACACAAACCCACATTATGACTGATCCTCTGGGATGTCCATTTCAACTCAGCCCCCGTGGTTGCTACCAAGAGCCAGCAGATAGAACCAGCCTTGTCACTTGGAGACAATTGGAACGTGAGGTAGGCCGCACAGGCATCCATCGTTAGAACCCTGTTCTGGAGAAGTTCTTTATGGAACATCCAGGATCCATCCAACAGGTATCGACTGTCCCGCAGAATTAATCTTTTTGGTTTGGAGCATCACATACTCCCACCGTGGGATAACCTCCATGCCCTCATGATGCCCAACGACCTTCATGATGGGACCATCACGGACAAAAACTACAAACTGAGCCAACATCTGATCTTACGTCCCCAAACCTAAGCTGAGATTGTGTTTTCAGACATCAGTCCCAAAAGCCCTGGTCCACACACCCTCCCAGGTGGGTCCCCTGGAGCCACAACTCAGGACAGTGCCTGCCCTCTCCAAGGGAATTCTGCCCATTCCATGGGCCACTACTGTACAGATTAGTAGAAACCTCCAAACTCCCCGAGGCCATCCCAATAGTGTAGGTCGCCCAGGACAAACAGGGGCGATCTGTCACAAGTTGAGCAACTACCTTCCCTCAGAACCATAGACAGATATGCCCAGAGAAGAAGATTGAACCGGACAGGCACTTAGGCCCTAATTGGATCCATTTTGTTTGTCTCCAGGCATCTCTCCACAGAGGCCTGGTTTCCAATACCAGCATAAGGGGGTTTCCTGGGGTACCAATCAGAAGAAACCTCATCTCCACATGGGAAACTTGTCCTTTGGAGCTGTGTCAAAACCTCCAGTTTGAACAAATATTCATGTTGCCTGAAAAACTGCCCGATTCCAACGTCTCCATGCATACAAACCCACATTATGACCCATCCGCAGGAGAGTGCATTTCAAATCAGTCCCCTCGGTTGCTCTCCCAGAGCCAGCAGATGGAACCTGCCTTGTTGCTAGGATACAATTAGAATGTGAGGTGGGCTCTCCAGGGATCCTTCCTTAGAACCCTGCTCTGGTGTCATTCCGTATGGGACATCCTAGAGCCATCCAACAGGTCTCGACTGTCCAGCAGAAGGAATCCTTGCAGATTGGAGCATCTCACAATTTCCATCGTGGGAAATCCTCCATGGGATCATGATGCCCCCTTCCCTTCATGAAAGGGCCATCCTGGACAGAAACTCCAACCTGAGCCAACGTCTGATCCATGCCGTGACTTCTGATGCACGAGATCTCGTTTCAACTCTACAAAGTGTGCCTGCCGTGACCTCGCCCTGAAACCCAAGCCTAGCTTGTGTTCTCAGACGTCTGTCCATACACTCCTGGCCCACAAGCCCTCCAGTTTGGGAATTCTGGATCCACAGTGTAGCACTCTGCCTGCCGTCCAGAAGAAAAACTTTGCCCTATGCGGCTACCCAGAAATGCAAAATGAGGAACAACTTGCAAGCCACTCTACTGTACCCAAATTATACAGTCTATCCTGAGCCCTAAAGCCCTGTCTGACACAGCCTGAGGTCAGACCTCCTGACTGACATGCAGACAACTAGCCGTACACAGAGTACATCAGACCCTCCATGGCCTTAGGTTGTCACCTCTTCCCAACCTCAGTCTTCAGGCTTCAGAAACCTAGACTGTATCTTCACTCACTTCCCAGGGGGAACATGATGCATAAATCAATCTTCTTCTTCCCCGTGGCCAGAACATTGTGGTTGGCATGCTGTCCAACGTTCAGTGTAGGAAAAACTAGCTGGCCCATGAGTCCCCGCCCACGCTTGAGGGCCACGATAGGCACAAACATACATTGTGACCCTCAGCGTGAACCCTGTCCTCAAGTAAAGCCTCTCAGTGGCTGGACCAAAAGCCCACACATGGGGCTTGCCATGCCCAAAGTCTCCCAATCTTAACCAGAGGTCGAGATGTCTAGTCACTCCTACTCAGGGCTTTGCTCTGGAATCCCTCTTTGGTGGGACACCTGATGTAAATAAATACAGAAAGGACTCCTCCCATCCACAGAATGACTCCACCCACTTGGGATCGGGCCAAATCCCCAGAGAAAAAGACTCTTCCATGGCCCATGAGGCCACCCTGACTTTCCATGGCCAGCATTGACGCAAAATCCAGAGACATAAGCCTGAGCAAGTGCCTCACACTCACCATTTGTTCATAGACTGAATAATTCTCCTCATGGTCTGTAGATCGGGCCTGCCATACCTACGTCCATAAACATAAGGCGAGTTTGTGTTTCAACTTCTGTACGACAGTCTTGGCCCACACACCATCCAGACTGGGGCTCCTGGAGCAACATCTAAGGACTATGCCTGCTTCTCCAAGGGAATCATGCCCATTCCATTGGATACAAACCTATATATTAGGAGAAAAATCCAAAGTACCCAACGCTGTTCCAATAGTGTAGACCTCCCAGGACAAACAGGGACAATCTGTCCCAAGCTGAGAAACTATCTCAACTCAGACCCATAGACAGATATCCCCAGAGAAGAAGATTGAAATGGACAGGCACCTTGACCCTAATTGGATCAATTGCATTTGTTTCTAGGCATCTCTCCTCAGAGACCTGGTTTCCAATACTAGCATATGGGGGTTTCCAGAGGTAAAAATCAGAACAAATCTCATCTCCACAAGGGAATCTTGCTCTTTGGAGATTTGTGAAAAGCTCCAGTTAGGAGAAAACTTCAGGTCCCTGGAGCCACCGCCCATTCCAAGGTCTCAATGGAATTAACCCACATTATGACCTATCCTCAGGTGAGTCCATTTCAACTCAATCCCCTTGGTTGCTCCCCCAGAGCCAGCAGATCGAATGTACCTTGTTGCTAGGAGACAATTGGAATGCGAGGTGGGCTGCCCAGGCATCCATCCTTAGAACCCTGCTCTGGAGAACTTCCTTATGGGACGTCCTGGATCCATCCAACAGGTCTCGACTGTCCCAAGAACGAATCCTTGTGGTTTGGAGCATCACACACTCCCATCATGGGAAAACCTCCATGGCCTCGTGATGTCCCCTTACCTTCATTGAAGGGCCATCATGGACAGAAACTTCAACCTGAGCCGTCTAACTCGCCCTGACTTCAGGTGCACGAGATCTCGATTCAGCTCTGCAGAGTGTGCCTGCCATGCCCTCACCCCGAAACCTAAGCCTGCTTGTGTTCTCAGAATTCTGTCCTCAAATTCCTGGCACACAAGCCCTCCAGTTTGGCAATTCTGGAGCCACAATGCAACACTCTTCCTGCGCTCCAGAAGAAAAAGTTTGCCTCAGTGGGGTTACATAGAAACCATAAATGAGGATCAACCTGCACGCCACTCGACTGTACCCCAATTACACGGTCCAGCTTAGGCAGTAATGCACTGTCTGACACAGCCTGAGCCTGGACTTCATGACCGACACCCAGACAGCTGAACACACACTGAGCACATTGGACCCGCCATGACCTTAGGTCATCATCTCTTCCCAACCTCGTTTTTCAGGCATCAGAACCTAGACCTTATATCCACTCACTGCCCAGCGGTGAACGAGATGCAGAAATCAGAGATTCTCCTTCCCCCTGGTAAGAAACCTCGTGGTTGGCATGTTGTCCAACGTTCAGTGTAGGAGAAACCAGCATGGCCCATGAGGCCCTGGTCATGCTTGAGTGCCGCGACGGGCACAAACACATATTGGGACCCTCAGCGTGAGCCTTGTCCTCAAGTAAGGCCTCTCAGTGGCTGGAACAAGAGCCCGCATATGGGGCTTGCCATGCTCCTAGTCGCCCAATCTCTACCAGAGTTCAAGATGTCTTGTCACCCTACTCAGGACTCGGCTCAGAATCCTTCTTTGGTGTGACACCTGAGGTAAAAAAAAGTATGGAAAGGACTTCTCCCATCCACATAATGAAACCAACCACTTGGGATTGGTGCAAATCTCCAGAAATATAGACTCATCCACAGCCCATGAGGCCAGCCCAACATTCGACGGCTACCGTTGACACAAAATACGGCGACAAAAGCCTGAGTAATCGCCTCAAACTCACCCTTTGTTCAGAGCCCGAAAAATACTCCTCATGGTCTGCAGATCGGGCCTGCCATACCTACGTCCCCAAACCTAAGCCAAGTTAGTATTTTCAGACTTCTGTCCCCACAGTCCTGGCCCACACACCCTCCAGGCTGGGGCCCCTGGAGCCACACCTCAGGACTGTGCCTTCCATCTCCAAGGAAATTCTGCCCATTCCATTGGACACAAACTGACAGATTAGCAGAAACCTCCAAAGTCCCTGAGACCATCCCAATAGTGTAGGACACCCAGGACAAAGAGGGGAGATTTGTCACAAGCTGAGCAACGACTTCAACTCAGACACGTAGACAGATATCCCCAGAAAAGAAGATTGAACCGGACAGGCCCCTAGACCGTAGTTGGTTACATTTCTTTTGTTTCTAGGCATCTCTCCTCAAAGGCCTGGTTTCCAATGCCAGCATATGGGGGTTTCCAGAGGTACCAATTAGAACAAATCTTGTTTTCACGTGGTAAACTTCTCATTCAGAGCTGTATAAAAACCTCCAGTTACAAGAAACCTTCAGGTACCTGGAGCCACCGACCTCTCCCAAGGTCTCCATGGAAACAAACCCACATTTTGACCATTCCGCAGGAGAGTACATTTCAACAAAGCACCCTCAATTGCTCCCCCAGAGCCAGAATATCAAACCTGCCTTGTCGCTAGGAGACAACTCGAAAGCGAGGCAGGCTTTCCAGGCCTCCATCCTTAGAACCCTGCTCTTGCGTTGTTCCATATGGGACATCGTGGAGCCTTCCAACAGGTCTTGACTGTCCCGCAGAAGGAGTCCTTGCAGATTGGAGCATCTCACAAGTCCCATCATGGGAAAACCTCCATGGCTTCGAGATGCCCCCCTAACTTCGTAAAGGGGCCATCATGGACAGAAACTCCAGCCTGGACCAACGTCTGATCCTTGCCCTGACTTCAGATGCACCAGATATCCATTCAGCTCTGCAAAGTGTGCCTGCCGTGTCCTTGCCCTGAAACCTAAGCCTAGCTTGTGTTCTCAGACTTCCGTCCTCATACTCCTGGCTCATGAGCCTTCCAGTTTGGGAACTCCAGAGCCACAATGCAGCACTCTGCCTACCCTCCAGAAGAAAAACGTTGCCCTACGGGACTACCCAGAAATGCCAAATGAGGATCAACCTGTACGCCTCTCGACTGTACCCCAAATATACAGTCTAGACTGGGCACTAATGCCCTGTCTGACACAACCTGAGCCCAGACCTCCCGACCGACACCCAGACAGTTAGGGCCACACATCAGGACTGTGACTGCCCTCTCCATGTGAATTCTGCCTATTCCAATGAATACAACCCTACAGATTAGGAGAAATCTCCAAAGTCCCTGAGACCATTCCAGTAGTGTAGGCCACCTGGGACAAACAGGGACTATCTGATGCAAGCTGAGCAATGCCCTCCACTGAGAACCATAGTCAGAGATGCCCAGAGAAGATTGAAGCAGACAGGCCCCTAGGCACGAATCAGATCTATTGCTTTGGATTTCAGGCATCTCTCCTTGATTCCTGGTTGCCAATACCAGCTTATGGGGGTTCCTGAGTTACCAATCAGAACAAATCTCATCTCCACATGGGAATCTCACTCTTTGGAGCTGTGTGAAAACCTCTGGTTAGGAGAATCCTTCAGGACGCCGGCACCATGGCCCCATTCCAAGGTCTCCATGGACACAAACCCACATTATGACTGATCCTCAGGAAAGTCCATTTCAATTCAGCCCCGTCAGTTGCTCCCCCAGAGCCAGCAGATCAAATCTGCCTGGTCGCTAGAAGACAATTGGAATGCAAGGTGGGCTGCCGAGGCATCTATCCTTAGAGCTCTGCTCTGGAGAATATCCTTATGGGACGTCCTGGATCCATCCAACAGGTCTCAATTGTTCCCCAGAATGAATCCTTGAGGTTTGGAGCATTACACAATCCCAACGTGGGAAATCCTCTCCCTGAAACCTAAGCCTAGCTTGTGTTCTCAGCCTTCCGTCCTCACAATCCTGGCCACAAGCCCTCCAGTTTGACAGTTCTGGAGACACAATGTAGTACTCTGCCTGCCCTCCAGAATAAAAACATTGCTCTATAGGGATAACCAGAAACGCCAAATGAGGAACAACCTACATGCCACTCGACCGTACCCCAATAATAGGGTCTAGCCTGTGCACTAAAGCCCTGCCTGACATAGCCTGAGCCCAGACCTCCCATACGACACCCAGACAGCTTGCCATACACTGAGCCCATCACACGCACAATGGCTTTAGTTCATCATCTCTACCCAACCTCGGTTTTCAGGCTTCAGAACCTAGACGTTATCTCCACTGACTGCCCAGGACTGAACGTATGCAAAAATCAGAACTCCTCCTTCCCCATGGCCAGAAACCTTGTGTTTGGCATGTTGTCCAACTTACATTGTAGGAGAAAGCAGTGTGGCCCATGAGGTCCCGCCTATCCCTGAGGGCCGCAATTTGTACAAAGACACATTGTGACCCTCAGAGTGAGCCCTATCCTCAAGTAAAGCCTCTCAGTGACTGGAAAAAGAGCCCACATATGGAACTTGCCAAGCCGCTATTCCCCCAATCTCAACCAGATTTTGAGATGTCTAGTCACCCCTACTCAGGGCTCTGCTCTGGAATCCCTCTTTGGTGGGACACATGAGGTAAAAAAAAAAAAAAAAATACAGAAAGGACTCCTCCCATCTACAGAATGACCCCAACCGCTTGGGATCGGGCCAAATCCCCAGAGAGAAAGATTTGTCCATGGCCCTTGAGGCCACCCCGACATTCCACGGCCACTCTTGACACAAAATCCAGAGACAGAAGCCTGAGCAAGTTCCTCACACTCACCCTTTGTTCATAGCCCGAAAAATTCTCCTCACGGTCTGTAGATCGGGCCTTTCATACATACATCCCCAAACCTAAACTGAGTTTGTGTTTTCAGACTTCTGTCCCCACAGTCCTGGCCCACACACCCTCCAAGCTTGGGCCCCTGGAGCCACACCTCAGGACTGTGCCTGCCCTCTCCAGGGGAATTCTGCCCATTCCATTGGCCACAATCGTACAAAGTATGAGAAACCTCCAAACTCCCCGAGGCCATCCCAATAGTGTCAGCCACCCAGGACAAACAGGGATGATCTGTCAGAGGCTAAGCTACTACCTCGACTCAGACCCAGAGAGAGATATACCCGTAGAAGAAGTTTGAACCGGACAGGCACCTAGGGCCTAATCAGATACATTTCTTGTTTCTAGGCATCTGTCCCCAGAGGCCTGGTTTCCAATACTAGCATATGGGGGATTACTGAGGCACTCATCAGAAAAAAATCTCGTCTCCACGTAAGAAACGTACTCTTTGAAGCTCTTTCAAGACCTCAGGTTAAGAGACTATTTCAGGGTCCCGCATCAAGCACACCATTCCAAGATCTCCATGGACTTAAACACACATTATGACTCATCTTCAGGAGAGTCCATTTCAGCTAAACCCCCTTGGTTTCTCCTCCAGAGCCAGCATATCGAACCTGCCTTGTTGCTAGGAGACAACTGGAATGGGAGGCAGGCTGCCCAGGCATCCATCCTTAGAACCCTGCTCTGGAGTTGTTCCATATGGGACATCCTGGAGCCATCCAACAGCTCTCGAGTGTCCCACAGAAGTAATCATTGAGGATTGGAGCATCTCACAACTCCCATCGTGGGAAAACCTCCATGGCCTCGTGAGACCCTCCCCTTCATGAATCGGCCGTCATGGACAGAAACTCCAACCTGAGCCAACATCTGATCCTAGCTCTGTCTTCAGGTGAATGTGATCTCGAATCATCTGCAGAGGGTGCCTGCCCTGCCCTCGCTCTGAAAACTGTCTCGCTTGTGTTCTCAGAATTTCGTCCTCCCACTCCTAGCCCACAAGCCCTTCAGTTTGGGAATTCGGGAGCCACAATGCGGCACTGTGCCAGCCCTCCAGAAGAAAATTGTTGCCCTCTGGGTCTACCCAGTAACCACAAATGAGTATTAACCTGCACGAAACTTGACTGCACCCCAATGATACAGTCTAGCATGGTCACTAATTCCCTGTCTGCCACAGCCTGAGTGCGCAACTCCCAACCCACACTCAACAGCTGGCAGAACACTGAGCACATCAGACACGCCATGGCCTTAGGTCTTCATCTCTTCCCAACCTCAGTTTTTAGGCTTCAGAACCTAGACCTTAACTCCAATCACTGTCCAGGGGTGAACGTGTTGCAGAAATCAGAACTCTTCCTTCCCCATCGCCAGAAACCTTGTGGTTGGCATGTTGTGCAATGCTCAGTATAGGAGAAACCAGCATGGTACATTAGACCCCGCCCAGGCTTGAGGGGCTCGTTGGGCACAAATATGCATTGTGAACCTCAGCAGGAGCCCTATCCTCAAGGAATACCTCTTGTGTCTGGACCAAGAGCCTGCATATGGGGCTTGCCATGCCCCTAGATCCCCAATGTTAACCAGAGTTAGGGTTTTCCAGTCGCCCCTCCCCAGGTCTCTGCTCTGGAATCGCTCTTTTGGTGGTATTTCTGAGGTAAAAATCAGAAAGGCCTCCTCGCTTCCCACAGAATGACCCAAACTCTTGGGATCATGCCAAATCCCCAGAGGTAGAATCGTCCATGACCCATGAGGCCACCCGGACATTCCTCGGCCATCGGTGACACAAAATCCAGAGACAAAAGCCTGAGGAAGTGCCTCACACTCGCCCATTGTTCATATCCCAAAGAGATCTCCGCATGGTCTATAGATCGGGCCTGCCATACCTACGTCAAACCTAAGCGGAGTTTGTGTTTGCAGACTTTTGTCCCGACAGCACTGGCACACACACCCTCCACGCTGGGGTCCCTGGAGCCACACCTCAGGACTGTGCCTTCCCTCTGCAAGGGAATTCTTTCCATTCCATTGGCCACAACCTTGCAAATCAGGAAAAACCTCCAAAGTCACCGAGGCCATCACAATAGTGTAGACCGCCTAGGACAAAAAGGGGTGATTTGACACAAGCTGAGCAGCTTCCTGCACTCCTACCATAGACAGATGTCTCCAGAGAAGAAGATTGAACCGGACAGGCCCCAGGCACTAATCAGATCCATTGCTTTGGTTTCCAGGCATCTCTCCTCAGAGGCCTGGTTTCCAATACCAGCATACAGTGGTTTTCTGAGGCACAAATAAGAACAATCTCGTCTCCCCATGGAAAACTTGCTCATTGGAGTTGTGTCAAAACCTCTGGTTAGTAGAATACTTCAGGGCCCTGGTGCCACTGCCCCATTCCAAGGTCTTCATGGACTCAAACTCACATTATGACCCATCCTCAGGAGAGTCCATTTCAACTCAGCCCCCTCAATTGCTACCCCAGAGCCAGCAGATCAAATGTGTCTTGTCTCTAGGAGACAATTGGAATGTGAGGCCAGCTGCCCAGGCATCCATCCTTAGAACACTGGTCTGGATAACTTCCTTAAGGGATGTCCTTGAGCCATCCACCAGGTTTTAATTGTCATGCAGAAGGAATTGTGGTTTGGAGCAACTCACAACTCTCATCGTGAGAAAACCTCCATGCCTCGTAATATGAACCCCCTCCCTTCAAGAAGGGGCCAACATGGACAGAAACCAACCTGAGCCAATGTCTGATCCTTGCCCTGACATCAGATGCATGAGATCTCGATTCAGCTCTTCAGAGTGTGCCTACCATGCCCTTGCCACGAAACCTAAGCCTAGCTTGTGTTCTCAGACTTCCGTCCTCACTCTCCTGGCCCACAAGCCCTCCAGTTTGGGAAATCTGGAGCCACAATGCGGCACTCTGCCTGCCCTCCATAATAAAAAATTTGTCCTAGCTGCTAATAAGAAACCCCAACTGATTATCTAATCAGCACGCCACTTGACTGTACTGCAATTATACAGTCAACCCTGTGTACTAATGCCCTGTCTGGCACAACCTGAGACCAGACATCCCAAACGACCCCAGATAGCTGACCTCAAATTGAACACATCAGACCCATCATGGCCTTAGGTCCTCATCTCTTCCTAACCTCGGTTTTCAGGCTTCAGAACCTAGACCTTATCTACAATCACTGCCCAGGGGTGAACGTGATGCAATAGTCAAAATTCCTTTTTCTCCATGGCAAGAAACCTTGTGGTTGGCATGTTGTCCAACGTACAGTGTAGGAAAACCTGCATAGTCCCAGACTCCACGCCAGTGATTGAGGGCCTCCTTGGGCACAGAAACGCATTGTGACACTCAGCGTGAGTCCCTTATTTAAGTAACGCCTCTCAGTGGCTGGACCAAGAGCCTGCATATGGGGCTTGCCATGCACATAGCCCCCCACGCCTTACCAGAGGGCAGGTATTGCAGTTGTCAGTACCCACTGCTCCACTCTAAAATCCCTCTATTGAGACACCTGAGACAGAAGGCAAGTCTCCTCCTGTCCCACAGAATGACCCCAAATTCTAGGGAGCTGGGCATATCACCAGAGAGGGAATACTCTTCCTCGGCCCATGAGGCCACCCCTATATTAAATGGCCTCATGGACACAACATCCAGAGACAAAAGCCAGGGCGACTGCCTCCCACTCGCCTCATTTCATATGCCGAGGATATCCCCTAACGGACTGGAGAACAGGCCAACGAAAACCTCGGACCCAAACCTGAGTCGAGTTTGTGTTTATGGACATCTGTCCCCACAGCGTTGGCCCACACATCCTCCAGGCTGGGGCCTCTGGATCCATACCACAGGTCTGTGCATGCTCTCTGCTAAGAAACTGTACCCATTCCATTGGCCACAACCCTATAGAATAGGAGAAACCTAAAGGTCCCCGAGGACACCCCACTACTGTAGCCGCCCTGGACACATAGGGGCATTTTGACACAAGTTGAGCAAATACCTCCACGAAGACACACAGACAGATATTCACAGAGACAGAAGATTGAACTGAACAGA
The DNA here is from genome assembly GCF_020171115.1 of Neogale vison. Lineage (NCBI taxonomy): Eukaryota > Metazoa > Chordata > Mammalia > Carnivora > Mustelidae > Neogale > Neogale vison. The sequence continues at coordinate 96,500,515 of NC_058094.1, forward strand.
CCCCTAGGCCCTAATCTGAACTCTTGCTTTGGTTTCCAGGTGTCACTCCTCAGAGGCCTGGGTTCGAAGACCAGCATATGAGGCTTCCTTGAGGCACCAAACAGAACACCTCTCGTCTCCACATGGGAAGCTTCCTTGTTGGAGCTGTGTCAAACCCTTCTGGTTGGAGAATCCTGCAAAGACCCTGAGCCACCACCACTTTCCAAGGTCTCCATGAACACCAACCCACATTATGACCCATTCTTAGGAGAGTCCATTACATCTCAGCCCTCTGGGTAGCTCGACCAAGACCCGCAGATTGAGCCTGCCTTATCCCGACCAGTCAATGGGAATGTGAGGTGGCGTTTCCAGGCATCCATGTTTAGACACCAGCTCTCGAGTCTTTCCGTATGGGGTGTTCTGGAACCATCAAATAGGACTCGACTGTTCTGCAGAAGGTAACCTTGAGGTTTGGAGCAGCTCACAACCTCCCACGTAGGGAAACGTCTCTGGTCTCATGACAGTCCCACCCCCTTCAGGAAGGGGCCATCATGGACACAAACTCCAGCCTGAGGCAAGGTCTGATACTCACCCTGACCTCAGATGCAGATCTCGATTCAGCCTGTTCAGAGTGGGCCTGCCATGCCCTTGACCCCAAACCTTATGCTAGCTTGTGTTTTCAGACGTCCTTCCTCACACTCCGGGCAGACAAGCCCTCCAGACTGGGAATTCCGGGACCACAACACAGCCCTCTGCCTGCCCACCAGAAGAAAAACGTTGCCCTATGGGGCTCTCCAGAAACCCCAAATGAGGGTCAACCTGCTCGGGCCTCGACCACACCCCAATTGGACAGGCTACCCTGGGGACTAATGCTCTGTCTGACACAGCCTGAGGCCAGATGTCCCGACAGACAAGGATACAGCTGGCCTCACATCCAGCACATTGGACACGCCATGGTCTTAGACCATCATCTCTTCCCAACCTGGGTTTTCAGACATCTGAACCTAGACATTATATTAAATCCCCACACAGGAGGGTACCTGAAGCACAAATCAGAACTCCTCCTTCCCCATGGCTGTAAATCTTGTTGTTGGCATGGAGCCACACTTTCAGGGTAGGAGAAACCTTCATAGCCCCTGAGTCCACGCCCAAAATTGAGTGCCGACTTGAGTACAAACTCGCATTGTGACCCTCAGCATGAGCCCCATGTTGAAGTAAGACCTCTCAGAGCCTGGACCAAGAGTCCACTTATGGGGCTTGCCAAGCCCCTATGTTCCCAATCCTCACCAGAGTTCAAGATTTCCAGTCCCTGTACCTGCGGCTCTGCTCTGGAATCCCTCTTTTTGAGAGATACCTGAGCCAGACAACGGGTCTCCATCTTACCACAAAATGACCCCAAACTCTTGGGAGATGGGCCAAATCCCCAGAAAGGGAGACTCATCCGTAGCCCCTGAGGCCAACCTACAATCCACAGCTATACTGGATGCAACATCCAGAGACAATAGCCTGAGGGATCACCTCCCACTCGCCCTTCTTTCAATAGCTGAGCTCCCCTCACAGTCTGTAGATCCGGCCTGCCATACCCTTGCTGCCACACCTAACCAGAGTTTCTGTTTTCAGACTTCGTACTCACAGCACGGACCCACACACCTTCCAGGCTAGGGCCTATGGAAACACACAGAAGGACTGCACCTGTCCTCTCCAAGGAACTGTGCCTAATCCATTGGCCACAACCCTACAGATTAAAAGAAATATCCAAGGCCCGCGAGGCCATCCCGATAGTGTGGGATAGCTGCCCTGGATTAAGAGGGGCACTCTGAGAGCATCTGATCAACTATCTCCACTTAGACACTCAGACAGTGTCCCCAGAGACAGAAGATTGAAAAACACAGGCCCTTAAGCCCTAATCTCAACCCTAGCTTTGGTTTCCAGGTGTCTCTCCTCAGAGGACTGGTTTCAAAGACTAGCATCTGGGGGTTTTCTGAAGCACCAAGCAGAATCTCTCTCGTCTCCACATGGGGAGCTTTCTTACTGGAGTTGTACCAAACCCTTCTGGTAGGCGAAGTCTGCAGGGCCTCTGAGCCACCAGCACATTCCAAGGTCTCCATGGACACAAACCCACATTATGACCCATCCTCAGTAAAGTCCATTTCAACACAGCCCCCTGGGTAGCCCTCCCCAAAGCCAGCAGTTCAAACATCTCTTGTCGCAAAGAGCCAATGGGCATGCGAGGTATGCTGTACAGGCATCCATCCTTCGAACCCTGCTCTCCAGTCCTTCCGTATGGGACGTCCTGGAGCCATCCACAATGACTCGACTGTCCTGCAGAAGGAAACCTTGTGGTTTGGAGCAACTCACTATCTCAGCGTGGGAAAACCTCCTTAGCCTCATGAGACCCCCGCTTCATGAAGGGACATCATGGACTTAACTCCAGCCTCAGCCAACGTTTGATTCTCACCCTGACTTCAGATGCAGGAGATCCCAATTCAGCCTCTGCAGAGTGGGCTTGTCGCGCGCTTGGCCCCAAACCTCACCCTAGCTGTGTTTTCAGACTTCCGTCCTCACACTCCTGGCCCACAAGCCCTCCTGATTGGGAATACTGGGGCCAAAATTAAGCACATTGCCTGCCCACTGTAAGAAATACATTGTCTATAGCGTTGCCCAGAAACCCAAAAGGAGGATCACCTGCTCGGCCCTTGGCAACATCCCAATTGCATAGGCTACCCAAAGCACTAATGCTCTGTCTTACATAGCCTGAGCCCAGACCTTCCAACAGACTCCGAGACAGCTGTCCGCACACCCAGCACATCGGACCTGCCATGGTATTAGGGCATTCATCCCTTCCCATTTACCTCCATGTCTTCCTGGGGGTATGTTCTGAGGCTGTGTCAGACTGTGCATTTTTCCAGAGTGGCCTATGGAATTGGGGTGGGTTTAGGGTCCTTGCAGGTTTCTGCTAATCTGGAGGGCTTGGGAAACTGAGACGGGCAGAGTTTCCTCAGAAGAGCAGGCCCAGTGATCTTATGTGGTTCTGGAGGCCCCATCCTGGAATGCATGTGAGTCAGGACTTTGAGACCAAAGTCTTCAGACACAAATTCAGGTAAGAGTCAGAGGGGGAGGTGATGGCAGGCCAGATCTACAGACCCTGAGGGAAGCTGCTTGGGATTTGAAATTCGTACAGCTGGGAGGCAGGGAACACAGGCTTTTCTGTCTGGATTTTGTGTCTAGGATGGACATGGAATGGAGGGGTGGCCTCATGGTTCTGTGGGAGATTCTACCTCTCTGGGGATTCTGCATGGCACCCAAGAGTTTGGTGTCTTTCTGGGGTAAGGGGAGAACACAATTTTCCATCTCAGGGGTCCCATCCAAACAGGCATTCCAGAGATTGGTTCTGGGTTCGGAAACTTGGATAACCCCACCAAGGCTTAGGATTTGAGTCTAGCACCATGACAGAACCGCTCTGTTGCCTCCTGGTACAGCTCGTGATCGGGCTTGTTGGAAAGGGTCTTAGGTTATGGGTCAGAATGCCTGTTTGTGCCCAGATATCCATCCTGAGTCGGCGTGGTCTCATGGGCCATGCACCTGGCTCCCACTCTGAGGGTAGGATTTTCATCTCATCATTTAGTGTGACTTCCATGGGGAAGGAGTAGTACTCATTTCTGCTTCAGGGTCCCCCATGGGCAAGAATTTGAGCTAAATTTTGGGACAGGTACCTGATTACCCAGGTTGCTTCAGGATGAAGGATTCGGGTCAAGGCAGGACCCACCTGCCTGATATGGGGCCAGCTGTCTGGTTGGTTGACTGGAGGTCGGGGCTCGAGCTGTGTCAGACAGAACATTCAGGCAGAGGGCGGCCTATGATATTGGGGTGCTGTTGAGAGCTGTGCAACTGGATCCTATGCGCAGACCCATAGGGCACTTCTTCTTTCTGGTGGGCAGACAGTAGGCTGCGTTGTGGCTCCAGAATTCCCAACATGGAGGGCTTACAGGCGAGGACTGTGAGGACAGAAGCCTGAAAACACAAGCTATGGTTAAGCTCAATGCTGAGCACATGGCCAGTCCGACGTACAGCGGTTGTTTTGAGAGCTCCAGCACCTGAGTGTGGTCGAGGGTCAGATGTCTGCTCACGCTGGAGTTTGTATCCATGATGGCCAGTGAATGGTGGGGTGGTCTCAAGAAGTCTTGGAGGTTTTCCCAAGCTGGAGTTTGTGAGCTGCTCCCAACAGGAAGGTGACCTAATGTGGGACAGGGGAAGTCCGCTTAGAGGGCTCCAGGTTCCCCCATATGGAAGATTTGATAGCACTGGTCTCTGAATGGAGGCCTGGGAACCCCACCTCACGTCACCATTACAGCTGAGGAACAGAGCAGGCTTGACCCGCTGTCTCTGGTTCCAAGTCCCAAGTGATCTGAGTTGATGCAAGTTCTCAGTCTAATGGGTCCCAATGCTGCTTCATGTCCAGGGAGACCTTAGAATGTGGTGGAGGCCCTGGGGCCATGCTGGATTCTCCTATTCTAAGGGTTAGACCCAGTCCCCAGGAGAAATGTTTCCTTCTCGGGACAGGAGGGCTCTCTTGTATGGCTCACGCACCACAGGTTGGACCATATATTGGTTTTCCAGAACAGGCCCCTGGGGACAGAGGCCTCAAAACCTAAGCTAGGGTTCTGATGACGTCCTAGGGGCATGGAAGATTCAATCTTCGGATGCAGCGCCATTGACCTGCGTGTCTTCCTGGAGATAGGTGCTGAGGCTGTGTCCGACAATGCATTTTTTCCAGAGCGGCCAATGAAATTGGGCTAAGCTCAGGGGCCTTTCAGGTTTCTCCTAATGTGGAGGGTTTGGGCAACTGAGACGGGCAGAGCTTCCTCCGGAGAGCAGGCCCAGTGGTGTTCTGTGGTTCTGGAGGCCCCATCCTGGAGGGCACGTGGTTCAGGGCTCGGGGAACAAAATCTTCAGACACAAAATCAGGTACGAGTTAGGGGCGAGGTGATGGCAGGCCCAATCTGCAGACCCTGAGGGCAGTTCCTCGGGATTGCAAATTAGGACTGCTTTGAGGCAGGAACAAAGGCTTTTCTGTCTGGATTGTGTCTAGGATGGCCACGGAATGACGGAATGGATGGGTGTCCTCATGTGTCCATGGGATATTCTTCCTATCTGAGGTTTCTCCCCGACACCCAAGAGTTTGGTGTCTTACTGGGGAAGGGGAGACCACATTTTACTGTGTCAGGGTTCCTGTCAAAACATGGATTCCAGAGATGGGTTCTGGGTCCTGGGTCCTGGTCCCAGGGTAACCCCACCAAGGCTTAGGATTTTGGCCTAGGGGCCTGACAGACCCACTCTCTTGGGTCCTGGTCCAGCTCAAGAAGGGCCTTGTTGGAAATGGTTCTCAAGGTGAGAGTCACACTGCCTGATTGTGCCCAGCTGCCCATCCTGTGTGGGTGCTTTCTCTTGTTACATGCACCTGGATCCCAATCTGAGGGTTGGACAACCATCTCAACATTTAGTTTTCCTGCCATGGGGAAGGAGGAGTACTCTTTTGCGCTTCAGGGTCCCCCATGGGCAGGAATTTGAACTATGTTCTCGAACATGTACCTGGATACCCAGGTTGGTTCAAGATGAAAGACCCAGGTCATGGCAGCTCACACCTGTAGGATATGGGGTCCACTATCTGTTTGGCTGCCAGGTGGTGGGGGCTCGGGCTGTGTCAGACAGAGCATTAGTGCACAGGGTGGCTTATTATATTGGAGTGCCATAGAGGGCCATGCATGTGGATCCTCATATGGATTTTCTGCAGAGACCCATAGGACACTTCTTCTTTCTGGTGGACAGTCCAAAGACTGCATTGTGGCTCCCAAATTCCCAATATGGAGGGCTTAAAGTTGAAGAGTGTGAGGACAGAAGTCTGAATAGACAAACTACATTTAATCTCAGTGCCGAGCACATGGCCTTTCCAATGTGCAGCAGTTTTTTCGAGATCTCCAGCACCTGAATATGGGCGAGTTCAGATGTCTGCTCATGCTGAAATTTGTATCTATGATGGCCAACGAATGAGATATCCAGCACCTGAATAAGGGCGGATGAATGTTTGCTCACACTGGAGTTTGTGTTTATTTGACCTACAATGGAGAGGTGACGTCAAGAGGATATGGAGGATTCCCCACGCTGATGTTTGTGAGATGCTCCAAACAGCAAGGTTGTATTTTCTACTGACAGGTGGAGTGTGGTTTGTTTGCTCCAGAGTACCCCACTTGGAAAGTATGGATAGCAGGACTCATCCACATGGATGCATGGAAAGCACCCCAAATGACCATTGCAGTTGAGGAATATGGCAGGTTCCTTCTGGTTGCTCTGGGGCAAAGTACCAAGGCCTTGAGTTGACATTGAGTCTCTTGCAGATGGGTCACAATGCTGGTTTGTTACCAGGGAGATCTTAGTATGTGCTTGTAGCTAAGGTGCCATGCAGGATTCTCCTACCCTGAGAGTTTAACACAGGTCGAAGAGCTGTGTCCCCTTCTGGGGACAGGAGATGTAGTGTTGTGTGGCTCAGGACCACATGTTTTATCATAAGTCATATTCCAGAACAGGCCTCTGAGGACAGACGTCTGAAAACCTAATCTAGGGTTCCAATGAAGTCCTAGCGGCATGTCAATTTCATTTTTTAGACTAAGGACAGTTGACTTGGGTGTCTGCCTAGATATAAGTGATCAGAGTGTTTCAGACTGTGCATTTGCATCCAGATATTGCGTCCAGCTTCCAATATTGGGGTGTGTTCAGGGGATTTCCAGGTTTCTCCTAATCTGGAGGTTTTGGAAACTGTGAAGTGTACAGATTCCTAGGAAATGGCACGCACAGTGCTGTGGTGAGATTCCAAGACCCCACACTGGAGGGCATGTGAGCCATGGTTATGCAGAGAAGTCTGCTAACACAAACTCGGGTTAGGGATAATGGCGAGGTGATCGCAGTCCCAATGCGTAGACCTGAAGGGCAGCTCATCAGGAACTGCAATTAGGGTGACAAGAAGGCAGTAGCACAGGCTTTTATATCTGGATTCTGTATCCAGGATGGCCTCAGATGCAAGTGTGGTCCCTTGAGTCCCTGGGAGATTTTACTCTCTAAGGATCCTGGCGTCTCCCAATAGTTTGGTGGGTTTTTCGGGGAAGGGAGGAGTGCTGTTTTCCATCTTAGGGGTGCCCCAAAACAGGGATTCCAGAGACAGGCTCTGCGTCTGAATGCTTGGAATATTCCAACAAGGGTCAGGATATGGACCTAGGGGTGTCCCTGGCCTACAAAGTGGGGTCCTGGTGGTGCAACTGAGAGGGCTTGTTTGAAAGCATGCTCAGGCTGAGGGTTACAATGCCTCTTTGGGCCCTAGGAGGCCCTCATGTGTGGTTGTGGTCTCATTGGCCATGCAGCTGGCTCCAACTCTGCGAGTTGGACACCCATCCCAACAGTTAGGATTCCTGCCGTGGAATAGGTGGAGTTCTCTGTTGTGCTTCAGGTTACCCCATTGGCAGGGATTCCAGCAAAGGTCTGGGGACATATGTCTGAATACCAAGGATGAGTAGAGATGAAGGACTAAGACCATGTTCAGTCCCACATGCTAGATACGGGTCCTGCTCTCTGGATTGCTGACACTAGGTCGGGTCTCAGGCTCTGACAGACACCGTATGAGAGATTAGGCAGCCTATAAATTGGGTTCCCTGGAGGGCATCGCAGGTTGATCCTCATGTGGGTTTTCTGGGCAGAATCACCAGGCACTACTTCTTTCTTTTTTTTTTTTTTTTCAATTTATTTATTTTCAGAAAAACAGTATTCGTTATTTTTCCACCACACCCAGTGCTCCATGCAAACCGTGCCCTCTATAATACCCACCACCTGGTACCTCAACCTCCCACCCCCCCACCACTTCAAATCACTCAGATTGTTTTTCAGAGTCCATAGTCTCTCATGGTTCACCTCCCCTTCCAATTTACCCAAAAGCACATACCCTCCCCAATGTCCATAACCCTACCCCGCTTCTCCCAACCCCCCTCCCCCCAGCAACCCACAGTTTGTTTCGTGAGATTAAGAGTCACTTATAGTTTGTCTCCCTCCCTATCCCATCTTGTTTCATGGATTCTTCTCCTACCCACTTAAGCCCCCATGTTGCATCACCACTTCCTCATATCAGGGAGATCATATGATAGTTGTCCTTCTCTGCTTGACTTATTTCGCTAAGCATGATACGCTTTAGTTCCATCCATGTTGTCGCAAATGGCAAGATTTTGTTTCCTTTGATGGCTGCATAGTATTGCATTGTGTATATATACCACATCTTCTTGATACATTCATCTGTTGGTGGACATCTAGGTTCTTTCCATAGTTTGGCTATTGTGGACATTGCTGCTATAAACATTCGGGTGCACGTGCCCCTTTGGATCACTACGTTTGTATCTTTAGGGTAAATACCCAGTAGTGCAATTGCTGGGTTATAGGGAGGTTCTATTTTCAAAATTTTGAGGAACCTCCATGCTGTTTTCCAGAGTGGTTTCACCAGCTTGCATTCCCACCAACAGTGTAGGAGGGTTCCCCTTTCTCCGCATCCTCGCCAGCATCTGTCATTTCCTGACTTGTTGATTTTAGCCATTCTGACTGGTGTGAGGTGATATCTCATTGTGGTTTTGATTTGTATTTCCCTGATGCAGAGTGATATGGAGCACTTTTTCATGTGTCTGTTGGCCATCTGGATGTCTTCTTTGCAGAAATGTCTGTTCATGTCCTCTGCCCTTTTCTTGATTGGATTATTTGTTTTTTGGGTGTTGAGTTTGTTAAGTTCTTTATAGATTTTGGATACTAGTCCTTTATCTGATATGTCGTTTGCAAATATCTTCTCCCATTCTGTCAGTTGTCTTTTGGTTTTGTTAACTGTTTCCCTTGTTTTCCTTTTGATCTTGATGAAATCCCAAAAGTTCATTTTTGCCATTGCTTCCCTTGCCTTTGGCAATGTTCGTAGGAAGATGTTGCTGCGGCTGAGGTCGAAGAGGTTGCTGCCTGTGTTCTACTCAAGGATTTTGATGGCTAGCTGAAGTAGTCTCACATTGAGGTCCTTAATCCATTTTGAGTCTATTTTTGTGTGTGGTGTAAGGAAATGGTCCAATTTCATCTTTCTGCAGGTGGCTGTCCAATTTTCCCAACACCATTTATTAAAGAGGCTGTCTTTTTTCCATTGGACTTTCTTTCCTGCTTTGTCGATGATTAGTTGACCATAGAGTTGAGGGTCTATTTCTGGGCTCTCTATTCTGTTCCATTGATCTATGTGTCTGTTTTTGTGCAGTACCATGCTGTCTTGATGATGACAGCTTTGTAATAGAGCTTGAAGTCCGGAATTGTGTTGCCACCAACTTTGGCTTTCTTTTTCAATATCCCTTTGGCTATTCGAGGTCTTTTCTGGTTCCATATAAATTTTAGGATTATTTGTTCCATTTCTTTGAAAAAGATGGATGGTGCTTTGATAGGAATTGCATTAAATGTGTAGATTGCTTTAGGTAGCATAGACATTTTCACAATATTTATTCTTCCAATCCAGGAGCATGGAACATTTTTCCATTTCTTTGTGTCTTCCTTGTACCGCTATATATTTTCCTCTCATGACTGCCTTTGTTGTGTCCCACAGATTTTGAACCGTTGTATTTTCATTATCATTTGTTTCCATGATTTTTTTCAATTCTTCTTTAATTTCCCGGTTGACCCATTCATTCTTTAGAAGGATGCTGTTTAGTCTGCATGTTTTGGGGTTCTTTCCAAACTTCCTCTTGTGGTTGAGTTCTAGCTTCAGAGCATTGTGGTCTGAAAATATGCAGGGAATGATCCCAATCCTTTGATATCGGTTGAGTCCTGATTTAGGACCGAGGATGTGATCTATTCTGGAGAATGTTCCATGTGCACTAGAGAAGAATGTGTATTCTGTTGCTTTGGGATGAAATGTTCTGAATATATCTGTGATGTCCATCTCATCCAGTGTATCATTTAAGGCCTTTATTTCCCTGTTGATCTTTTGCTTGGATGATCTGTCCATTTCAGTGAGGGGAGTGTTAAAGTCCCCTACTATTATTGTATTATTGTTGATGTGTTTCTTTGATTTTGTTATTAATTGGTTTATATAGTTAGCTGCTCCCACATTGGGGGCATAGATATTTAAAATTGTTAGATCTTCTTGTTGGACAGACCTTTTGAGTATGATATAGTGTCTTTCCTCATCTCTTATTATAGTCTTTGGCTTAAAATCTAATTGATCTGATATAAGGATTGCCACTCTTGCTTTTTTCTGATGTCCAGTAGCATGGTAAATTCTTTTCCACAACCTCAATTTAAATCTGGTGGTGTCTTCAGGCTTAAAATGAGTTTCTTGGAGGCAACATATAGATGGGTTTTGTTTTTTTTATCCATTCTGATACCCTGTGTCATTTGATTGGTAAATTTAGCCCATTAACATTCAGGGTAACTATTGAGAGATATGATTTTAGTGCCATTGTATTGCCTGTAAGGTGACTGTTACTGTATATTGTCGCTGTTCCTTTCTGATCTACCACTTGTAGGCTCTCTCTTTTCTTAGAGGACCCCTTTAAGTATTTCCTGTAGAGCTGGTTTGGTGTTTGCAAATTCTTTCAGTTTTTGTTTGTCCTGGAAGCTTTTAATCTCTCCTTCTATTTTCAATGATAGCCTAGCTGGTTATAGTATTCGTGGCTGCATGTTTTTCTCGTTTAGTGCTCTGAAAATATCATGCCAGCTCTTTCTGGCCTGCAGGTCTCTGTGGATAAGTCAGCTGCCAATCTAATACTTTTACCGTTGTATGTTACAGACTTCCCTTCTTTTTCAGGATTTTCTCTTTGTCACTAAGGCTTGTAAATTTTACTATTAGGTGACAGGTGTGGGCCTATTCTTATTGATTATGAGGGGCGTTCTCTGAACCTCCTGAATTTTGATGCTCGTTCCTTTTGCCATATTGGGGAAATTCTCCCCAATAATTGTCTCCAGTATACCTTCTGCTCCCCTCTCTCTTTCTTCTTCTTCTGGAATCCCAATTATTCTAATGTTGTTTCATCTTATGGTGTCACTTATCTCTTGAATTCTCCCCTCATGGTCCAGTAGCTGTTTGTCCCTCTTTTGCTCAGCTTCTTTATTTTCTGTCATTTGGTCTTCTATATGGCTAATTCTTTCTTCTTCCTCATTTATCCTAGCAGTGAGAGCCTCCATTTTTGATTGAACCTCATTAATAGCTTTTTTGATTTCAACTTGGTTAGATTTTAGTTCTTTTATTTCTCCAGAAAGGGCTTTTATATCTCTGGAGAGGGTTTCTCTAATATCTTCCATGCCTTTTTCAAGTCCGGCTAGAACCTTGAGGATTGTCATTTTGAACTCTAGATCTGACATATTACCAATGTCTGTATTGATTAGGTCCCTAGCCTTCGGTACTGACTCTTGTTATTTTTTTGTTGTTGTTGTTGTGAATTTTTCCGCCTTGTCATTTTGTCCAGCTAAGAGTATATGAAGGAGCAAGAAAAATACTAAAAGGGTGGCAACAATCCCAGGAAAATATGCTTTAACCAAATCAGAAGAGATCCCAAATCGTGAGGGGGGAGAAATCTCCTCTGATTGGGATCTCCCAATCTCTTCTAATTGGGATCTCTTCTGATTTGGGGATAAAAAGAGGTTCAAAAAGAAAGAAAGAAAAAAAAAAGAATTTAAAAAAAGAGATTGAATTAAAAATTCTATCAAGAATTAAAAAAAGAATTAAAAAAAGAGATTGAAGAGATTGGGATCTCTTCTGATTTGGGGATAAAAAGAGGTTCAAAAATAAAGAAAGAAAAAAAAGAATAAAACGAATAAAAAAAACGAATAAAGAAAAGTATAAAAAAGAAAAATATATATATATTAGATAAACTAGTTAAAAAACGTTAAAAAAGAAAAGGGTAAAAGTTTAAAAAATTTTAGCAGAGGAAGAGAAAAAAATGAAAAAGAAAAAAATTAAATTAACTGCAAGACTAAAAATCACAGGGAGAAAGCCATGAGTTCCGTGGCTTATTTTCTCCTCCTCTGGAGTTCTGCTACTCTCCTTGGTATTGAAACTGCACTCCTTGGTAGGTGAACTTGGTCTTGCCTAGATTTCTTGTGGATCTTCTGGGGGAGGGGCCTGCCGTACTGATTCTCAAGGTTCTTTTCTCCAGGTGGAATTGCACCGCCCTTACCAGGGGCTGGGCTGAGTGATCCACTGGGCTTTGCTTTCAGGAGCTTTTGTTCCCTGAGCGCTTTCCGTAGAGTTCTGGAGGACGGGAATACAAATGGCGGCCTCCAGGTCTCTGGCCCGGAGGAGCTGAGAGCCCGGGGCCCCGCTCCCCAGTGCGCCCTCAGCGAACAGCTCCTAGTAGCTCCCGTCTGCCTGACCTCCGGCCGCGCTCCGAGCTCAACGAGTCTGCGACTGGTTCAAGGCAACACCGAGCTGTGAGCTTACTGTCGGCTCTATCTCTGCAGCCGGCTTTCCCGTTCCAATATCTGCAAGATCTGCAACATTCAGACACCCCCGATCCTTCTCTGACCCTGGGAGACCTGAGGCCATGCCGACCCCGCGTTGGCTTCGCCCCGGTTTAGCCTCTGGAGTGATGTCCCTCAGCCGAACAGACTTTTAAAAGTCCTGATTTTGTGCTCCGTTGCTCCGCCGCTTGCCGGGAGCTGGCCCCTCCCTCCGGGGTCTATCTTCCCATTGCTTTGGATTCACTTCTACGCCACTCCTACCTTTCAGAAAGTGGTTGTTTTCCTGTTTCTAGAATTGCTGTTCTTCTCTTCGATCTGCCGATGGATTTGCAGGTGTTTGCAATCTTTAGATAAGCTCTCTAGCTAATCTCCTGCTAGCTGAAGTAGTCTCAGCCTGCTACTTCTCCGCCATCTTGACTCCTCCCCCACACTACTTCTTTCTATGGGGAAGGCAGAATACCGTGTTGTTACTCTAGAATTCCGTATCCAGAGCGCTTGGGGAACCAATAGGGTGAGAATGAAATTGTAAACAAAAGCTATGGTTAAATTTGTGGCAAGTCGAAGGCTGTCCCCATCTGCAACGGATTCTGTGAGATATCTAGCACCTGAGTAAGAGACGATGTCAGATGTTTGCTCACACTTGACTCTGTGTCTATGATGACTGACAAATGGAGAGGTGGTGTCAAGAGGCCATGGAGTATTTCCAACGCTGGGGCTTGAGAGATGCTCCAATCAGCAATGTTTCCTTCTACTGGACAGAGTGAGTCTGGTTTTTTACTCCACCGTCCCCCATGTGATAAGTTAGGTAGTAGAATTCACCTGGATGGCTGCCTGGAAAACACACCTCCATGGTCCATTTCAGCAGACTAACACAGCAGGTTTGATCTGTTGGCTCTGGGGACAGTTCCTTCCGGCTTGAATTGACATGGAGTTTCATGCTGTTGGATCACAATGCTGCTTGGTATCCATGGAGAAATTAGAATGTTGCTTGGTCAGAGGGCCATTCAGGATTCTACTACAATGTATCTGGGACACAGCTACCAAGAGCAAGGTATCCTACTGGGGACAGGAGGGGTTCTTTAGTGTGGCTCAGGGACCACATGTTGGAATATAAGTTGGTATTGGGGAACAGGCACCTGTGGACAGGCACCTGAAAACCTAAGCTCGGGTATCAATGAAGTCCTAGAGGAATGTCAGGTTCAATCTTCTGACTCAGGGCCTTTGACTTGAATGTATGCTTGGAGTCAGGTGCTCTTGTGGGTCAGAATGCACACTTGGGTCCAGAACTTTCTTCAAAATGGAGGTGAGCTCAGGGGCTTTGTACTTTGCTCCTAATCTTCAGGGTTTGGGCAACAGTGAAGGGCAGAGTTTCCTTCAGAAGGATAGGCACAGTCGTCCCGTGTGGCTTCAGAGTATCCTTCCTGAGGGCATGTGGGCCAGGGCTTTGGGGACAGAAATCTGCAAACACGAACTAGGGTTAGGGTGAGGGCCGAGGTAATCAGAGGCCCGATCTGCAGTCCCTGAGTGCAGCTCTTATTGTACTGAAAGTAAGGTGTCGTGGTGGCAGGCTTTTCTGTCTGGGTTGTGTGTCCAGGACGGTTGCAAAATGTAGGGGTGGATCATGTGGCCATGGGAGATTCTTCTACTCGGGGGATTCTGCTCGGATCACAAGAGTTAGGTTTCTCTGGGGGAAGGGAAGACTGCAGTTTTTGGTCTCAAGGGACCTCCAAAAGAGGGATACCAGAGACAGGTTCTGGGTAGCAGCTTGGAAATAATGAAAGACTGAGGATTTGGCCCTAGGAACCCGGGAGTCCCGCTCTGCAGGCTTCTGGCCCAGCTACTGAGGGGGTTTGTTTGAAAGCAGGCTCATGCTGAGGGTCACAACACTTGTTTGTGCCCAGGGTGGCTCCCATGAGTGACCATGGTCTTATGGCCCATGCATCTGGCTCCACTCTGAGGGTTGGACACCCATCTCACTAGCCAGGTTTCCTGCCATCGGGAAGAAGGAGTACTCCTGGGCTTCAGGTTCCCCCATAGGCAGGTATTTGAGCTACGGTCTGGGGAGAGATGCATGAATATCCAGGTTGAGTTGATGTGATGGCTTCGTTCCACGGCAGGTTCCTCCTGCACTATATGGGGTCCACTGTCTAAGTGGCTATCTTAAGGTCATGGCCCAGGCTGTGTCAGACAGATCCTCAGTGCCCATGGCGGCCTATGGTACAAGGGTGCCATCAAGGGCCATACAGGTGGATCCTCTGGGTTTTCTGTTCAGACTCAGCAGGCACTTCTTCTGTGGGGCAGGCAGAATGCTGTGTTGTGGCTCAAGAATTCTCTATCAAGAGGGCGTGTGCAAAAGGATGGTGAGGATGGAATTGTAAACACAAGCTACGGCTAAATGCAGTGACAAGCAGAATGCAGTTTCAGTGTGCAGCAACTGATACGAGATATCCAGCACTGCAGTAAGTGTGGATATCAGATGTTTGCTCACACAGGAGTTAGTGTCTATGATGACTGCCTAATGGAATGGTGGTGTCACATGGCAATGGAGGATTTCCCACCCTGTGAATCCTGAGGAGCTCCAAACAGCAATTTTTACTTCTACTGGACAGGTGGAGTCTGGTTTATTTGCTCCTTGGTCCCCAACATGGAAAGTTTGTGTAGCAGAGCTCTACCTCATGGATGCCTGAAAACACAACTCCATTGACCATTGCAGCTGAGGAGCATGGCAGGTTCGATCTGGTGCCTCTGAGGCGAAGTTCCAAGAGGCCTGAGTTGACAAGGATTTATATGCTATTGGGTCACAATGCTCGTTGTTATCCAGGGAGACGTTAGAATGTTTGGGTGGTCATGGGGCCATGCAGGATTGTCCTGCACTGTATCTTGGACTTAGCTACTAAGAGCAAGGTGTCCTTCTGGAGACAGTAGGGGTTCTGTTCTGTGGCTCAGGGACAACATGTTGGAATCTAAGTTGATACTGGGTAACAGGCCTCTGGGTACAGGAGCCTAAAAACCTAAGGTAGGGTATTGATAAAGTCCTAGAGGCATGTCAGATTCAATCTTCTGACTCAGGGCCTTTTACCTGGATGTCTATCTGGAGGCAGGTGCTCATTGTGTGTCAGAATATCCACTTGGGTCCAGAGAATTCTTCGAAATTGAGCTCGTCTCAGAAGCTTTGTTCTTTGCTCCTAATATTCATGGTTTCGGCAACCGTGAAGGGCAGAGTTTTCTTTAGGAGGGTAGGCAAACTCGTCCAGTGTTTCACCAGAGGCCCCATCCTGGAGGGCATGTGGGCCAGGGCTTTGGAGACAGAAATCTGAAATACAAACTATGGTTAGGGTGAGGGCTGGTGTGATCACAGGCCTAATCTGCAGGTGCCTGAATACCAAGGATGGGTAGAGATGATTGACTTGTCCCATAGCGGGTCTCTCATGACAGAATGGGGCGCACTCTCTGGATTGCTGACACTAGGTCGGGACTCAGGCTCTGTCAGACACAGCACTAGTGGCCAGGGAAGCCTATAAATTGGGGTTCCCTCGTGGGCAGAGCAGATTGATTCTCATGTGGTGTTTCTGGGAAGACTCACCAGGCACTTGTTATTTCTATGGGGAGGGCAGAATGCAGCATTTTCACTCCAGAATTCCTTATCAAGGGGGCTTCGGGAACAGTAGGCTTAGGATGGAATTGTAAACACAAGCTACGGTTCAATTCAGTACCAAGGGGAAGGCAGTTCCCATGTGCAGCAGCTTATTGGAGATATCTAGCACCTGAGTAAAGAATGGTTGTCAGATATTTGCTCACACTGGAGTTTGTGACTTTGATGACTGACAAATGGAGGGCTTGGCGTCAAGAGGCCTTAGAGGATTTCCCATGCTGAGGCTTGTGTGATGCTCCAATCTGCATGGTTTCCTTCTACTGGACAGGTGGAACCTGGTTTGTTTGCTACAGGGTCCCCCATGTGGAAAGTTTAGGTAACAGAGCACTCCCGCATGGATGCCTGGAAAGCACACCTCCGTTGAGCATTGCAGCTGAGGAACATAGCAGGTTCGTTCAGCTGGCTCTAGGGCGAAGTACCAAGGCTGTGAGTTGACATGGAATCTCTTGCAGATGGGTCACAATGCTGGTTTGTTACCAGGGAGATCTTAGAATATTTTGGTGTCTAAGGTGCCATGAAGGATTCTCCTATCCTGAGGGTTTGGCAAAGGTCGAAGAACAAGCTTTCCTACTGGGGACAGGAGATGTTCTGTAGTATGGCTGAGGGACCACATGTTCTATCGTAAGTTGGTCTTCCAGAACAGGCCTCTGAGGACAGATGCCTGAAAACTTAGTCTAGGGTTCCAATGAGGTCCTAGGGGCGTGTCAGGTTCAATCTTCTGACTCAAGACTGTTGACGTGGCTGTCTGCCTGGATGTAGGTGAACAGGGTGTTTCAGACTGCACGTTTGAGTCCAGAGCGGCCTCCAATATTGTGGTGGGCTCAGGGCCCTTGTATGTTTCTCCTAATCTGGAAGGTTTGGAAAACTGTGAAGGGCACAGTTTCCTTGGGGATGACAGGCACAGTCCTGTGGTATGGATCCAGAGACCCTACCCTGAAGGGTATCTGAGCCATTGTTTTGGGAGAGAATTCTGCAAACATCAATTTGGATTAGGGTTAGAGGCATGGTGATTGCAGGCTCAATGCGTAGAACTGGAGGGCAGCTCATCAGGAACTATAATTAGGGTGACTGGAAGGCTGTAGCACAGGCTTTTCTATCTGGATTATGTGTCCAGGATGGCTTCGGAATGCAGGTGTGGTCTCTTGGGTCCATAGGAGACATTTCCTTTCTAAGGATCCTGGCGACTCTCCATAGATTGGTGGCTTTTTCGGGGGAGGAAGAGTGCTGTTTACCATCTTAGGGTTGCCCCAATACAGGGATGCCAGAGAAAGGCTCTGCGTCTGGGTGGCTGGAAAATCCCACCAAGGTTTGGGATTTGGGCCTAGGGGCATACCAGGCCTGCAATGCAGGATCCTGCTGGGGCAACTGAGATGGATTGTTTGAAAGCAAATTCAAGGTGTGGATAACAATGCCTCTTATTTTCAAGGGCGGCCCTCAGGAGAGGACGTGCTCTCCCTTGCCATGCAGCTGGCTTCCACATTGAGGGTTGGACACCCATCCGAATAGCCAGGATTTCCTGCTTTGGGAAAGGAGGAGTTCTCTATTGGGCTTCAGGTTCCCCCATTGGCAGGGATTCCAGCAAAGGTCTGTTGACAGTGCCTAAATACCAAGCATGGGTAGAGATGATGGAGAAAGGCCATGGTCAGTCCCACATGCTAGATATGGGGCCCGATTTCAGGGTGGCTGAAACTAGGTCAGGGCTCAGGCTCTGTCAGACACAGCACTAGTGTCCAGGGCAGCATATAAATTGGGTTTCCCTCGAGGGCCGAGCAGATTGATCCTCATATGGGGTTTCTGGGAAGACTCACCAGGCACATCTTCTTTCTATAGGGAAGTCAGAATGCAGCATTGTGGCTCTAGAATTCCCTATCAAGAGGCGTTGGGGACCAGTAGGATGAGGATGGAAATGTAAACAGAGGCTATGGTCCAATTTAGTGTGAGGTGGAAGGCAGTTCCAAAGTGCATAGGCTTATTCGAGATAGACAGCACCAGAGTAAGGGCAGATGTCAGATATTGGCTCACACTGGAGTTTGTGTCTTGATGACCGACAAATGGAGCTATGCTGTCAAGAGGCCATGGAGGATTTCCCACGCTGAGGCTTGTGCGATGTTCCAAACAGCAAGGTTTTCTTCTACTGGACAGGTGAAGACTGGTTTGTTTGCTCCAGGGTCCCCCATTTGGAAAGTTTGGGTAGCAGAGCTCTCCCGCAAGGATCTCTCGAAAGCACACCTCAATTGACCATTGCATCTGAGGAACGGGTAGGTTCATTCTGCGGCTCTGGGACGAAGGACCATGCCTTGAGTTGACATGGAATCTCTTGCAGATTGGCCACAATGCTGGTTTGTTACCAGAAAGAACTTAAAATGTGCTGGTTGTTAAGGTGCCGAGCAAGAATCTGCTAACCTGAGGGTTTAGCACAGGTCAAAGAGCACAGTTTCCTTCTGGGGACAGGAGATGTTCTGTATTTTGTCTCAGGGACCACGTGTTGTATCATAATTTGGTATTCCAGGACAGACTCCTGAGACAGATGCCTGAAAACCTAATCCCGGTTCCAATGACATCATAGAGGCATGCCAGGTTCAATCATCTGACTCAGGATCATTGACTTGGCTGTCTGACTGGATGTAGGCGACCAGGGTGTTTCAAATTGTGTATTTGCATCCAGAGCGGCTGACAGTATTGAGGTGGGCTCAGGCGCCTTGTAGGTTTTTCATAATCTGGAAGTTTTGGGCAACTGTGATGGGTACAGTTTCCTTTGGGATGGCCGACACAGTCCTGTAATGTGGATCCAGAGACCCATATCCTGGAGGACATGTGGGCCATGGGTTTTGGAGAGAAATCTGAAAACACAAATTTGGGATAGGGTTAGTGGTGTGAAGGTCGCAGGACCAATGCATAGACCTGGAGGGCAGCTCATCAGGAACTGTAATTAGCATGATGAGAAGGCGGCAGCACAGGCTTTTCTATCTGGATTGTGTGTCCAGGATGGACTCCAAATGCAGGTGTGGTCTCATGGGTTCAGGGGAGACATTTCTCTCTAAGGATCCTCAGTGTGGGGAATCCTCCATGGCCTCTTGATGCCAACCCTCCATTTGTCAGTCATCATAGACACAAACTCCAGTGTGAGCATATATCTGACATCCACCTTACTCAGGTGCTGGATATCTCGAATAAGCCGCTGCACATAGGAACTGCCTTCTGCTTGGTACTGAGTTGAACCGTAGCTTGTGTTTTCAATTCCATCCTCACTCTACTGGTCCACAAGGCCCCTTGATAGATAATTCTGGAGCCACAATACAGCATTCTGCCTTCTCTATAAAAAGAAGAGGTGCCTGGTGAGTCTTCAGAGAAACCCCACATGAGGATCAATCTGCTCGGCCCTCGAGGGAACTCCGATTTATAGGCTACCCTAGCCACTAGTGCTGTGTCTGTCAAAGAATGAGCCCCGACCTAGTGTACGCCACCTACAGAGCTGGACCCATATCTAGCATGTGGGACGGTCCCTGGCTCCACTTCCTCATCTCTACCCATCCTTAGTATTCAGGCATCTTTCCCCAGAACTTGGCTGGAATCCCTGCCAATGGGGGAACCTGAAGCCCAATAGAGAACGACTCCTTCTCTGTGGCAGGAAACCGGGCTTTTGGGATTGGTGTTCAATCCTCAAAGTGGGAGCCAGCTGCATGGCCAATGAGACCACGCCCACTCCTGAGGGCCGCCCTGGGCACAAACAGGCATTGTGATATTCAGCCTGAGCATGATTTCAAACAATCCCTCTCAGATACACTACCACGATCCCGCATTGCAGTACTGTTACGCCCCTATGCCTAAATCCTTATATAGGGTGGGATTTTCCAGGGGCCCAGACCCAGAACCCGTTTCTGGAACTCCTGTTTTGGGGCAACCCTAAGATGCAAAACAGCATTCTTCCCTTCCCCGAAAAAGCCACAAAACTATGGGGAGCCACCAGGATCCTTAGAGAGGAAAAGTGTCCCATGGACCCATAAAACCACACCTGCATACCGAGGCCATCCTGGTCACACAATCCAGATGGAAAAGCCTGTGCTACCACCTTCCTGTCACCCTAATTACAGTTCCTGATGAGGTACCCTCCAGGTCTATGCATTGGGCCTCTGACCGCCACGCCACTAACCTTAACCCGAATTTGTGTTTGCAGAATTCTCTCCAAAAATCATGGCTCATACACCCTCCAGGATGGGGTCTCTGGAGCCAGACCATAAGATTGCTGCAATCCCCAAGAAAAATGTGTGTGTCACAGTTGCCCAAACCTTTCAGATTATGAGAAACTTGCAAGTCCCCTGAGCCCACCTCAATATTGGCGGCTGCTCTGGAAGCCAATGCACAGTCTGAAATAACCTAATCACCTACATCCAGACAGACACCCATGTCAATGGTACTGAGTCAGAAGATTGAAACTGACATGCCCCTAGAAATGTACTGGAGCACTAGATTAAGACTTAAGGCAACTGTCCTCAGTTGTCTTTTCCGGAATTCCAACTTAGAATACAACATGTTGTCCCTAGGCCACACAACAGAACATCTTCTTTCCCCAGAAGGACACCGTGCTCTTTGACCTGTACCAAACCCTAAGGGTAGAAGAATCCTGCAAGGCACCTTAGCCACCAGCACATTCTAAAACCTCCCTGGTAACAAACCAGCAATGTGACCCATCTGTACGTGCTTCCATGTCAACTCAAGTCCTTGCTCCATCGCCCCAGAGCCATCATAACATACCTGTCATGTTCCTCAGGTGCAAAGGACAATGGAGGTGTGCTTTCCAGGCATCTATATGGGAGAGCTCTCCTATCCATACTTTCCACCTGTGGGACACTGGAGCAAACAAACCAGACTCCACATGTCCAGGAGAATCACCTTGCTGTTTGGAACATCTCAGAAACTTCAGCATGAGAAATCCTCCATGACCTTTTGACGCCACCCCTCCATTTCTCAGTCATCATAGACACAAACTCCATTGTGAGCAAATATCTGACAGCCACCCATACTCAGGTGATGGATATCTCGAATAAGCTGCTGCACATTGGAACTTCCTCTGGCTTAGCACTGAGTTGAACCATAGCATGTGTTTAAACGTCATTCCTCACCCTACTGGTACCAAAGGTCTGCTGATAGGGAATTCTAGAGCCACAACACAGCATTCTGCCTTCCTCATGAAAGAAGAAGTGCCTGGTTAGTCTGTGCAGAAACCCCACATGAGGATCAATCTGCTCAGACCTCGAGGGAATCCCAGTTTATAGGCTTCCCTGGTCACTAGTGCTGTCTGACAGAGCCTGAACCCCGACCTAGTCTCACCACCCAGAGAGCGGGACCCATATCTAGAATGTAGGACCGGCCATGGCTCTACACCATCACCTCTACCCATCCTTGGTATTCATGCATCTGTCAACAGACCTTTGCTGGAATCCCTGCCAATGGGGGAACCTGAAGCCCAATAGAGAACTCCTCCTTCCCCATGGCATGAATCCTAGCTGTTGGGAAGGGTGCCCAAACCTCCGAGTGGGAGCCAGCTCCATGGCCAATGAGACCACACCCACTGATGAGGGCCCCCCTGGGCACAAACAGGCATTGTGACCCAAAGCCTGAGCATGCTTTCAAACAAACACTCTCTGTTGCACCTTCAGGATCCCGCATTGCAGGCCTGGTATGCCCCTTGTCCCAAATCCTAACACTTGGTGGGATTTTCCAAGGGACCAGACCCAGAGCCCTTCCTTGAATCCCTGTTCTGGGGCATACCTACGATGGAAAACAGCACTCTTCTCTTCTCAGAGAAAGCCAACAATCTATTGGGAGTTGCCAGGAAACATAGGAAAAAACTGCCATGGTCCCAAGAGACCACATCTGCATTCGGAGTCCATCCTGGACACATAAATAAGATACAAAAGCCTGTGCTACCACCTTCAAGTCATCCGATTTAGAGTTCCTGAGGAGCTGCCTTCTATGTTTATGCAATGGGCCTGTGATCACCTCACCACTAACCCTAAACCGAATTTTTGTTTACAGACTTCACTCTCAAAACCATGGCTCACATGCCCTCCAGGATAGGGTCCCTGGAGCCAGACCACAGGACTGTGACTGCCATCCCCAAGGAAACTGTGCCCGTCACAATTGCCCAAACATTCCAAATTAGGAGAAACCTGTAAGGCGCCTGAGTCCTCCCCAATATTGTCGGCCACTCTGGATGCAAATGCAGTCTGAATCACCCTGCTTACGTACATTCAGGCAGACAACCAAGTCAAAGTTCCTGAGACAGAAGATTGATCATGACATAACCCTAAAACCTCATTGGAACCGTAGATTAGGTGTTTAGGCATCTGTCCTCAGAGGCCTGTTCTGGAATATCAACTAATGATACAACAGATTTTCTCTGAGCCATACCCCAGAACATCTCCTGTCCCCACGAGGAAACCATGATCTTCGACCTTTGCAAACCCTCAGAGTAGGAGAATCCTGCACAGCACCTTAGCTACCAGCACATTCTATGATCTCTTTGGTAACAATTCAGCATTGTGACCCATCTGCAAGAGATTCCATGTCAACTCAAGGCCTTGGACCTTTGCCCCAGCGCCACCAAAACGATCATGTCATGTTCCTCAGCTTCAAAGGTCAATGGAGGTGTGCTTTCCAGGCATCCATGTGGGAGAGCTCTGCTCCCCATACTTTCCACACGGGGGACCCTGAAGCAAACAAACCAGACTCCACCTGTCAAGGAGAAGGACCTTGCAGTTTGGAGCATATCACAGGCTTCGGCGTGGGAAATCCTCCATGGGATATTGATGCCACCCCTCCTTTTCACGGTCATCATAGACACAAACTCCAGTGTGAGCAAACATCTGACATCCGCCATTACTCGGCTGCTGGATATCTCAAATAAGCTTCTGCACATTGGAAGTGGATTCCACATGGCACTGAATTGAACCATAGCTTGTGTTTACAAATCCATCCTCACCCTACTGGTCCCCTAGCCCTCTTGATATGGAATTCTTGAGCCACAACGTAACATTCTGCCTGCCCTATAGAAAGAAGAAGGGCCTGGTGAATCTACCCAGAAACCCCACATGAGGATCATCTGGTTGGCCTTCGAGGGAACCCCAATTTAAAGCATGCCCTGGCCACTAGTGCTGTGTCTGACAGAGCATGAGTCACGAAAGAGTGTCAACCACACAGAGTGTGTGTCCCATTACCAGCATAAGAGAACGGCCATGGCCCAGGTCCGTCATCTCTACACATCCTTCGTATTCAGGCACCTGTCCCCAGACCTTTGCTAGAAACACTGCCAATGAGGGTATCTGAAGAAAAATAGAGAACTCTTCTTTTCCAATGCAGGAAGTCTGGCTGTTGGGATGGTTGTCCAACCCTCAAAGTGGGAGAAAGCTGCATGGACATTAAGACCATGCACACTCCTGAGGGCCAGCCTGGGCACAAACAGGCATTGTGACCCTCAGCCTGAGCATGCTTTCAAATAAGCCCTCTCAGTTGCACTACCTGGATCCTGCAATGCTTGCCTTGTACGCCCTAGGCCCAAATCCTAACATATGGTGGGATTTTGCGGGATCCCAGACCCAGAGATCGTCTCGGGAATCCCTGTTTTGCGGCACCCCTAAGATGAAAAAGAGCATTCTTCCCTTCTCTGAAAAAGACACCAATCTATGGAGAGCCACCAGGATCCTTAGACAGGAAAAGTCTTCCATGGACCAAAGAGACCACACCTGCATTCCCAACCCATACTGGACACACAATCCAGATAGAAAACCCTGTGCTACCACCTTCCAGTCACCCTATTTACTTTTCCTGACGTGTTTCCCTCTAGGTCTATGCATTGGGCCTGCGACCACCACTACACTAACCCTAACCCGAATTTGTGTATACAGACTTTAATCCCAAAACCATGGCTCTCATGCCATCCAGGATGGGGTCTCTGGAGCCACACCACAGTACTGTGCCTGCCATCCCCAAATAAATTGTGCCCATCACAGTTGCCCAAACCCTCCAGATTAGGGGAGAGCAGCAAGGTCCTGATCCCACCCCTATATCAGCGGCCATTCTGGATGGAAATGCACAGTCTGAAAAAAATCTGATCACCTACATCCAGGCAGACAGCCAAGTCAATTTTCCTGAGTCAGAAGATTAAACCTGACATGCCCCTAGGACCGCATTGGAATGCTCGATTAGGTTTTCAGGAATCTGTCCTCAGGGGACTGTTCTGGAATAACAAGTTATGATACAACATTTGGGCCCTGGACCACACAAGAGAACACTTCCTGTCCCCAGAAGGAAACCGTGCTCTTCGAGCTGTGCCAATCCCTCAGGGTAGGAGAAAACTTTACAGCACTTTACCCACCAGTAAAATCGAAAATCTCCTTGGTAACAATCCATCATTGTGGCCTTTCTGCAAGACATTCAATGTCAACTCAAGGCCCTGGTACTTG
Organism: Neogale vison; assembly: GCF_020171115.1. Lineage (NCBI taxonomy): Eukaryota > Metazoa > Chordata > Mammalia > Carnivora > Mustelidae > Neogale > Neogale vison. Next base: position 96,525,112 of record NC_058094.1, read on the forward strand.
GCCCCAGAGCCACCAGAATGAAGCTGTCATGTTCCTCAGCTGCAATGCTCAATGGAGGTATGCTTTCCAGGCATCCATACAGAGAGATCTGTTACCCAAACTTTCCACATGGGGGACACTGGAGCAAACAAACCAGACTCCATCTGTCTAGTAGAAGGAAACCTTTCTGTTTGGAGCATCTCAAAAGCTGCAGAGTGGGAAATCCTCCATGGCCTCTTGACGCAAACCCACCATTTGTCTGTCATCCTAGACACAAACACCAGTGTGAGCAAATATCTGACATCGCCTTTACTCAGCTGCTGGGTGTCTCGAATCAGTTGCTGCACGCTGGAAGTGCCTTCCGCTTGTCACTGAATTGAACCGTATCTTGTGTTTTTAATTCCATCCTCACCCCCCTGGTCCACAAGCCCTCTTGATAGAGAATTCTGTAGCCACAACGCAGCATTCTGCCTTCCCCATAGAAAGAAGTGCCTGGTGATTATGCCCAGAAACCCCACATTAGGGTCCACCTGCATGGCCCTCAATGGCACCCTAATATCTTAGGCCGCCATGGGCTCTCAAGCTCTGTCTGACACAGCCGGAGCCATGACCTCCAGGAAGCCATGCAGACAGTGGGCCCCATATCCTGTAGGTGGGACATACCATGGCCAGAAGCCGTCATCTCTATTCATCCTTGTTATTCAGGCATCTTTCCCAAACCATAGCTCAAATCCCTGCCTATGGGGGAGCCTGAAACACAGGAGTATCCTTATTCCCGATGGCAGAAACCCTGGTTGAGATGGGCACTAAGACTCTGTCTGACACAGCCTGAGCCATGACCTAGCGTCAGCCATGCAGATAGTGGGCCCAATATCCTGCACGTTGGACTTGTCATGGCCCAAAGCCGTCATCTCTACTCAACCTGGATATTCAAACTTTCTTCCCAGATTGTAGCACAAATCCCTGACTACGGAGGAACCTGAAGCACAAGAGTACTCCTCCTTCCTGAAGGCAGGAAGCCTGGCTGTTGAGGTAGGCGTCCAACCCTCAAAGTGGGAACCAGCTGCATGGCCCATGAGACCACTGCTACCCATGCGAGCCACTCTGTGAACAAACTTGCATTTTTACCCTCCGTGTGAGGCTGCTTTCAAACAAAACCCTTAGGTAGCTGAACCAGGAGCCCCCAGATCACGCCTACCTCCCTAGGGCCCAACACTCACCCTCGTAGGTGTTTTCCAGGCACCGACACCCAGAACCTGTCTATGGAATACCTCTTTTGACGGTTCCCTGAGACAGAAAACAGAAGTGTTCCCTTCTCTCAGAGACAACAAACTCTTGGGAGCTGAGCAGAATCCCCAGAGCCGAAGTATCTCCCATGGCCCCATGAAGCCACCCCTACATTTTGCAAACATCCTGGACAAACAATGCAGTTAGAAAAGCCTGCACTACCGCCTCCATGATACCTTAACTGCAGTACACTATGAGCTTCCCATAGGGCCTGCAGATTGGGCCTGTGATCACTTCAGCTCTCAACCTAACCCTAGTTCGCGTTTGCAGATTTCTGACCCAAAGCCCTGGCCCACATGCCTATCAGGATGGGGTCTCTGGAGCCACATCAGACGACTGTGCCTACACAACCGAAGGAAACTCTGCCCTTCACTGTTGACCAAACCCTGAAGATTAGGAGCAAAGTACAAAGCCCGTGATCCCACCTCAATTCCGAAGAAAACTCTGGACCCAAGGGCGCATTCTGACACACAATGAGCCCCTGCCTCCAGGCAGACATCCAACTCAAAGGCCCTGAGCCAGAATATTGAACCTGACATGCCTCTAGGACTTTATCAATACCCTAGCTAATTTCAGGTGCCTGTCCCCAGAGGCCTGTTCTTAAATACCAACTTATATTCCAACATGTGGTCCCTGAGCCACACTACAGAACCCCTCCTGTCCCTTAGGATATCTTGCTCTTGGTAGATGTGTCCAAGACTCAGTGTAAGAGAATCTTGCATGGCCCCTGACCTCTCCAACATACTAACGTCTGCCTGGATACAAACCAGCATTCTGATCCAACAGCATGAAACTCCATGTCAACACCAGCGACTTTGAACTTCGCCCCAGCATCACCAGTACGAAACTGTCATTTCCTCATCTGTAATGGACACTGGAGGTGGGCTTTCCAGGCATCTATGCAGGAGCACTCTGCTCCCCAAACGTTCCGCATGGGGGACCCTGCAGCATACAAACGAGGCTCCACCAATCCATTAGAAGGAAACCTTGCTGTTTGGAGCATCTCACTAGCCCCAGAATGGGAGAATCTCCATGGCTTAATGATGCCTCCCCTCCATTTGTCGGTCATCATAGACACAAAGTCCAGTGTGAGCAAACATATGACATCCGCCCTTACTAAGGTGCTGGATGTCTCGAATCAGCCGCTGCACACTGGAAGTTCCTTCTGCTTGGCACTGAAGTTACCCATAGCTTGTGTTAACAATTCCATCCTCACCCTCCTTTTCCTTAAGCCTTCTTGATAGGGAATTCTGGAGCCACAACGCAACATTCTGCCTGTCCCATAGAAAGAAGAAGGGCCTGATGAGTCTGCCCAGAAACCCCACATGAGTAACCACCTGCATGGCCCTCGACAGAACCATAATATCATAGGCTGCCACGGGCACTAAGACTCTGTCTCACACAGCCAGAGCCACTACTTCCAGTCAGCCACACAGAAAGTGGGCCCCATATCCTGCAGGTGGACCTTCCATGGCCCAAAGCCGTCATCATCATCAAACATGGATATTCAGGCATCTGTCCCCAGACCGTAGCTCAAATCCCTGCCTATGGGGGAACCTGAAGCACATGATTATTCCACCTTTCCGATGGCAGGAAACCTGGCTGTTGAGATGGGTGTCTTACCCTCAGAATGGGAACCAGCTGAATGGCCCATGAGATCACGGCCACTCATGGGAGATGCCCTGGGCACAAACAGGCATTGTGACCCTCAGTGTGAGCCTCCTTTCAAACAAACACCCCCGGTAGCTAGACCCGGAATCCACAGAGTGGGCCTGCCAAGTCCCTAGGGCCAAATCCTCACCTTCGTTTGTGCTTTCCAGGCGCCCAGACCCAGAACCTGAATCCTGAATCTGAATCCCTCTTTTGTGGGTCCCCTGAGATGGAAAACAGCAGTCTTCCCTTCTCTGAGAGACACCAAACACTTGGGAGCTGGGCAGAATCCCCGGAGACAAAGAATATCCCATGAACTCATGAAGCTACCCCTACCTTTTGCGACCATTCTGGACACACAGTCCTGGCAGAAAAGCCTGTGCTACTGTCTCCATGACACCTTAATTTCATTACACTATGAGCTTCCCTCAGGGCCTGCTGATCGGTCTTGTGAACACCTCGGCCCTCAACCTAACCCAAGTTCATTTGCAATTTCTGTTCCCAAAGTTTGGGCCCACACACCCTCCAGAATGGGGCCTCCGGTCCCACACCGGACGAGTGTGCCTACAATCCTGAAGGAAAATGCCTTCACTGTTGCCCAAACCCTGAATATTAGGAGCAAAGTACAAAGCCTCTGAGCCCACCTCATTTTTGAAGAACGCTCTGGACCCAAATACGCATTCTGACACACAATGAACCCCTGCCTCCAGGAAGACATCCAAATCAAAGGCCCTGAGTCAGAAGTTTGAACCTGCCATGACTATAGGACTTCATTGATACCCTAGTTTAGATGTTTAGGTGCCTGTCCCCAGAGGCCTGTTTTTCAATACCAACTTATATTAAAACATGTGGTCCTTGAGCCACACAACAGAACCCCTGCTGTCCCCAGAAGGATACGTTTCTCTTCGTAACTGTGTCCAAGACTCAGTGTAGGAGAATCATGCATGGGCCCCTGACCACCCCAACATTCTAACGTCTCCCTGGATACAAACCAGCATTGTGATCCAACAGCATGAAACTCCATGTCAACTCAGCCCCCTTAGAACTTCGTCCCAGAGCTACCAGATCGAGGCTGCCATGTTCCTGAGCTGCAATGGTCAATGAAGGTGTGCTTTCCAGGCATCTATGCAGGAGAGCACTGCTACCCAAACTTTCCATATGGGGGACACTGGAGCAAACAAACCAGACTCTCCCTGTCCAGTAGAAGGAACCCTTGCTCTTTGGAGCATCTCACAAACCGCAGCACGGGAAATCCTCCATGGCCTCTTGACACCACCCCACCATTGTATGTCACCATAGACACAAACTCCAGTGTGAGCAAACCTCTGACATCCGCCCTTACTCAGGTGCTGGATGTCTCAAATCAGTCGCTGTACACTGGAACAGCCTTCCTCGTGGCACTGAATTTAACCATAGCTTGTGTTTATAATTCCATCCTCACGATGCTGGTCCCCAAGCCCTCTTGATAGGGAATTCTGGAGCCACAGTGCAGCATTCTGCCTTCCCCATAGAAAGAAGAAGTATGTGGTGAGTCTGCCCAGAATGCACACATGAGGATCCACCTGCATGACCCTCAATGGCACCCTAATATCATAGGCCACCATGGGTACTAAGGCTCTGTCTGAAACAGCCTGAGCCACGACCTCCAGTCAGCCATGCATACAGTGGTTCCCATATCCTGCAGATGGGATCTTCCGTGGCCCAAAATCAACATCTCTGCTCTACCTGGTTATTCAGGCATCTGTCTCCAGACATTAGCCCTGACTATGGGGGTACTTAAAGCACAAGAGTTCTCCTCCTTCTCCGTGGCAGGAAATCTGGCCTGTGAGATGGGTGTCCAACCCTCAGAGTGGGAACCACCTGCATGGGCCTTGAGATCATGGTCACACATGGGAGTCGCCCTGGGCACAAACAGGCATTGTGACCCTCAGCGTGAGCCTGCTTTCAAACAAACACCCTTGGTAGCTGGACCAGGAGTCCGCAGAGCAAGCCATCCAGGTTACTATGGCCAAATCGTCTCCCTCGTTGGTATTTTCCAGGCGCCCAGACCCAGAAACTGTCTCCAGAATCTTTCTTTTGTGGTTAACCTGCGACTGAAAACAGAAGTCTTCCCTTCCCCCAGAGCACCAAACACTTGGGAGCTTGGCAGAATACCCAGAGACGAAAATCTCCATGGCCCCATGAAGCCACCCCTAACTTTTGCGACCATCCTGGACACAGAATCCAGACAATATAGCATGAGCTACTGCCTCCATGACACCTTAATTTCAGTATATTATGAGCTGCCCTCAGCGCCTGTAGACTGGGCCTATAATCACCTCGACCCTCACCCTAACCCTAGTTTGCGTTTGCAGATTCTGTCTCCAAAACCTTGGCCCTTATGCCCTCCAGGACGGGGCCTCTGGAACCACAACGGAATGCTGTGCCTACCCTACGAAAGGGAACTCTGCTCTTCACTGTTGCCCAAACCCTGAAGATTAAGAGCAAAGTACAAAGCCCCTGAGCCCACCTCAATTTCCCAGTACGCTCCGGACCCAAGTGCACATTCTGACACATAATGAGTACCTGCCTCCAGAAAGATATCCAAGTCAAAGGCCCTGAATCAGAAGTTTGAGCCTGCCATGACTATAGGACTTCATCGATACCCTAGTTTAGATGTTTCGGTGCCTGTCCCCAGAGGCCTGTTTTTCAATACCAACTTATATTAAAACATGTGGTCCTTGAGCCACACAACAGAACCCCTGCTGTCCCCAGAAGGATACGTTTCTCTTCGTAGCTGTGTCCAAGACTCAGTGTAGGAGAATCATGCATGGGCCCCTGACCACCCCAACATTCTAACGTCTCCCTGGATACACACCAGCATTGTAATCCAACAGCATAAAACTCCATGTCAACTCATCCCCCTTAAAACTTTGTCCCAGAGCCACCAGATTGAACCTGCCATGTTCCTGAGCTGCAATGGTAAATGGAGGTGTGCTTTCCATGCAACTTTGCCGGAGAGCTCTGCTACCCAAACTTTCCATATGGGGGACACTGGAGCAAACAAACCAGACTCTCCCTGTCCAGTAGAAGGAAATATTGCTGTTTCGAGCATCTCACAAGCCACAGAGTGGGAAATCCTCCATGGCCTCTAGAAGCCACCCCACCATTTGTCCATTGTCATAGACACAAACTCCAGTGTGAGCAAACTTCTGACATCCGCCCTTACTCAGGTGCTGGAAAACTTGAATCAGCCGGTGCACTTTGGAACTGCCTTCCTCGTGGCACTGAATTTAACCGTAGCTTGTGTTTACAATTCCATCCTCAACCTACTTGTCCCCAATCCCCCTTAATAGAGAATTCTGGGGGGCACAATGCAGCATTTTGCCTGCCCCATAGAAAAAAAAAAGTGCCTGGTGTGTGCCCAGATTCCCCACATGAGGATCCACCTGCATGGCCCTTGACAATGCCCTAATATCATAGGCCACCATGGGCACTAAAGCTCTGTCTGACATAGGCTGATCCACGACCTCCAGTCAGCCACCTAGCCATTGGGACCCATATCCTGCAGGTAGGACCTAAAAACCATCATCTCTGCTCAACCTGGTTATTCAGGCATCTGTCCCCAGAACGTAGCTCAATCCCTTCCTATGGGGGAACTTGAGGCACAAGTGTTCTCCTCCTTCCAGAAGGCAGGAAATCTGGCCTGTGAAATGGGTGTCCAACCCTCAGAGTGGGAACAAGCTGCATGGGCCTTGAGACCACAGTCACTCATGGGAGACACCCTGGGCACAAACAGGCATTGTGACCCTCAGCGTGAGCCTGCTTTCAAACAAACACCCTCAGTAGCTGCACCAGGAGTCCACAGAGCAGGCCTACGTTGATATCCTCTAAAATCCTCTCCCTCATTTGTGTTTTCCAGGCACCCAGACCCAGAAACTGTCTCCGGAATCTCTGTTTTCCGGTTCCCCTGAGACTGAAAACAGCAGTCTCCCCTTCCCCCAGAGATACCAAATTCTTGGGAACTGGGCGGAATACCCAGAGACGAAGAATCTCCCATGGCCCCATAAAGCCACCCCTATATTTTGTGACCGTCCTAGACAGAGGATCCAGACAAAATAGTCTGCATTACCGCCTCCATGACACCTTAATTTCAGTACACTATGAGCTGCCCTCAGGGCCTGCAGTTTGGGCTTGTGATCACCTAGGCCCTCACCCTAACCATAGTTCACGTTTGCAGATCTATTCCCAAAGCCCCGACCCACATGCCCTCCAGGATGGGGACTCTGGTGCAACACCAGATTATTGTGCCAACCCTCCTGAAGGAGACTCTACACTTCACTGTTGCCTAAGCCCTGAAGATTAAGAGCAAAGTAATTGCCCCTGAGCCCATGTCAATTTAGAATGACACACTGGACTGAAATGCACATTATGACACACAAGGAGCACCTGCCTCTAAGCAGACATCCAAGTCAAAGGCCCTGAGTCAGAAGATTTGACCTGACATGCCCCTAGGATTACATTGATACCATAAATTAGATTTTCAGGTGCCAGCCCCAGAGGTCTGTTCTCCAATACAAACTTATATACCAACATGTGGTCCCTGTGCTACACTACAGAATCCCTCCAATCCCCAGAAGGATACCTTGCTCTTGGTAGCATTGTCCAAGACTCATGCTGGAGAATCCTGTAGGACCCCTGACCACCCCAACATTCTAACATCTCCCTGAATACAAACCAGCATTGTGATCCAACAGCATGAAACTCCATGTCAACTCAGGCCAGAAGGAACTTTTCCCCAGAGCCACCAGAACGAACCTGCCATGTTCCTCAGCTGCAAAGGTCAATGGAGGTGTGCTTTCAAGGCATCCATTTTGGAGAGCTCTGCTACCCAAACTTTCCATATGAGGTACGGTGGAGCAAACAAACCAGACTCGCCCTGTCCAGTACAAGGAATCTTTGCTGTTTGGAGCATCTCACAAGCCCCAGTGTGGGAAATCCTCCACGGCCTCATGATGCCACCCCTCCATTTGGTGGCCAACATAGACACAAAGTCCAGTGTAAGGAAACATCTTACATCAGCTCTTACTCAGGTGCTGCTATCTCGAATCAGCCGCGGCACACTCGAACTGCCTTTCGCTTGGCACTGAATTTAACCGTATCTTGGGTTTACAATTTTATCTTCACCCTCCTCGTCACCAAGTCTTCTTGACAGGGAATTCTGGAGCCAAAACCCAGCATTCTGCCTACCGCACAGACAGAAGAAGTGCCTGGTGAGTCTGCCTAGGAACCCCACATGTGGATCCAACTGCATGGCCCTCAACAGCACCCTAATATCATAGGCCACCATGGGCACTCAGGCTCAGTCTGATACAGCCTGAGCCACGACCTCTAGTCAGCCACACAGACCGTTTGCTCCATATCCTGCAGGTGGTACCTGCCATGGCCCGAATACGTCACTTCTACTCAACCTGGATATTCAGGCATCTCTCCCCAGACCGTAGTTCAAATCCCTGCCTATGGGGGAACCTGAAGGACAAGAGTACTCCTCCTTACCGATGGCAGGAATCCAGGCTGATTAAATGGGTGCCCAACACTCATTGTGAGAACCAGCTGCATGGCCCTGAGACCACCGTCACTCATGGGAGCCACCCTGGGCACAAACAGGCATTGTGACCCTCAGCGTGAGCCTGCTTTCATGAAAACCTCCTTGGTATCTAGATTAGGAGCACACAGTGAAGGCCTGCCAAGTCCCTACGGCCAAATCCTAACCCCCGATGTTTTCCAGACACCCAGTCCCAGAACCTGTCTCTGGAATCCCTCTTTTGGGGGTCCCCTGAGACAGGAAACAGCAGTCATTCCTTCCCCCAGACACAACAAACTCTAGGGAGCTGGGCAGAATCCCCAGAGTCAAAGAATCTCCCATGGACCCATGAAGAATAACCGACATTTTGTGACTGTCCTAGACACACATTCCAGACAGAAAAGGCAGTGCTACGGCCTCTATGACACCTTAATTTCAGTACACTATGAGGTGCACTCACCCCTGCAGATTCAGCCTGTGATCACACCCACCCTCACCCTAACCATAGTTTGTGTTTGCATATTTCTGTCCCCAAAGCCCTGGCCCACATGCCTCCAGGGTGGGGCCTCTGGTGCCACACTGGACGAGTGTGCTTACACTCCCTAACAAAATTCTGCCCTTCACGTTTCCCAATACCATGAATCTTAGGATCAAAGTACAAAGACCCTGAGCCAAGCTCAATTTCAAAGCATGGTCTCGACCTAAGTGCATATTCTGATACACAATGAGCACCTACCTCCAGACAGACATCCACGTAAAAGGCCCTGAGTCAGAAGATTGAACCTGACATGCCTCTAGGACTTCATCGATACCCTAACTTAGGTTTTCAGGCTCCTGTACCCAGAGGCCTGTTCTGCAATACCAACTTATATTTCAACATGTGGTCCCTCAGCCACACAACAGAAGCCCTACTGTCCCCATAAGGATACCTTGCTCTTGGTAGCTGTGCAGGAGAATTCTGCATGGCCCCGTGACAACCCCAACATTCTAACATCTCCCTGGATAACAACCAGCATTATGACCCAACAGCATATAACTCCATGTCAACTCAGGACTCTTGGAACTTCGCCTCTGAGGCACCAGATCAAACCTGCTATGCTCCTCAGCTGCAATGGACAATGGAGTTGTGCTTTCAGGCATCCATGAGGGAGAGTTCTGCTAAACAAACGTTCCATAATGTGTACCCTGTAGCAAACAAACAAGACACCACCTGTCCAGTAGAAGGAAACATTGCTCTTTGGAGCGTCTCACAAGTCATAGCGTGGGAAATCCTCCATGGCCTCGTGATGCCACCCTTCCATTTGGCAGTCATCGTAGATACAAACTCCAGTGTGAGCAAACATTTGATATCCACCTTTACTCAGGTGCTGGATATCTCGTATCAGCTTCTGCACACTGGAAGTGCCTTCTGCTTGTCACTGCATTTAACCTTAGCTTGTGTTTACAATTCCATCCTCACCCTCCCTTTGCTCATGCCCTCTTGATAGGGAATTCTTGAGCCACAACGCAGCATTCTGCCTGCCCCACAGAAAGAAGTAGTGCCTGGTGAGTACTCCTAGACCCCACATTAGGATCCACCAGCATGGCCCTCGATGGGACCCTAATATCTTAGGCCATCATGGGCACTCAGGCTCTGTCTGACACAGGCTGAGCTACAACCTTCATTCAGCCACACAGACAGGGGACCTAATAAACTGCAGGTGGGACCTGCCGTGGCCCGAAGCCATCACATTTACTCAACTTGGTTATTCAGGCATCTCTCCTCAGACCGCAGCTCAAATCCCTGCCTATGGTGGAAATTGTAGCCCAGGATTACTCCTCCTTCCCGATGGCAGGAAACCTGGCTGTTGAGATGGGTGTCCAACCCTCAGAGTGGGAACAAGCTGCATGGCCCATAAGACTACGGTCACTCATGGGAGCCTCCCTGGGCACAAACAGGCATTGTGGCCCTCAGTGTGAGCCTGCTTTCAAACACACCCCCTCAGTAGCTGGACCAGGAGCCTGCAGATCAGGCCTGCCAGATCCCTAGGGCCAAAGCCTCACACTCGTGTGTGTTTTCCCGGCTCCCAGACCCATAAACTGTCTCTGAAATCCCTCTTTTGGCAGTCCCCTGAGACGGAAAACAGCAATATTTCCTTCCCCCAGAGACACCAAACTCTTGGCAGCTGGGTAGAATCCCCAGAGACAAAGAATGTCCCATGGCCCCATGAAGACTCCCATACATTTTGCAACCATCCTGGACACACTATCCAGACAGAAAAGCCTGTGCTACCGCCTCCTTGACTTCTTAATTTCAGTACACTATGAGCTGCTCTCAGGGCCTGCATATCCGGCCTGTGATCACCTCGGCCCTCACCCTAACCCTAGTTTGAGTTTGCAGATTTCTGTCCCAAAAACCCAGGTCCACATGCCCTTCAGAATCGGGCCTCTGGAGCCCCAGAGAAATATGCGTACATTACCAAAGGAAACTCTGCCCTTCACTGTTGCCAAAATACTGAAGAGTAGGAGCAAAGTACAAAGCCCCTGCGCCCACCTCAATTCAAAGGAAAACTCTGCACCCAAATGCACATTCTGACACACAATGAGGACCTACCTCCAGGTAGACATCCTAGTCAAAGGCCCTGAGTCAGAAGATTAAACCTGGCATGCCTCTAGGACTTCATCTATACCCAAGCTTAGGTTTCAGGTGCCTGTCGCCAGAGACCTGTTCTCTAATACCAACTTATATTTCAACATGTGGTCCCTGAGCCACACAACAGAACCTCTCCTGTCCCCAGAAGGATATGTTGCTTTTGGTAGCTGTGTCCAAGACTCCGTGTTGGAGAATCCTGCATGGCCCCTGACAACCCCAACATTTTAACGTCTCCCTGGATGCAACCCAGCACTGTGATCCAACAGCATGAAACTCCATGTCAACTCAGGCCTCTTGGAACTTCGCCACAGAGGCACCAGTTCGAACCTGCCATGTTTCTCAGCTGTAAAGGTCAATGGAGTTGTGCTTTCCTGGCATCCATGCGGGATTGCTCTGCTAGCCAACCTTTCCACATGGGGAACCCTGGAGCAAAGAAACCAGACTCTCCCTGTCCAGTAGAAGGATACCTTGCTTTTTGGAACATCTCACAAACCCCAGCATGGGAAATCCTCCATAGCCTCGGGATGCCACCCCTCCATTTGTCAGTCATCATAGACACAAACTCCAGTGTGAGCAGAGTGGGTTTGTGGACCCACTTTATAGGGAATTCTGGAGCCACAACACAGCATACTGCCTACTACACAGAAAGAAGTCCTGTCTGTTGATTCTGCCCAGAATCCCCACATGAAATTCCACCTGCATGTCCCTCGACGGCACACTAATATCATAAGCTGCAATGGGCACTCAGTCTCTATCTGACACATCCTGAGCCACAACCTCCAGAGAGCCCTGCAGAAAGTGGTCCATGTATTCTGCAGGTGGGAAATGCTGTGGCCCGAAGTCGTCAGCTCTACTCAACCTGGGTATTCAGGTGTCTCTCACCAGACCGTAGCTCAAATCCCTGCCTATAGGAGAACCTTAAGCACAAGAGTACTCCTCATTCCCAATGGCAGGAAACTTGACTGTCGAGATGGGTGTCCAACTCTCAGAGTGGGAGCCAGCTATATGGCCCATGAGACCACAGCCACTCATAGGAGCCGCCTTGGGCACAAAGAGGCATTGTGACTCTCAGCGTGAGCCTACTTGCAAACAAACTCCCTCAGTAGCTGGACCAGGAGCCTGCAGAGTGGGCCTGCCAGGTTCCTAGGTCCAAATCCATACCCTCATTCATGTTTACCAGGTTCTCAGGACAAGGATCTGTCTCTGGAATCCCTCTTGTGGGTGTCCCTTGAGATGGAAAACAACATTCTTGCCTTCTCCCAGAGACACCAAACTCTTGGGAGCTGGGCAGAATCCCCAGAGACGAGGAATCTCCCACGGCATCATGAAACACTCCTACATTTTGCGACTGTCCTGGACACACAATCCAGACAGGAAAGCATGTGATACAGAATCTATGACACCTTAATTTCAGTACAATATGAGCTGCACTCAGGGCATGCAGATCGGCCTGTGATCACCTTGGTCCTCACCCTAACCCTAGTTTGCATTTCCATATTTCTGTCCCGAAAGTCCTGGCCCACATGCCCTCAGGACAGGGCCTCTGGAGCCACACCAGACAACTGTGCCTACCCTCCTGAAGGAAACTCTATCCTCACTTTTACCAAAACCCTGAAGATTAGGAGCAAACTACAAAGCCCCTTAGCACACCTCCATTTTGAAGAACGCTCTGGACCCAAATGTGCATTCTGACACACAATGAGACCCTGCCACCAGGCAGACATCCAAGTCAAAGGCCCTGAGTCAGCAGATTAAACCTGACATGCCTCTAGGACTTCGTCGATACCAGAGCTTAGATTTTCAGATGCCTATCCCCAGGGGCCTGTAACACAAAACCAACTTATATTCCAAAATGTGGTCCCTGAGCCACACTACAAAACCCCTCCTGCCCCCATAGGTATACCTTGTTTTTGGTAGCTGTGTCCAAGTCACAGTGTAGGAGAATCCTGCATGGCCCTCTGACCACACCAACATTCTAATTTCTCCATGGATCCGAACCAGCATTGTGATCCAACAGCATGAAACACCATGTCAACTCAGGCTGCTTAGAACTTAGCCCCAAAGCCACCAGATATAACCTGCCATTTCCTCAGCTGAAATGCCTAGGTGTGCATGGAGGTGTGCTTTCTAGGCATTGATGCAGAAGAGCTCTGCTACCCAAACTTTCCATATGGGGGACCCTGGAGCAAAAAAAAAAAAAAAAAAATCTCCCTGTCTAGTAAAAGGAATCCTTGCTGTTTGGATCATCTCACAAGTCACAGCATGGGAAATCCTCCATGGCCTCTTGTGCCACCCCTCCATTTGTTGGTAATCATAGACACAAAGTACAGTGTAAGCAAACATCTGACATCCGCCATTACTCAGGTGCTGGATAGCTCAAATCAGCCTTCTTATTGGCACTGGATTGAACTGTAGTTTGTGTTTACCATTCCATCCTCACCCTCCTGGTCCCCAAGGCCTTTTGATAGGGAATTCTGGAGTCACAATGCAGCATTATGCCTGTCCCACAGAAAGAAGTGCCTGGAGAGTCTGCAAGAAATCCCACATGAGGATCCACCTGCATGATCCTTGACAGAACCCTAATAACATAGGCTGCCGTGGGAACTCAGGCTCTGTCTGACACAGCCTGAGCCACGACCTACATTCAGATACTCAGACAGCGGGCTCCATAGTCGGCAGGTGGGAACTGTTGACCCGAAACCTGAGGGCCCGAAGCTGTCACATCTACTCAACCTGGATATTCAGGCATCTCTGCCCAGACCATAGCTCAAATCCCTGCCTATGGGGGAAACTGAAGCCCAGGAGAACTCCTCCTTCCCGATGGAAAGAAGCCTGGCTGTTGGGATGGGTGTTCAACCTCAGAGTGGGAACCAGCTGCATGGCCCATGAGGCCACGGTCACTCGTGGGAGCCACCCTGGGCACAAGCAGGCATTGTGTCCCTCAGCCTGAGCATGCTTTCAACCAAGCACTCTAAGTTGCACCACCAGGATCCCACACTGAAGGCCTGGTACGCCCCCTAGTCCCAAATACTATCCCTTGTTGGTATATTCCAGGGTCCCAAACCCAGAGCCTGTTTCTGGAATACCTGTTTTGGGTCACTTCTAAGATGGAAAACAGCACTCTTTACTTTCCAAAAAAAGCTACCAAACTATTGGGAGCCACTAGGATCCTAATAGAGGAAAAATTTCCCATGTACCCATGAGATATCTGCATTCTGAGGACATCGAGGACAAGATCCTGGATATAAAAGCTGGTGCTACTGCCTCGCATCACCCTAATTACAGTTCTTGACGAACTGCCCTCCAGGTCTATGCACTGGGCCTGCGATCACTTCGCCACTAACCCTAACCAAGTTTGTGTTTGCAGACTTCTCTCTCAAACCATGGATCACATTCCCTCCAGAATGGTGTCTCTGGAACCACACCACAGGACTTTGCCTGCCATACCCAAGGAAAGTTTGCCCAACCCACTTGCCCAAACCCTCCAGATTAGAAAAACCTGCAAGGCCCCTGAGCCCACCCCAATATTGGAGGCTGATCTAGATGCATATGTGTAGTCTGAACACCCTTAGTCCCTACATCTAGGCAGACAATCAAGTAAATGGTCAGGAGTCTGAAGATTGAAACACACATGCCCCTAGGACCTCATTGGAACCCCAATAAGGTTTTCATGCATCTGTCCTAAGAGGCCTGATCTGGAATACCAACTTTTGATACATCATGTGGTCCCTAAGCTACACAGCAGAAAAACTCCTGTCCACAGAAAGAAAACGTGCTTTTGGACCTGTGTCAAACCCTCAAGGTATGAGACTCCTTAATGGAATTTTATCCACCAGCACAGTATAAGATCTCCCTGGTAACAAACCAGCATTGTAACCCCTGTGCAAGACATTCCATGTCAACTCAAGGCCTTGGTACTTCACCCCAGAGCCACCAGAACAAAACTGCCATGTTCCTCAGCTGCATGGTCCATTGAGATATGCTTTCCGGGTATCCATGCAAGAGAGCTCTATTACACAAAATTTCCATATTGGAGACCCTGGAGCTAACACGCCAAACTCCAACTGTCCAGTAGAAAGAAACCTTGCTGTTTGGAGCATCTCATAAGCCTCAGCGTGGGAAATCCTCCATGGCCTCTGAATGCCAACCCTCTATTTGTCGGTCATCATAGACACAAACTCCAGTGTGAGCAAACATCTGACACCCACCCTTACTCACATGCTGGATATCTCGCATAAGAAGCAGCCCATTGGAACTGCCTTCTGCCTGGTACTGAATTTAACCATAGCTTGTGTTCACAATTCCATCCTCAGCCTACTGGTCCGCAAGCCCACTTGATAGGGAATTCTGAAGCCACAACTCAGTATTCTACCTTCCCCGTAAAAAGAAGAACTGCCTGGTGAGATGGCCCAGGATCCCCACATGAGGATCAATCTACTCCTGCCTTGAGGGAACCCAGATTTATAGACTGCCCTGGCCACTAGTGCTTGTGCCTGACAGAGACTGAGCCCCGAACTCATGTCAGCCTTCCAGAGAGCGGGGCCCTAATCCAGCATGGAAGACCGTCCATGGCCCAAGGCCATGATCTCTACCCATCCTTGGTATTCAGGCATCTGTCCCCAGACCTTTGCTGGAATCCCTGCCAATAGGGGAACCTGAAGCACAATGGAGAACTCCTCCGTCCCCATGGCAGGAAACCTGACTGTTGGGATGGGTGTCGAACCTTCAAAGTGGGAGACAGCTGCATGGCTAATGAGAACACGCCCACTCCTGAGAACAGCCCTGGGAACAAAACGGCATTGTGACCATAAACCTGAGCATGCTTTCAAAGAAGCCCTCTCAGTTACACCAACAGGATACCGCATTGCAGGCCTTGGGCGCCCCTAGGCCAAAATCCTAACACTTGGTTGGATTATCCAGGCACCCCGCCACAGATCCCGTCTCTGGAATCCCTTTTTTGGGACACCCCTAAATGGAAAGCAGCACTCTTCCCTTCCCTGAAAAAGCCAAAAAAGTATTGGGAACTGCTGGGATCCTTAGAGAGGAAAAATCTCCCATGGATCCATGAGAACACACCTGCATTCCAAGCCATCCTGGACACACAATCCCGATAGAAAATCCTGTGCTACAGACTTCAAGTAGCCATAATTACAGTTCCTAATGAGCTGCCCTCCAGGTCTATGCATTGGGCATGCGATCACCTCACCAATAACCCTAACCCAAGTTTGTGTTTGCAGACTTCTCTCCCAAAACCATGCCTCACATGCCCTCCAGGACTGGGTCTCTGGATCCACACCACAGGACTGTGCCTGCCATTCCCAAGAAAAATGTGCCCGTCACAGTTGCCCAAACGCTCCAGATTAGGAGAAACCTGCAAGGCCCCTGAGCCCACCCCAATATTGGAGGCCTCTCAGGATGCAAATGTATAGTCTGTAACACCCTGATCACCTACATCCAGGCAGACACCCAAGTCAATGTTCCTGAGTCAGAGGATTGAATCTGACATGTCCCTAGGACCTCATTGGAACCCTAGATTAGGTTTTCAGGCCTCTGTCCTCAGAGGCCTGTTCTGGAATACCAACGTATGATACAACATGTGGTCCCTGAGCCACACAACAGAACATCTTCTATCCCCATAAGGAAACCGTGCCCTCAGACCTGTGTCAAGCCCTCAGGGTGGGAGAATCCTGCACGGCCCTTTAGCCTCCCACACATTCTAAGATCTCCCTGGTAACAAACAAGCATGTTGACCCATCTGCAAGCAATTACCTCTCAACTCAAGGCCTTGGTACTCGCCCTAGATCCATCAAAATGAACCTGGCATGTTCCTCAGCTGCAATGGTCAATGGAGGTGTGCATTACAGGCATCCATGCGGTAGAGCTCTGCTACCCAGACTTTGCACATGGAGGACTGTGGAGCAAGCAAACCAGTCTTCACCTGTCCAGTAGAAGGAAAGCTTGCACTTTGGAGCATCTCGCAAACCTCAGCTTGGGAAATCCTCCATGACCGTTTGATGCCACCCCTCCATTTCTTGGTCATCACTAACACAAACTCTAGTGTGAGCAAATATCTGACATTCGCCCTTACTCAGTAGCTGGATATCTCAAATAATCTGCTGCACACTGGAAATGCCTTCCGCTTGGTACTGAATTAACCATAGGGTGTGTTTACAATTCCACCCTCACCCTACTGGGTGCCAAGCCCTCTTCATAGGGGATTCTGGAGCCACAACACAGCATTCTGCCTTCCCCCAGAGAAAGAAGTAGTGCATGGTGAGATTGCCGGGAAATCCCAAATGAGGTTCGATCTGCTTGGCCCTCGAGCGATTTATAGGCTGCCTCGATTTATAGGATACCCTGGCCACTAGTTCTGTGTCTGACAGAGCCTGAGCCTGGTCCTGAGTCAGAAGATTGAAACTGACATGCCCCTAAGACCTCATTGGAACCCTAGATTAGGTTTTCAGGCATCTGTCTTCAGAGGCCTGTTCTGGAAAACCAACTTAGAATACAACATATGTTCCCTGAGCCACACAACAGAACATCTCCTCTCCCTAGAAGGAAACTGTGCCCTTCACCCTGTGTCAAACCCTGAAGGTGCGAGAACCCTGCATGACCCCTTAACCACGAGCACATTCTAAGATCTCCCTGGTAACAAACTAGCATTGAGAACCATCAGCAAGAAATTCCATGTGAAGTCAAGTGAATTCTCCAGCCAAATCACAGCATTCTGCCATCCCAATAGATAGAAGAAGTGCCTGGTGATTCTGTCCCGAAACCCCACTTGAGGATCAATCTGCTCAGCTCTTGAGGGAACCCCGATTTATAGGAAGCTTTGGCTACAAGTTCTTTGTCTGATAGGGCCTGAGCCCCTACCTAGTGCCCTCCTCCTAGAGAGCGGGGCCCATACACAGTATGTGAGACCGGTGATGGCTCAAGTCCCTCATCTATACCCATCCTTGTTATTCAGGCATCTCTCCCCAGTCCTTTCCTGGAATCTCTGCAAATTGGGGTGTTAGGATCCATAATCAAAGAAGTAGGACTGATACAAAGTGAAAGTCAAGCAAAGCTCATTTCGTGCCAAGCGTCGAGAATCAAACTGACTGGTCAGGGCCGTCTCTTGCAAAGAGGGGACCCCTCCCAGCCTCACAGATTAACCTTTATAGAAGAAGTTTAGCCAGGCTATGCACAAGTGGCCAATGAGATTGCAGTACACAGAGAATACTGCACATGCATGGTATGTCTTCCTCACGGAGAAAAAAAAATGCTAAGTAACACATGTGTGCCCAACTGAATTTCAGTTTACCCTAGGAGATATATGCGTGCCCCACTGATTGGATGTCTTCATCTGGCCTGACCTGCCCTTGTATCTATGCTCTGCAATTAAGTTCCTCTGGGAGGGTCAGGGTTAATCTAAGTTTATTGCATAGGTTCAATCTAAGTTCACTACATAAACACAAAATGACTCCCTATGGCCAACCAGGCCCTTACATTCCCTCTTTTCTTTGGAAATTAGTCAAATCCTTGACTTTTCATCCAGTTCTATGTTCTCTGGTTGTAAGGGGTTATATTGAGCATGTAAGTCTAACATTTTTATCACTCTAGTTTTCTTTGTACAAATGACACTAATGCGCAGTCAGCTGATGAGTTAGCCATTTACCGCTTCATCTAATTTCCTACCTATACTTTACATAAACAGGTAACAATAAGAGCAACAATAAACTCATAGTCTTTTGAGTCTTAGCTTTAGTCCCTGGTCAGCAGGGTCCATTGGCTGAGGCTTCTATCTCTGGGGGGCATCTTCATCCTCAGCTCAATTGACATGACCCTCGTGAATCCAGGCCCTGATGCCTTCTACTTTTATTGCTGTGGGGGTGGTCAGGATAACAGTAAACGGTCTTTTTCAGTGAGACTCCAAGTTCTCCCCTTGATAGCAACATGTCCAATCCAAGTCCTTGGGTTGGTAAGGATGTGGTTCCACCTCTGTCTCCATTCGAGTGTGGGCAGTCTGGAACCCGGCATGGGCTTTTTTTTTTTTTTTTTTAAACAGACTGTAATGCCTGCAGTGACTGGAGTACAGACTGATCAGTAATTTCTGCTAGGGCAACCTATTGTAGCTGAGGACAGAGCGGGGGGGGGCGGTCTCCCAAACATTATTTCAAATGGGGTCACCTTGTTTAAATAGGGTGTACATCATGTCCTGAGGAGGGCGAAGGAACGAGATCCACCCATCCACTGCCAGTCTCCATAATTAGTTTTGTCAAGGTCTCTTTATGATTCTGGTTCATTCTCTCTACTTGCCTGGAACTCTGGGGTGGATAGGTACAATGTAGTTTCCAATTTGTGCCCACGGCATTGGGCAATGTCTGTGAGACTGAGCTCACAAATGCAGGTCCATTGTCTGACCCAATCGCGAGAGGCAGTCCAAACCTAGGAATTATTTCTTCCAGTAACCTTTTTTTTTGCCTAACCACTCCTGCCACCTCACGTTTGGTGGAAAAAGCCTCTACCCAGCCTGAAACGTTATCTACAAAAATTAACATATATTCGTGTCCATATTTTAAAGGTTTCATTTCTGTAAAATCAATTTCCTAATAAATTCCTGGCTCCTTACCTCTTTCTCTTTTCCCTCTTCCAATTCTAGTTCCTCCCACCTCAACTGCCTGGCATTGAGCACATCTATCAACTACATACTGAACCATATGCCCTAATCTAGAAACCTGGAATTGCTTGCCTATATGGTCCTTGGGTTTGCGTATCCCCAAATAAGTACCCTGATGCATCTGGTCTACTAACTTCTTAACTAGTCTTCAAAGAAGAATTAAATTTCCTCTTTTAGTCTTAGCTCAGTCTCCTTTGTAGTCTAATTTATCCCATTTTGGTAAATAGTTTAAATCTTCCTCTGAATAGTCCAGTTTTTCTGGTAGGGCTAGAGCTGGGAGTGTAACCAGCTCTTGAACTGTTTCTCAGGCTGCTTGCTTTGCAGCTTGATCTGCTTAGTGATTTTCTTTTGAAATCAGATCAGTCCCCTTTTGGTGTCCCAGGCAATGTGGAAGGGCTTGGTAACATCTGGGATGGCCAATGCTGCGGCACTGAGTAAGGCTGTTTGTAATTCCTGAAATGCTCCTTCTGCCTCAGCTGTCCACTCTATCCTAGTGAGCCCTCCTTTGGCCAGTTCGTAGAGAGGTCAGGCAATCTCCCCAAACCGCAGTATCCACAGCCTACAGTAGCACACTGTCCCAAGAAACTCCCTTTCTTGTCGGGACGAGGTGGGGCGGGGGTATCGGGTGATCACCTGTTTCCTGCACTCAGACAGTGAACACACTCCCTCGTGGAAATAAAAGAATTTAAGTGGCATGGCTCTGACAGAGCTGTGCTTTCTTCGCTGACACCCAATACCGTTTTTCCTGCCGAGTCTGTAAGAGAGATTTCGTCCCCCACAAACATGACTCATAGTCCTCAGTGGCTACTAGCATGTCATCAACGTACTGTAACAGAGTGAGTCCTGGGTTGGAGGTTCTGTACTCATGCAAATCCTCAGGTAGGGCCTTGTCTAAGATAGTGGGTAAATTCTTGAACTTGGGGAAGTCTTGTCCAGGTGAGCTAGCCTTGGAATCCTTTCTGTGGGTCAGACCACTCAAAAGAAAAAGGTGCTGAGAATTCCTTTGTTAAAGACATGCATAAAAATGCATCCTTGAGCTCTAAGATGATATACACAATTCTTTTGGGGCTGAGGAGGGAGAGTAGGGTATAGGGGTTAGGCACCGTTTGGTGGATATCTTCAACCCATTGATTAACTTCCCACAAGTCCTGAACCGGTCTGTACTCTCCAGTCTTGGCCTTTTTGACAGGCAGCGAAGGTGTGTTCCATGGAGATTTTTAAGTAACTAGGATCCCCTCTCCTTGGAGGTGGTTAATGTGTTTTCTGATCCGTTCCTTTGCTTCCCGGGGAAGGGGGGTACTGACGAACGTGAACAACTGTAGCTGTTGCCTTTAATTGTACCACCACTGGAGGTTGTTCCTTGGCAAAGCCTGGGGTCTTCCCTTCTGCCCAGACCTCTGGAAAATCCTCCTGTAGGATTTGGAGGAGGCCCCCTGACTTGGTTTCCTCCAGTTTTGAGACTGGCTCATAAAGGACGTATTCATCTACTGCTTCCATAAGCACTTGTACAGGGGGTTGTCTCACGGTTACAGTCAGGCCTCCTTCTGAGAACTGAATGCCAGCTCTTAACTTCTGGAGGAGATCACTTCCCATCAAGTTATATGGGGCATTATGGAGGACCAAAAAATGATGTTTAACTATTCCCAAGGCCAAATTTAAAATCCTTTCTGTTGCCCATTTATGTCTCTCTGTGCCATTTGCTCCTTGTACCCAGACTTCCTCTCCAGGTAGTTTTCCCATAGGTTTAAGTAATGATGAAAATTGGGCTCCTGTGTCCACCAAAAATCAACTGATTTCCCCTCCACTTAAATTTTTACCCGAGGTTTGAGGAGGGGCTCTGAACCATGATCCCTTCAGTCTCTGGTGGCAAGCATTATTGTCTTGTTTTGGGGTTCTCTCTGGCCCAATGTCTTCTTTCCTTACAGTAAGCACACTGATCTGAATCAAAGTCTTTCCTCCTGCCTTCTCTGTGCTTAGACTTTTCCTTCCATTTACTATCCCCTACCCATTTCCTCTCTGCCTCATGTAATACCAAAACCTTAACCAGTTTTTTTTCTGTTTTTCATCCTCCTGTGCATCCCTCTTGTTAAAACAACTTTTCTTCTATTCCCAATAACTCAGTTATATTCTTCCCTTCAAATCCTTCAGATTTCTGAAGTTTCCTATATCTGGGGCTGACTGACTGACTGAAAGCAAGATCGTCTAAGTGAGCTATCGTGCAACTTCCCTGAAGTTTACCTCAAGTTGTCTAGCTTAAGTAAACAAATATGTAAAGACAATCAAATCTAGAATCTAACATCCATAAAGGTGTGTTATTAAAACATAATTTTTCTTTCTAAAATAACCCTCGTTTTCAGAGATAGTTAAATCAGGACTAATTTATTTGAAAAACAAGTGCAGTTTTAATAAGCTTGGCCTAATTACTTACATAAGCTCAGCAAGAACAGTGAGGGATCATATAAATCTTTTAGAATATGCTCTGTTGGAACTTCTCGTAAGGAATCTCTAGGTTGAACTTATGATAGCCTCTCCAGGCCAGAAGCCAAGCTACATACTTGCCATCAGACATGCCTGCAATACCTGTCGATTTGGGTGAATTCTTCTTCCAGAAATTCTTCTTCCGTGCCCCCAAATAACCCTGAGGTTCCTGAACCTGCCAGGAAGTAACATCCTTTACTCACCTGGTGAGGCTTCTGGGAATACTGTAAGCAAGGTATCAGGCCAACAGTTCCAAAGGGCTTTACGGTTCCAGGTTTTATAAAGTCAACCTTATTTCCTTTAAGGTGTCTAGTCATATCTGAGTCTTTTCTAATATGGCATTCCAGTCAAAGCCATGGTAAAATAAAATAACCAACGTTTCCAATAGTGTCCTGTTACAAGGAGAATGGATTCTTATTGAACTTCTGCAAATGACTGATTGCCATGGGAGAAAAAATAGTTGCTGAGGCCTTTTGATTTCAGAGGGTTCAAATAGAGAGAAAGGGTTGAATACTTTGATTTGTTTACAAATGACAACATTTTATTTCTGTAAGTTACAGATAACTTAAGAATAAGTTTCCATAGTCTGGAAGAGCAAACATAAGACAAAACATCAAGAGATACAACATTACAGTCTTTTAGTTCACCTAGTCCCATGTTAATAATTCTGGTTTAGTCTGAATGCAGTTTTTACTTCTGTAAATTCTAACCCATTTCAGTTCCAGAATTTCAACATATCAGAGACCTGTATTTGTCCTGAAAGTCTCCCATATGAATTTTCTTTGAGACGGAATTTATCTTATAAGAGAATTAAAACAACTACAAATGACAAAAACTCAGAATAGATATAGTAAAGAGCTGGTGACATGAGAATTTACAATGTAACTGGCAAGAAAATCATGTTACTTCTGTGACATGTAACATTTCCATAATCACAATATCAAGTGGTGATTTATCAGTGTATTAAAGCTTTAGGAAATGCATGGCATTTTCCCACATGTAATCCAAGTTTGATCATTGGTTTAAATCCTGTCAACAATTGCTAAGCCCTTAAAAAGTTTTACAACACATGACTAAATATAATTAGGGATGTTAAACACCTGATAAAACAAAACATAGAAACTGAATTTTCTGGGCAGGCAAAGAGAAAACAGTAATAGACCAATTAACTAAAGAAAATTTTGTCTTTTTAAACAGAGAGAAAACCAGCTTTTCTATACCAGTGTCTTTTCTTTAAGTATGCAGATAATGAGTTTACTAGGTTTCCCTCCCACTGTGAATGATGTCGCAGACAAAGGGGGGGTTTCTTTCAGATGCTGTCCTGCTGGCGTCCCTCTTGGGAACTTAGGAGCGTCTTAGCTAGGGTCTCTCCGTATAAACCCCGGACCAGGATACTCCATGGAGTACATGACCGTTATGCCATATGATGCCCCACTAGACTCAGGGTGCAGCCCACTCAGACTCCGTAGCAGAAGTGGAGCCATACAGGCACATTTACACAGTCAGGCACTCTTCAGATTCAAACTTTTACGTATCTCCTACTTTTTACATACAGAGTTGCTTTTCTCATTTCCATCAGTCTTAATTACACGTCACAGAATTTTGTGCTCTTAGAAATACCTGAATCTCTACTGAAGACTAAATATAAACCAATTGTGAGTTATTAAAACAGAATTCGTTAGATGACACATTTATCAATCAGTTAAGCACAGAGTGTGTTCACCAGCTGATTTCAAAAGCACAAACCCAGTTCCAGCAGCCAACACTTTAGCATTTTATCCCATTTGGCTAAGACTTACATGTCCAACAAATTTAATTCCATTTGTCACTCAAGCAATCCTTCAGAGTTTCAGGTTACCAAAGACTTCAGAAGCCACTTTAACAATTAACCCATTAAAACCTTGAGACAGACAAATAAACATTTCCACTTCAGATGCCATGCCCTCCCGCCAGTAAGGGGGAGGGGCTATGCAGTCCACGTTGGGCCAGAAAAGGCAAGGAATTCCCCAAAACAAAGGGAGTTTCAGCAGCTGCTTGGGAATATTCATTAAAGTCTCTTTCTTGAGGTTGGTTCATCCCGCATTGCCAGTTCTGCTTACCAAAAGTGGCCCACTAGGCACTCATATTCCATGCCTGGCTCCAATGAGCCAGCATTGGGCACCTTAACCCGGCATGGGATTAACCCCAGTTGGCTCCAGTCATAGCCCTTAACAAACAAAATGAGTGAGCGAGAAATCTCACATCTATTATGAAGAACGGAGAGATGAATGTCAGAGTCCCCTTACTCTCTGCATGCCCCATTCCTTCAATCATAACAAGCAACACAACAGACAACAAAAGGACCAGGAAAAGACAACCACAAGTCCAAGGATTCTTACCCATAACCTGCCACTTGTAGGGGCTTTATCCCCCGACCACCTAGGGGGACTCAAACCCCTCAATGACCCAGGGGGGACTCGAACCCCCCAACCACCCAGGGGGATTCGAACCCCTTGTACGTCTAAGGGGGTTCAAACACCCTGACCATCTAGGGGAACTTGAACCCCCCAACTGCCTAGGGGGACTCGAAACCCCCAACTGCCCTGGGGGACTCGACCCCGAGTCGATCTACCAGCAGAGGGAAAGGGGTTTCCCCACATATACTCCAGCCCTGGGGAGCAAGGCTGTGTCCTTCTTCTCCCTGGTGGGCCATACCCTGGATCTCCAACCAGACAGACATATAGGATCCCGTGATCTTACCTCCAGAGGCTTTTCACAAAAATTCCATTGCTGGCTCAGTTCTCATCGTTTGAATCCAGGTGCCCCCTCCAATGTTAGGGTCCATAATCAAAGGAGCAATACTGATACAAAGCAAAGGTCAAGCAAAGCTTTATTTTGCATCAAGCATTGAGAATCAAAATGACCGGTCAGGGCTTTCTCTTGCAAAGAGGCAACCCCACCTGGCCTCACAGACGAACTTTTATACAGGTAGTTTACCCGGGCTATATACAGGTGGCCAATGAGATTGCAGTACACAGAGAACACTGCGCAGTCATGCTAAGTCTGCCACATACAGGAAAAAAAAAAAAAAAACACTAGGTAACACATGTGTGCCCAACTGAATTTCAATTTACCCTAGTAGATATATGCATGCCCCACTGATTGGATGTCTTCACCTGGCCTGACCCGCCCTTGTATCTAGGATTTGCAAGTAAGTTCCTCTGGGAAGGGCAGGGTCAATCTAAGTTTACTGCATAGGGTCAATCTAAGTTCACTACATAAACACAAAATGACTCACCTTCTTAGGTGAGCCTTCTCCTAATTTGTTCTGATTGGTGCCACACCGATACTTTATGGCCATCGGTGACACAAAATCTAGGGATAAAAGCCTGAGCATATCCCGAAGAGTTCTCCTCATGGTCTGTAGATCGGACCTGCCATCCCTATGTCCCCAAACTTAGCCAAGTTTATTTTTTCATCCTTCTGTCCCCACAGCCCTGGCCCACACACCTTCCAGGCTCGGGCCCCTGGGGCCACACCTCAGGACTGTGCCTTCCCTCCTCAAGGGAATTCTGCTCATTCCATTGGCCACAGACTTTCAAATTAGAAGAAACATCCAAAGACCCCGAGGCCATTCCAACAGTGTAGGCTGACAGGGACAAACAGGTGCAATCTGACCACAGCTGAGCAACTAGATTCACTCAGACCCATAGTACCATGTCCACAGAGAAGCAGTTTGAACCGTACAGGCCCCTTGACCCTAATCGGATCCATTGCTTTGGATTCCAGGCATCTTTACTCAGAGGACTGGTTTCCAATACCAGCATATGGATGTTACCTGAGGCACCAATAAGAGGAAAACTTGTCTCCACATGGGACACTTGCTCGTTGGAGCTATGTCAAAACATCCAGTTAGGAGAATCCTTCAGGGCCCAGGTGCCACCTCCCCATTCCACATTATGACCCATCTGCATAAGAGTCCATTTCAACTCAGTGCCCTCTGTTGCTCTCCTAGAGCCAGCAGATAGAACCTGTTTTGTCGCTAGGAGACAATTGGAATGCGAGGCGGGCTGCCCAGGCATCCACCCTTAGTACCCTGCTCTGGAGTAGTTCCAAATGGAATGTCTTGGAACGATGTGACAGGTTTCAACTGTCCCACAGAAGGAATCTTTGCATTTGAGAGCATCTCAAAACACCCATCGTGGGAAAACCTCCATGGAATCATGAATGGGCAATCATGGAAAGAAACTCCAGCCTGAGAACACGTCTGATCCTTGCCCTCAGATGCATGAGATCTCGATTCAGCTGTGCAGGGTGTGCCTGCTCTGCCCTCGCCCCGAAACTTGGCCTTGCTTGTGTTCTCAGAAGTCCGTCCTAACATTCCTGACCCACAAGTCCTCCAGTTTGTAATTCCAGAGTGACAATTCAGCACTCTGCCTGCCCTCCAGAAGAAAAACGTTGCCATATGGGGCTACCCAGAAACCCCAAATGAGGATCACCCTGCATGCAACTTGACTATACCCAATTATACAGTCTAACCTGAACACTACTGCTCTGTCAGACACAGCCTGAGCCCGGACCTCCTGTCTGACACCCAGACAGCTGGCCGCACTGAGCACATTGGAACTCCGATGGCCTTAGGTCATCATCTCTTCCCAAACTCGGTTTTCAGTCTTCAGAACCTAGAGCTTAACTCCAATCCCTGCCCAGGGGTGAACGTGATGCATAAATCAGAACTTCTCCTTCCTCATGGCCAGAAACCTTGTGGTTGGCATGTAGTCCAATGTTCAGAGTAGAAAAAACCAGCGTGCTCAGGAGTACCCATGCATGCTTGAGGGCCGCAAAGGGCACAAACACGCATTGTGACCATCATAGTGAGACCACCAGAGTAAGGCCTCTCAGTGTCTGGAAGAAGAGCCTGCATATGGGGCTTGCTATGAAACTAGGCCCCCATTCTTAACCAGAGGTCGGGTTGTCCAGTTGCCTTTCCCCAGGGCTCTGCTCTGGAATCCCTCTTTTTGATGGGACACCTTTTTCTGAGGTTAAAAAAAAAAAAAAAAAGGACTCCTCCCATCGAACAGAATGATCCCAAAGACTTGGGATCGAGCCAAATCCCCAGAGAGGGAGACTTGTCCATGGCCCATGAGGCCACTCCAGCATTCCACTGCTATCTTTGACACTAAATCCAGAGACAAAAGCCTGAACAAGCACCTCACACTCGCCCTATCTTCATATCCTGAAGAGTCCTCCACATGGTCTGTATTTTGGGCCGGCCATGGATTTGTCCCCAAACCTAAGCCGAGTTCATGTTTTCAGACTTCTGTCCCCAAAACCCTGGCCAACAAACCCTCCATGCATGGGCCCCTGGAGCCACACCTCAAGACTGAGCCTGCCTTCTCCAAGGGAATTCTGGCAATTCAATTGACCACAACCCTACAGGTTAGGAGAAACATCGAAACTCCCTGTGGCCATCCCAATAGTGTATCCACCCCGGGACAAACAGGGACGATCTGCAACCAGGTGAGCAACTACCTCCACTCGGACCGGGAGACAGATGTCCCCAGAGAAGAACATTAACCAGAGGGGCCCCGAGACCCTAATCAGATCTATTGCTTTGTTTTCCAGGCATCTCTCCCGAGAGGTCTGGTTCCCAAAACCACCATATGAGATTTCCTGAGGCACCAATCACAACAAATCTCGTCCCCACATAGGAAACTTGCTCTTTGGAGCTGTATCAAAACTTCCGATTAGAGCAATCCTTCAGGGCCCTGGTGCCACCGCCCCATTCCAAGGTCTCCATGGACACAAATTCACATTATTTCTCATCTGCAGGAGAGTCCATTTCAACTCAGCACCCTTGGTTGCTCCCCCAGAACCAGCAGATCAAAACTGCCTTGTCACTAGGAGACAATTGGAATGCAAGCAGGCTGCCCAGGCATCCATCCTTAGAACCCTGATCTGGAGTCGTTTTATATGGGACATCCGGGAGCCATCCAACAGGTCTTGACTGTCCCGCAGAAGTAATCCTTGCTGTTTGGAGCATCTCACAACTCTCATCATGGTAAAACCCACATGGCCCCATGATGCCCACCACCCATTCATGAAGGGGCCTTCATGGACAGAAACTCCAACCTGAGCCAACATCTGATCCTCACATTGACTTGAGATGCACAAGATCTCGATTCAGCCCTGCAGCGTGTTCCTGCTGTGCCCTCACCCTGAAACCTAAGCTTAGCTTGTGTTCTCAGATTTTTGACCTCACACATCTGGCCCTCAGCCCTCCAGGTGGGAATTTCTTCCCACAATGCAGCACTCTGCCTGCCTTCCAGAAGAAAAACATTGCACTATGGGGCTACCCAGAAACCCTAAATGAGGATCAACCTGCAGGCCACTTGACTATACCCCCATTATACAGCCTACCCTGAGCACTAATGCCCTCTGTGACACAGCCTGAGCCCGGACCTCCCAATTGACACCCATACAGCTGGCCGCAACTGAGCACTTTGGACCCGCCATGTCCTTAGCTCATCATCTCTTCCCAACCACGGTTTTCAGGTTTCAGAACCTAGAATTATGTCCATTCACTGCCCAGGAATGAACATGATGCAGAAATCAGAGCTCCTCCTACCCCATGGCTATAAACCTTGTGGTTTACGTGTCCAACGTTCAGTGTAGGAGAAACCAGCGTTGCCCTGGAGGCCCTGCGAATGCTTGTCTGCCGCGTTGGGCACAAACAAGCATTGTGACCCTCAGCGTGTGTCCTGTCCTCAACTAAGGCCTCCCAGAGGTTGGGCAAAGAGCCCGCATATGGAGTGTTCATGCCAGTAGGCTCCCATTCTTAACCAGAGTTCGGGTTGTCCAATCGCCCCTCCCCAATGCTCTGCTATGGAATCCCTCTTTGGTGGGACACCTGAGGTGAAAAAACAGAAAGGACTCCTCCCATCCCACAGAATGACCCCAAAATTTTGGAATCAGGCCAAATACCCAGAGAGGGAGACTCATCCATGGCCAGTGAAGCCACCTCGACATTGCACGGCCATTGGTGACACAAAATCCAGAAAAAAAGCCTGAGCCAGTGCCTCACAATTGCCATTTCTTCATATCCTCATGGTCTGTATTTCAGGCTGGCCATAACTTCATCCCCAACCCTAAACCGAGTTTGTGTTTTTAGACTTCTGTCCCAAAGCACTGGCCTACAAATTCTCCATGCTTGGACCCCTGGGGCCACACCTCAGGACTCTGCCTGTCCTCTCCAATGGGATTCTGCCCATTGAATTGGCCACAACCCTACAGGTTAGGAGAAACTTCCAAATTCCCCTGGCCATCTCAATAGCATAGGCCCCCCAGGACAAACAGGGTCGATCTGCCACCAGCTGAGCAACTACCTCTGCTCAGACCAGAGACAGATGTCCCCAGAGAAGAACATTAACTGGACAGGCCCCTAGGCCCTAATTGGATCCATTAATTTGTTTCCATGCATCTCTCCCCAAAGGCCAGGTTTCCAATACCACCATATGGGGGTTTCCTGAGGCACCAATCAGAACAAATCTCGTACCCACATGGGAAACTTGCTCTTTGGACCTCTATCAAAACTTCCGATTAGAGCAGTCCTTCAGGGCCCTGGTGCCAAAACCCCTTTCCAAGGTCTCCATGGACAAAAATCCACATTATTACCCATCCACAGGAGAGGCCATTTCAACTCAGGCCCCTTGGTTGCTCCCCTGGAGCCAGCAGATGGAACCTGCCTTGTCATTGGAGACAATTAGAATTCGAGGTGGGCTGCCCAGGAATCCATCCTTAGAACCCTGCTCTGGAGTCGTTTTATATGGGAAGTCCGGGAGCCATCCAACAGGTCTTGACTCTACCGCAGAAGGAATCCTTGCTGTTTGGAGCATCTCACAACTCTCATCATGGGAAAACCCCATGTCCCCATTATGCCCGCCCCCCTCAATGAAGGGGCCATCATGGACAGAAACTCGAAACTGAGCCAACATTTGATCCTCGCCCTGACTTGAGATGCACGAGATCACAATTCAACTCTGCAGGGTGTGCCTGCTGTGCCCTTGCCCCAAGACCTAAGCCTAGATTGTGTTCTCAGACTTCCTTCCTCACACTTCTGGCCCACAGCTCTCCAGTTTGGGAATTCCAGAGCCAGAAGGCAGCACTCTGCCTGCCCTCCAGAAGAAAAACGTGTTTTATGGGTCTACCCTGAAACCCAAAGTGAGGATCAACCTGCAGGTCACTTGACTGTACCCCAATTATACAGCCTACACTGAGCACTAATGCACTGTCTGACACAGCCTGAGCCCGGACCTCCCAATCCACACCCAGACTTCTGGCCACACACTGAGGATATGAGACCCGCCAGTGCCTTAGGTCGTAATCCATCCCTAGCCTCAGTTTTTAGGCTTCAGGACCTAGAACTTATCTCCATCCACTGACCAGGGTTGAGCATGATGCAGAAATCAGAACTTCTCCTTCCTGATGGCCAGAAACCTTGTGGTTGGCATGTTGTCCAACGTTCAGTGTAGGAGAAAGCAGAGTTGTCCATGAGGCCCCGACCATGCTTGCCCGCCGTGTTGGGCACAAACATGCATTGTGACCATCAGCGTGTGCCCTGACCTCAAGAAAGGCCACTCAGTGGCTTGAACAAGAGCCTGCATATGGGGCGTTCATTCCCCTAGGTCCCCATTCTTAACCAGAGTTCGGGTTTTCCAATCCTCAGTGCTCTGCTCTGGAATCCCTCTTTTGGTGGGATACCTAAGGTATAAAAACAGAAAGGACTCTTCCCATCCCACAGAATGACCTCAAACTCTTGGGATCGGGCCAAATCCCCAGAGAGAAATACTCGTCCATGGCCCATAAGGCCACCTTGAAATTCCACGCTAAACATTGACACAAAATCCTGAGACAAAAGCCTGAGCAAGCGCCTCACATCACCCTTTGTTAATAGCCCAAAAAATTCTCCTCACCTTCTGTATATTGGGCCTGCCATATATTCGTCCCCAAAACTAAGCCAAGTTTGTGTTTTCAGACTTCTGTCCCCACAGCCCTGGCACACTCACCCTCCAGGCAGGGGCCCCTGGAGCCACACCTCAGGACTGTGCCTGCTCTCTCCAAGGGAATTCTGCCCATTCCATTGGCCACAACCATACAGATTAAGAGAAACCTTTAAAGACCCCGAGGCCATCCCAATAATGTAGGCTGTCCAGGACAAACAGGGGCGATGTGACAGAAGCTCAGCAACTGCCTCCGATAAGACCCATAGACTGATGTCCCCAGAGAATCAGATTGAACGGGACAGGCCCCTAGGCCCTAATAGAATCCATTGCTTTGGTTGCCAGACATCTCTCCTCAGAGGCCTGGTTTCCAATACCAGCATATGGGGGATTCCTGAGGCACTAATCAGAACAAATCTCGTCTCCACATTGGAAATGTACTCTTTGGAGCTCTGTCAAAACCTCCAGTTAGGAGAATCCTTCAGGGTCCCAGATCCACCACTCCATTCCAAGGTCTCCATGAACAAAAACGCACAATATGACCCATTCTCAGGAGAGTCCATTTCAACTCAGGCCCCTGGGTTGCTCCCTCAGAGCCAACAGATCGAACCTGCCTTGTTGTTAGGAAATAATTGGAATGTGAGGCGGGCACACCACACTTCCATTTTTAGAATCCTGCACTGGAGTCGTTCCGTATGGGAGCTCTGGAAGCCATCCAACAGTTTTTGAGGGTCCTACAGAAGGAATCCCTGTGGTTTGGAGCATCTCACAACTCCCATCATGGGAATAAATACATGGCATCTTGAGACTCTGCCCCTTCATGAAGGGGCCATCATGGACAGAAACTCCAACCTGAGCCAAAGTCTAATCCTCTCTCTGAGTTCAGATGCACGAGATCTTAATTCAGCTCTGCAGAGTGTGTTTGCTGTACCCTTGCCCCAAAACCTCAGCCTAGCTTGTGTTCTCAGGCTTCCATCCTCACAATCCTGGCCCACAAGCCCTACAGATTGGCAATTCCGGAGCCACAATGCAGCACTCTTCCTGCCCTCCAGAAGAAAATCGTTGCCCTATGGGGCTGCCCAGAAACCCCACATGAGAATCAACCTACATGCCACTCGACTGTATCCCAATTATACAGTATACGCTGGGTACTAATGCCCTGTCTGACACAATCTGAGTCCAGACCTCCCGACCGACACCTAGACAGCTGGCCACACATTGAGCACATCTGACCCGCAATGGCCTTAGGTCGTCACCTCTTCCCAAACTCGGCATTCAGGCTTCAGACCCTAGGTCTTATCTCCAATCACTGCCCAGGATTGAACGTGATGTAGAAATCCGAACTCCTCCTTCTTCATGGCAAGAAACAATGTAGTTGGCATGTTGTAGCACGTTCAGAGTAGGAGAAACCAGCATGGCCCATGAGGCCCTACCCATGCTTGAGGGCCAGGTTGGGTACAAACTCACATTGTGACCCTCAGTGTGAGCCCTGTCTGCAAGTAAGGCCTCTCAGTGGCTGGACCACGAGCCAGCATGTGGGCTTGCCAGGCCCCTAGGCCCCCATTCTAAACCAGAGGTTGGGTTGTCCAGTCGCCTCTCCCCAGGCCTCTCCTCTGGAATCCGTCTTTTGGTGAGACACTTGAGTTAAAAAAAACAGAAAGGACCCCTCTCATCCCAAAGAATGACCCAAAACACTTGGGATCAGGCTAAATCCCCAGAGAGGGATACTCATCCATGGCCGATGAAGCCACCTTGACATTCAATGGCTATCTTTGACACAAAATCCAGAGACAAAAGTTTGAGGAAGTGCCTCACATTTGACCTTTGTTCATATCACGAAGAGTTCTCCTCACTGTCTGTAGATCGGGCCTGCCATACCTATGTCCCCAAACCTAAGCCGAGTATGTGTTTTCAGACTTCTGTCCCCACAGCCCTAGCCCACACACCCTCCTGGATGGGGCCCCTGGAGCCAAAGTTCAGGACTTTGCCTGCCCTCTCCATGGGAATTCTGCCCATTTCATTGGCCCCAAGACTACAGATTAGGAGAAACCTCCAAAGACTCCGAGGCCATCCCAATACTGTGGGACGCCCGGGACAAATGGGCGATCTGACACAATCTTAGCAACTACCTCCACTCAGACCCATAGACAGATGTCCCCAGAGAAGAAGATTGAACTGGACATGCTCCTAGGCCCTTATTGGATCCATTGCTTTGGTTTCTAGGCATCACTCCTCAGAGGCCTGGTTTCCCATACCAGTATATGGCGATTTCCTGAGGTACCAATGAGAACAAATGTCATCTCTACTTGGGAAACTTGCTATTCAGATCTGTGTCAAAACCTCCCCTTAGGAGAATCTTTCAAGGCCCCGTAGTCACCGCTTCATTCCAAGGAATCCATGGACACAGACCCACATTATGACCCATCCTCAGGAGAGTCCATTTCAACTCAGCCCACTCAGTTGCTCCTCCACAGCCAGCAGATCGAACCTACCTTGTTGCTAGGAGATAATTGGAAAGGGAGACTGGTTGCCCACACATCCATCCTTAGATCACTGCTCTGGAATCATTCTGTTTGGGACGTCCTGGAGCCATCCAAGTTATGGACAGTCCCACAGAAGGAATCCTTGCGGTTTGGAGCATCTCACAACTCCCATCATGGGAAAACCTACATGGCCTCGTGATAGCCTTCGCTTCATTAAGGGGCCGTTATGGATAGAAACTCCAACCTGAGCCAACGTCTGATCCTCGCCCTGACTTCAGGTGCATGAGATCGCAATTTAGCTCTGCAGAGTGTGCCTGCTGTGCCCTCGCCCCAAACCTAAGCCTAGCTTGTATTCTCAAACTTTCGTCCTCACACTCCTGACCCACAAGACGTCCAGTTTGGGATTCCAGATGCACAATGCAGCACTCTGCCTGCCCTCCAGAAGAAAAATGTTGCCCTATGAGGCTATAAGAATCCCCAAATGAGAATAAACCTACACGCCACTCAACTGTACCCTGATTATACAGTCTACCCTGGGCACTAATGCCCTGTCTTACACAGCCTGAGCATGCACCTCCCGACCAATACCCAGACAACTGGCTGCAAACTGAGCACATCAGACCTGCCAGGGTCTTAGTTCATCATCTGTTCTCAACCTCGGTTTTCAGGCTTCAGAACCTAGACCTTATCTCCCATCACTGCCCAGGGGTGAACGTGACGCAGGAATCAGAACTCCTCCTTCCCCATGGCAAGAAACCTTGTGGTTGGCATGTTGTCCAACGTTTAGTGTAAGAGAAACCAGCGTGGCCCATGAGGCCCTGCCCATGCTTGCCAGCTGCATTGGGCACAAACACGCATTGTGACTCTCAGCGTGAGCTCTTTCCTCAAGTAAGGCCTCTCAGTGGTTGGACAAAGAGCCCGCATATGGGGCATTTATAGCCCTAGGTCCCCTTCTTAACCAGAGTTCGGGTTTTCCAATTGCCCCTCCCCAGTGCTCTGCTCTGCAATCCCTCTTTTGGTGGGACACCTGAGGTATAAAAACAGGAAGGACTCCTCCCTTCCCACTGAATGAACCCATACTCTTGGGATTGGGCCACCTCCCCAGAGAGAAAGACTCGTCTATGTCCCATAAGGCCACGCCGGCATTCCATGCTCACCCTTGACACAAAATTCAGAGACAAAAGCCTGAGCAAGCGCCTCACTTTCGCACTTTGTTTATAGCCAGAAAAATTCTCCTCACGGTCTGTATATCAGGCCTGCCATACCTACTTCCCCAAACCTAAGCCGAGTTTGTGTTTTCAGACTTCTTTCCCCACAGTCCTGGCCCACACACCCTCCAGGCTGGGTCCCCTGGAGCCACACATCAAGACTGTGCCTGCCCTCTCCAAGGGAATTCCGCCCATTCCATTGACCACAACCCTACAGATTAGAGATACCTAAAACATCCCCGAGGCCATCCCAATAGTGTTGGCTGCCCAGGACAAACAGGGGCGATCTGTCACAAGATGATCTATGACCTCCAGTCAGACTCATAGACAGATATCCCCAGAGAAGAAGATTGAACCGGACAGGCCCCTAGGCCCTAATCGGATCCATTGCTTTGGTTTCCAGGCATCTCTCCTCAGATGCCAGGTTTCCAATACTATCTTATTGTGGTTCTTGAGGCACCAATCAGAACAAATCACATCTCCACGTAGGAAACTTGCTCTTTGGAGCTGTCTTAAAACCTCCGGTTAGGAGAACCCTTCAGGGCACCGGCGCCATTGCCCCATTCCAAGGTCTCCATGGACACACACCCACGTTATGACGTGGTGACGGAACCTCAGGAGTGTCCATTTCAACTCAGCCCCCTCGGTGCCTGCCCCAGAGCCAGCAGATCAAACCTGGCTTGTTGCTAGGGGACAATTGGAATGCGAGTTGGGCTGCCCAGGCATCCATCCTTAGAAACCTGCTCTGGAGTCGTTCCTAATGTGACATCCTGGATCCATCCCACAGGTCTCTACTTTCCAGCTGAAGGAATCTTTGTGGTTTGGAGCATCTCAGAACTGCCATCGTGGGGAAAACTCCATGGCCACCCTTTGGCCACCTCCATGGCCACGTGAGACACTCCCCCTTAATCAAGGGGCTGTCATGGACAAAAGCTCCAACCAGAGCAACTTCTGTTCCTCTCCCTGACTTCAAATCACGAGATCTCGATTCAGCTCTGCAGATTGTGCCTGCTGTGCCCTCCCCCCAAAAGCACGCCACTCGACTGTACCCCAATGATACAGTCTACCGAGGGCACTAATGCCCTGTCTGACACAGCCTGAACCCAGACATTGTGACCGACACCCAGATAGTTGGCTGCACACTGAGCACATTGGACCCGCCAGATCTTTAGGTATTCATATCTTCCCAACCTCAGTGTTCAGGCTTATGAATGTAGTCCTTATCTCCAATCACTGCCCAGGAGTGAACGTGATGCAGAAATTAGAAATCCTCCTTCCCCATGGTCAGAAACCTTGAGGTTGGCAAGTTGTCCAACATTCAGTGTAGTCCTTGAGACTCCGACCATGACTGAGGGCCACGCTGGACACAAAAACGTGTTGTGACCCTCAGCATGAGGCCTGTCCTCAAGGAAGGCCTCTCAGCGCCTGGACCAAGAGCCTGCATATGGGGCTTGCCATGCCCTGAGGCCCCCAAACTTAACCACAGGTCGGGTTGTCCAGAGGCCCATCCCCAGGGATCTGCTCTTGAATTCCTCTTTTGGAGTGACACCTGAAGTAAACAAAACAAAACAAAACAAAAAACGAAGACTCCACCCATCACACAGAATGACCCCAAACTATTGGGATTGGGCCAAATCCCCTGAGAGGGAGACTCATCCACAGCCCATTATGCCACCCCTACATTCCATGGCCATCGTTCACAGAAAATCTAAAGAGAAAGGCCTGAGCAAGTGCCTAACACTCACCCTTTGTTCATATCCTGAAGGAATCTCTTCACGTTCTATAGATCAGGCCTGCCATACTTACATCCCCAAACCTAACTGGACTTTGTGTTCTGAGACTTCTGTCCCCACAACCCTGCCCCACAAACCATCCAGGCTGGGGCCCTGGAGCCACAATTCAGGACTGTGACTGCCCTCTCCAAGGGAATTAAGCCCATTTCATTGGCCACAAACCTACAGATTAGGAGAAACCGCCAATGTTTCCAAGGCCAGCCCAATAGTGTAGGCTGCCCGGGACAACAGGGGTGATTTAACACAAGCTGAGCAACTACATCTACTCAGACCTGTAGACAGATGTCCCCAGAGAAGCAGACTGAGACGGACAGGGCCCTAGGCCCTAATCGGACTCATTGATTTTGTTTCCAGGCATCTTTCCTCAGAGGCCTGGTTTCCAATACCACCATACGGCGGTTTCCTGAGGAACCAATCAGAAAAAATGTCATCTCCACATGGGAAACTTTCTCGTCGGAGATGTGTCAAAACGCCTGGGTGGCTCAGTTGGTTAAGCAGCTGCCTTCAGCTCAGGTCATGATCCCAGCATCCTGGGATCGAGTCCCACATTGGGCTCCTTGCTCCGCAGGGAGCCTGCTTCTCCCTCTGACTCTGCCTTCCACTCTGTCCGCCTGTGCTCGCTCTCGCTTGCTCTCTCTCTGACAAATAAATAAATAAAATCTTAAAAAAAAAAAAAAAAAAAACCTCTGGTTAGGAGAATCCTTCAGGGCCCCATAGCCACCGCCCCATTCCTAGGTCTCCATGGAATCAAACTCACATTATGAACCATCCTCAGAAGAGTCCATTTCAACCCAGTCCCCTTGGTTGCTCCCCCAGAGACAGCAGATCGAACCTACCTTGTCCCTAGGAGAAAATTGGAATGCGAGGCAGGCTCTTCAAGAATCCCTCCTTAGAACCCTGCTGTGGCGTCATTCCATATGGGATGTCCTGGAGCCATCCAACAGGTCTCGAATGTCTTACAGAAAGTATCCTTGTGGATTAGAGCATCATACATTCCCACAGTGGGAAAACATCCATGGCCTCGTAATGCCCCTCCATGGCCTCATGAATCCATCCCCCTTCATGAGGAGGACATCAAGGAAAGAGACTCCAACCAGCCCAATGACTGATACTCGCCCTGTCTTCACATGCACGAGTTTTTGATTCAGCTCTGCAGAGTGGAACTGCTGTGTCCTCGCCCTGAAACCCAACCTAAGCCTAGCTTAAGTTCTCAGACTTCTGTCCTCACACTCTGGTCCCACAAGCTGTCCAGTTTGGGAATTTGGGAGCCACAATGCAGCATTCTGCTTTCCCTCAAGAAGAAAAACTTTGCCCTTTGGAGCTACCCAGAAACGCCAAATGAGGATCAAACAGCATTCCACTCGACTGTACCCCAATTGGACAGTAAGCCATGGGCACACTGTGCCCTGTCTGACACAGCCTGAGCCCGCACCTCCTGACCGACACACAGACATCTGGCCACACACTGAGCATATCGGACCCGCCAGGGCCTTAGGTCTTCATTTCTTTCCAACCTCTGTTTTCAGGCTTAATAGTCTAGACCTTATCTCCAATCACTGCCCTGGGGTGAACTTGATGCAGAAATTAGAACTCCTCTTTTCCCATGGCAAGAAACCTTGTTTGGCAAGTTGTCCAACGTTCAGTGTAGGAGAAACCAGCTTGGCCCATGAGGTCCCGCCCATGATTGAAGACCTCATTGGGCACAAACTTGTGTTGTAGCACTCAGCATGAGTCCTGTCCTCAAGTAAGGCCTCTCAGTGGCTGGACCAAGAGCCCGCATATAGGGTTTGCCATGCCCCTAGGCAATCAATCTTAACAAGAGGTCGGGTCATCCAGGTGCCCGTCCCCAGGGCTTGCTCTGGAATCCCATTTTTGGTGGGACTGCTGAGGTAAAAAAACAAAAAAACAAAAAAACAAAAAACGAAAATATTCCTTCTATCCCATAGAATGTATCCAAAATTGGGATTGGGACAAATCCCCAGAAGGGAGACTCGTCCATGGACCATGAGGCCACCCCAACATTCCATTGCCATTGTTGACACAAATTCCAGAGACAAAAGTCTGAGCAAGGGCCTCACACTCGCCCTTTGTTCATATCCCAAAGAGTTCTCCTCACGGTCTGCAGATCAGGCCTGCCATAGCTACATCCCCATCCTAAGCCAAATATGTGTTTTCATACTTCTATCCCCACAGCCATGGCACACACAACCTCCAGGTGGAGGCCCCTGGAGCCACACCTCAGAACTGTGTCTGCCCTCTCCATGGGAATTCTGCCTATTCCATTGGCCACAACCCTACAGATTAGGAGAAACCTCCAATGTCCCCGAGGCCATCCCAATAGTGTAGGCAGCCCAGGACAAATAGGGGCGATCTGACACAAGTGGAGCAACTTCATCCCCTCAGACCCATAAACAGATATCCCCAGAGAAGAAAATTGAACCAGACAGGCACCTAAGCTCTAATGTGATCAATTGCTTTTGTACCCAGGCATCTCTCCTCAGAGGCCTGGTCTCCAATACCAGCATATGG
The DNA here is from genome assembly GCF_020171115.1 of Neogale vison. NCBI lineage: Eukaryota > Metazoa > Chordata > Mammalia > Carnivora > Mustelidae > Neogale > Neogale vison. The sequence continues at coordinate 96,564,351 of NC_058094.1, forward strand.
GGGATTCCTGAGGCACTCATCAGAAAAATCTCATCTCCACATAGGCAACATACTCTTTGGAGCTCTGTAAAAACCTCCGGATAGGAGAATCCTTCAGGGCCCCAGATCCACTGCCCCATTCCAAGGTTTCCATGGACACAAAGGCACACTATGACCCATCCTCCGGAGAGTCCATTTCAACTCAACCCCCTCGGTTGCTCCCCCAGAGCTACCATATCAACATGCATTGTCGCTAGGAGTCAACTGGAATGGGAGGCGGGTTGCCCAGGCATCCATCCTTAGAAACCTGCTCTTGAGTCTTTCCATATGGGATGTCTGGGAGCCATCCAACAGGTCTAGAGTGTCCCACAGAAGGAATTATTGCAGTTTGGAGCATCTCACAACTTTCATTAAGGGAAAACTTCCATGGCCTCCTGAGACCCTCCCTTTCATGAAGGGGATGTCATGGACAGAAACTCCAACCAGAGCCATCGTCTGATCCTCACCTGGCTTCAGGTGCACGAGATCTCGATTCAGATCTGAAGAGTGTGCCTGCCGTGCCCTCACCCCGAAACCTAAGACTAGCTTGTGTTCTCAAACTTCCATCCTCACACTCCTGGCCCACAAGTAATCCAGTTCGGGAATTCTGGAGACACAATGAAGCACTCTGCCTGCCTCCTGAAGAAAATCTTTGCCCTATGGAGCTACCCAGAAACCCCAAATGAGGATCAACCTGCACAGCACTCGACTGTACTCCAATTATACAGTCTACCCTGGGCACTAATGCCCTGTCTGACACAGCTTGAGCCCTGACCTCCCGAGTGACAACCAGACAGCTGGCCGCACACTGATCACATCGGACATGCCATGGCCTTACGTCTTCATTAATTCCCAACCTCGGTTTTCAGGCTTTAAAACCTAGACCTTATCTCCAATCACTGCCCAGGTGTGAACGTGATGTCAAAATCAGAACTCCTTCCCCATGGCCAGAAATCTTGTGGTTGGCATATTTTTCACCATTCAGTGTAGGAGAAACCAGCGTGGTCCACGAGGCCCCGCCCATGTTGAGGACTGCATTGGGCACAAACACGCATTGTGAACCTCAGCATGTGTCCTATCCTCAAGGAAGGCCTCTTAATGGCTGGACCAATAGCCCACATATGGGGCTTGCCATGCCCCTGGGCCCTAATCTTAACCAGAATTCGGGTTGTCCAGTTACCCCTCTCAAGGGCTAGCTCTGGAAACCCTCTTTCGGTGGGACATGTGAGGTATTGAAACAGAAAGGACTCCTCCCATCCAACAGAATGTACCCAAACTCTTGGGATCATGTCACATCTCCAGAGAAGGAGTCCCGTCCATCGCCCATGAGGCCACTCAGACATTCCAAGGCCATTGTTGACACAAAATCCAGAGACAAAAGCCTGAGCAAGCACCTGACACTCACCCTTTCTTCACATCCCGAAGAGTTCTCCTCACGGTCTGTAGATTGGGCCTGCCATACCTACGTCCTCATACCGAAGCTGAGTATGTGTTTTCAGACTTCTTCCATACAGCCCTGGTACACACACCCTCCAGGCTGCGGCCCCTGGAGCCTCACCTCAGGACTGTGCCTTCCCTCTCCAAGGGAATTCTGCCCATTCCATTTGCCACAACCCTACAGATTAGGAGAAACCTCCAATGTACCCTAGGCCATCCCAATAGAGTAGGCCGCTTAGGACAAATAGGGAAAAATCTGACACAACCTGAGCAAATACCTCCAATCAAACCCGTAGACAGATCTCCCCAGAGAAGCATATTGAACCAGACAGGACACTAGGCCCTAATCAGATCCATTGCTTTGGTTTCCAGGCATCGCTCCTCAGAAGTCTGCTTTCCAATATCAGCATATGGGGGTTTCCTGAGACACCAATCAGAGAAAATATCATCTCCACATGGACAACTTGCTCTTTGGAGCTGTGTCAAAACCTCCCTTTAGGAGAATCCTTCAGGGCCCCAGTGCCACCACTGCATTGCAAGGTCTCCATGGACTCAAACCCACATTATGACCTATTCTCAGGAGACTCCATTTCAACTCAGCACCCTCGGTTGCTCCCCCAGAGCCAGCAGATCGAACCTGCCTTGTTGCTAGGAGACAACTGGAATGGGATGTGGGCTTCCCAGGTATCCATCCTTAGAACGCTGCTCTGGAGTTGCTCCATATGGGACGTCCTGGAGCCATCCCACAGGTCTCGACTTCTCACAGAAGGAATCCTTGTGGTTTGGAGCATCTCACAACTCCCATCGTGGGAAAACATTCATGGCCTCATAAGACCATCACCCTTCATGAAGGGGACATCATGTACAGAAAATCCAACCAGCCCAATGTCTGATCCTTGCTCTGATTTTGGATGCACGAGTTCTTTTATCAGCTATGCAGAATGTGCCTGCCGTGCCCTCGCCCCAAAACATAAGCCTAGTTTGTGTTCTCAGACTTCTGTCCTCACACTCCTGGCCCACAAGCCCTCCAGTTTGGGAATTCTGGAGTCACAATGCAGCACTGTACCTGCACTACAAAGAAAAATGTTGCCCTATGGGGCTAACCAGAAACCCTAAGTGAGAATCAACCTGCATGCCACTCGACTGTACCCAAATTATACAGTCTAGCCTGGGCACTAATGCAATGTCTGACACAGCCTGAGCCCATACCTCCTGACCGACACCAAGACAGTGGGCTGCACTCTGAACACATGGGACCCGCCATGGCCTTAGGTCGTCATTTCTTTCCAACCTCAGATTTCTGGCTTCAGAGCTTAGATCTTACCACCAGTCACTGCGCAGGGGTGAACGTGATGCAGAAATCAGAACTCCTCCTTCCCCATGGCAAGAAAACTTGCAGTTGGCATGCTGTCCATCATTCAGTGTAGGAGAAACCAGCATGACCCATGAGGGTCTGCCCATGCTTGACGGCAGCCTTAGGCACAAACATGCATTGTGACCCCCCAGCGTGAGCCGTCTCCTTAAGTAAGACCTCTCAGTGGCTGGACCAAGAGCCCGCATATGGGGCTTGCCATACCTTTAGGCCCCCATTTTTATCCAGAGGTGGGGTTCTCCAGTCACCCCTCCCATGAGCTCTGCTCTGGATTCTCAATTTCGTGGGACACCTGAGGTTAAAAAAAAAAAAGAACGGACTCCTCCCATCCCACAGAATGACCCCAGACTTTTGGCATCAGGCCATATCCCCAGAGAGGTAAACTCGATCATGGCCAATGAGGCAACCCCCACATTCCACAGCCATCGGTGACACAAAATCCAGAGACAAAACCTGAGCATGTGCCTCACACTCGCCCTTTGTTCATATTCCGAAGAGTTCTCCTCATGGTCTGTAGATCTGCCATACCTATGTCCCCACACTTAAGCCAACTTTGTGTTTTCAGACTTCTGTCCCCATAGTACTGGCCCACATCCCCTCGAGGCAGGTGTCCCTGAAGCCACACCTCAGGACAGTGCCTGCCCTCTGCAAGGGGATTCTGCCCATTCCATTGGCCACAACCTTGCAAATTAGGAGAAACCTCCAAAGTCCCCGAGGCCATCCCAATACTGTATGCTGTCCAGACAAACAGGGGCGATCTGACTTCAGCTCATCAACTAGCTCCACCTAGACCCATAGACCGATGTTTACAGAGAAGTTTGAACCAGAGAGGCACCTAGGCCCTAATCACATCCATTGCTTTGATTTCCACGCATATCTCCTCAGAGGCCTGGTTTCCAATACCAGCATATGGGATTTTCCTGAGGCACCCATCAGAAGAAATCTTGTCTCCACATCGGTAACTTTCTCATTGGAGCTGTGTCAAAACCTCTAGTTAGGAGAATTCTTCAAGGCCCTGGTGCATCCGCCCCACTTCAAGGTTTCCTTTGAGACAAACCCACATTATGACCCATCCATAGAAGAGTCCATTTAAACTCAGCCCACTCAGTTGCTACCCCAGAGCCAGAAGATCGAACCTGTCTTCTCACTAGGAGACAATTGAATGCAAGGTGTGCTGCCCCAGCATCCATCCTTAACACTGCTCTGGAGTTTTCCTGTGTGGCATGTCCTGGATCCATGCAACAGCTCTCGACTGTCCCACAGAAGGAATCCTTGCGATTTGGAACATCTCACATCTCCCATCGAGGGAAAACCTCCATGGCCTCGTGATGAACACCCCCACTTCATGAAGGGGCCATCATGGACAGAATCTCCAACCTGAGGCACAGTCTGTCCTTGACCTTACTTCAGATGCATGATCTTGATTCAGCTCTGCAAAGATGCCTGTGGTGCCCTTGCCCCGAAACCTAAGGCTAGCTTGTGTTCTCAGACGTCCGACCTCACACTCCTGGTCCACAAGTCCTCCAGTTTGGGAATTCTGGAGTCACAATGCAGCACTCTGCCTGCCCTCCAGAAGAAGAAGAAATGTTGCCCTATGGGGCTACCCAGTCCCCAAATGAGGATAAACCTGCACGCCACTCGACTATACCCCAATTATACAGTCTAGCCTGGGCACTAATGCCCTGTCTGACACAGCCTGATCCCACACCTCCCGACGACACACAGACAGCGGGCAGCACTCTGAGCATATTGGACCCGCCATGGCCTTAGGTCGTCATCTCTTCCCAAACTCGGTTTTTAGGCTTCAGAAACTAGACCTTATCTCCAATCACTGCGCAGGGGTGAACGTGATGCAGAAATTAGAACTCCTCCTTCCCCATGGCAAGAAAACTTGCAGTTGGCATGCTGTCCAACATTAAGTGTAGGAGAAACCAGCGTGGCCCATTAGGGCCTGCCCATGCTTGATGGCAGCATTGGGCACAAACATGCATTGTGACCCCCAGCGTGAGCCCTCTCCTCAAGTAAGACCTCTCAGTGGCTGGACCAAGAGCCCGCATATGGGGCTTGCCATGCCCCGAGGCCCCCATTCTTTTTTTTTTTTTTTCAGATTTCTATTTTATTTATTTGACAGAGAGAGATCACAAGCAGGCAGAGAGGCAGGCAGAGAGAGAGAGAGAAGGAAGCAGGCTCCCGGCTGAGCAGAGAGCCCAACGCGGGGCTCAATCCCAGGACCCCAGGATCATGACCCGAGCCGAAGGTAGCAGCTTAACCCACTGAGCCACCCAGGCGCCCCCCGAGGCCCCCATTCTTATCCAGAGATCGGGTTCTCCAGTCTACCCTCTCCTGAGCTCTGCTCTCGATTCCCAACTTTGGTGGGACACCTGAGGTAAAAAAAAAAAAAAAAAAACAGAACTGACTCCTCCCATACCAAAGAATGATCCCAGGCTTTTGGGATCAGGCCATATCCCCAGAGAGGGAAACTCGATCATGGCCCATGAGGCCACCACGACATTCCATGGCCATCGTTGACACAAAATCCAAAGACAAAAGCATGAGCAAGTGCCTCACATTCACCCTTTGTTTATATCCAGAAGAGTTTTCAAGGTCTGTAGATCGGGCTTGCCATACCTCCATCCCCAAACCTAAGCTGAGTTTCTGTTTTCAGACTTCGGACCCCACAGCCCTGGCCCACACAACCTTGAGGCTGGCGTCTCTGGAGCCACACCTCAGGACTGTGCCTGTCCTCTGCAAGGGAATTCTGCCCATTCCATTGGTCACACCCTTGCAAATTAGGAGAAACATCCAAAGTCCCTGAGGCCATCCCAATGTTGTTTGCTGCCCAGACAAACAGGGGCAATATGACTACAGCTGATCAAATAGCTCCACCTAGACCCGTGGACTGATGTCTACAGAGAAGAAGTTTGAACCAGAGAGGCCCCTAGGCCCTAATCGCATCCGATGCTTTGATTTCCACGCATCTGCCATCTGCCTGGCACTAAATTTAACCATAGCTTGTGTTAACAACTCCATCCTCACCTCACTGGTCCCAAGCCCTCCTGATAGTGAATTCTGGAGCCACAACACAGCATTTTGCCTTCTCCATAGAAAGAAGTGCCTGATGAGTTTTGCCCTGAAACCCCACATGAGGATCAGTCTGCTCCGCCCTCAAGGGAACCCTGATTTATAGGCTGCCCTGGCCATTATTACTGTGTCTGACAGAGCCTGAGCTTCAATCTCCTGTCAGCCACCCAGAGGGCGGGGTCCATATCCAGCATGGGAGACCGGACATGGCCCAAGTCCTTCCTCTCCACCTATTCTTGGTATTCAGGCATCTGTCCCCAGAACTTTGCAGGAATTCCTGCCAGTGGGGGAACCTGAAGCAAAATAGAGAACTCCTCCTTCCCCATGGCAGAAACCTGGCTGTTGGGGAGGGTGTCTAACCCTCAGAGTGGGAGTCAACTGCATGGCCAATGTGACAACCCCCACTCATGAGGGCCTTCCTGGGCACAAACAGGCATTGTGACCCTCAGCCTGAGCCTGCTTTCAAACATGCCCTCTCAGTTGAACCTCCAGGGTCCCGCATTGCAGGCCAGGGAAGCCCCTAGGCCCAAATCCTAACCCTTGGTGGGATTTTCCAAGCGTCAGGCGCAGAGATCGTCTCTGGAATCCCTGTTTTGGGGCACCCATAAGATGGAATACAGCACTCTTCCCTTCCCCGAAAAAGCCACACAACTATTGGTAGCTGCCAAGATCCTTAGAGAGGAAAAATCTCCCATAGAACCATGAGACCACACCTACATTCTGAAACCATCCTGGACACACAATCCAGATATAAAAGTTTGTGCTTCCGCCTTCTACTCACCCTAATTACGTTCCTGACGAGGTGCCTTCCAGGGCTATGCATTGGGGCTGCAATCACCTCACCACTAACCCTAACCCGAGTTTGTTTTTGCAGACTTCTCTCCGAAAACCATGGCTCACGTTCTCCAGGATAGGGTCTCTGGAGCTGCACCACAGGACTAGGCCTGGCATCCTCAAGGAAACTGTGTCCATCACAGTGCCTCAAAACCTCCAGATTAGGAGAAACCTGCAAGGCCCCTGATCCCATAGCACTTTTGGAAGCTATTCTGGATGCAAAGGTGCAGTCTGAAAAACCCTGATCAACTACCTACAGGCAGACACCCAAGTCAATGTTCCTGAGTCAGAAGATTGAACCTGACATGCCCTTAGGAGCTCATTCAAACCCTAGATTAGGTTTTCAGACTTCTTTCCTCAGAGGCCTGTTCTGGAATACCAACTTAGGATACACCATGTGGTCCCTGTGCCACACAACAGAACATATCCTGTCCCCAGAAGGAAACCATTCTCTACGACCTGTGTCAAACCCTCAGTGTAGGAGAATCCTGCATGGCACCTTATCCACCAGAACATTCTAGGATCTCCCTGATAAAAAAAGAGGCACTGTGATCCATGTGCAAGAGATTCCAATTCAACTCAAGGTTTTGATACTTCGCCCCAGAGCCACCAGAACAAAACTGCCATGTTCTTCAACTGCAATGGTCAATGGAGGTGTGCTTTCCTATCATCCATGTATGACAGCTCTGCTACCCAAACATTCTACATGGGGGACCCCGGAATAAATGAACAACACTCCACCTCTCCAGTAGAAGGAAACTTCCTATTTGGAGCATTTCACAATCCTCAGTGTGGGAAATCCTCCATGGACTCGACACCACCTCTACATTTGTGGGTCATCATAGACACAAAATCCAGTGTGAGCAAATATCTGACATCCGCCCTTACTCAGGTGCTAGATGTCTCGAATAAGCTGCTGCACATTGGAACTGCCATCTGCTTGGCACTGAATTTAAATGTAGCTTGGGTTTACAATTCCATCCTCACTGCACTGGTCCCTAAGCCCTCTTGATAGGGAATTCTGGAGCCACAATGCAGCATTCTGACTTCCCCGTAGCAAGAAGAAGTGCCTGGTGAATCTGCCCAAAAACCCCACGTGAGGATCAATCTGATCACCCCTCGAGGGTACCCTGATTTAGAGGCTGCCTGGGCACTAGTGCTGTGTCTGACACAGACTGAGCCCTGGCCTCATAACAGCCACCCAGAGAGCGGGGCCCATATCCAGCATGTGAGACTGGCCATGGCCCAACTCCTTCCACTTTACCCATCTTTGGTATACAGGCAACTTTCCCCATACCTTTGCTAGAATCCCTGCCAATGGGGGAACCTGAAGCACAATAGTAAATTGCACCTTCTTCATGGCAGGAAACATGGCTATTGGGATGGGTGTCCAACCCTCACAGTGGGAGCCAACTGCATGGCCAATGAGACCACGCCCACAGTTGAGGGATGCCTGGGCACAACAGGCACTGTGAACCTCAGCCTGAGCATACTTTCACACAAGCCCTCTCAGTTGCACCACCAGGATCCCGCATTGCAGGCCTGGGATGGCCCTAGGCCCAAATCCTAAAACTTGGTGGGATTTTCCAAGCTCTCACACCCAGAACCCGTCTCTGGAATCCCTGTTTTGGGGCACCCCTAACATGGAAAACAGCACTCTTCCCATCCTGAAAAGCCAACAAACTATTGGTAGCCGCCAAGATCCTTAGAGAGAAAAAATCTCCCATAGACCCATGAGTCGGCACCTGCATTCTGAGGCCATCCTAGACACACAATCCAGATATAAATGCCTGTGCTTCCACCTTCAAGTCACCCTAATTACAGTTCCTGACTAGCTGCCCTCCAGGTCTATGCATTGGGCCTGTGATCACCTCGCCACTAACCCGAACCCAAGTTTATGTTTGCATACTTCACTCCCAAAACCATGGTTAACATGTCCTCCATGATGGGGTCTCTGGAGCCGCACAACAGGACTGTGCCTGCCAACCCCAAGGAAACTGTGCGCATAAAAGTTGCTCAAAAATTCGACATGAGAAGAAATATGCAAGGTACCTGAGCCCACCCTAATACTGGAGGCCGCTCTGGACACAAATGTGCAGTCTGAAACACCCTGATCATTTATATCCAGGCAGACACCCAAGTCAATGATGCGGAGTCAGAAGATTGAAACTGACATGCCCCTAGGACCTCATTGGAACACTAGATTATGTTTTCAGGCATCTGTCCTTAGAGGCCTGTTCTGTAATACCAACTTATGATACAACATGTGGTGCCTGAGCCACACAACAGAACATCTCCTGTCCCCAGAAGGAGACCATGCACTTTGACCTGTGTCAAACCCTCAGGATAGGAGAATCCTGCATGGGTCCTTAACCACTAGCACATTCTAAGATTAACCTGGTAACAAACCAGCATTGTGATCCATCTGCAAGAAATTCCATGTCAACTCAAAGCCTTGGTACTTTGCCCCAGAGCCACCAAAATGAACCCAGTTTGTTCCTACGCTGCAATGGTAAATGAAGGTGTGCTTTCCAGGCATCCATGTGGGAGAGTTCAGCTACCCAAACTTTCCACCTGGGGGACCCTGTAGCAACCAAACAAGACTCCACCTGTCCTATAGAAGGAAACCTTCCTTTTTGGAGCATCTCTGAAGCCCCAGAGGAAGAACTTCTCCATGGCACTTGACGCCACCCCTATATTTGTTGGTCATCATAGATACAAGCTCCAGTGTGAGCAAACATCTGACATCCGCCCTTCCTCAGGTGCTGGATATCTCAAATAAGTCGCTGCACATTGGGGCTGCCTTCCATTGGGAACTGAATTTAACTGTAGTTTGTATTTAAAATTCCATTCTCACCTTCCTGGTCCCCAAGTCCTCTTGATAGGGAATTCTTGAACCACAATGCAGCATTCTGCCTTCCCCATAGAAAGAGCAAGTGCCTGGTGAGTCTGCCCAAAAACCTCACATGAGGATCAAAATGCTCGGCTCTCAAGGAATCCCGATTTATACGCTGCCCTGGCCGCTAGTGCTGTCTTGGACAGAGCCTGAGCCCCGACCTCGTATAAGCCACCCAGAGAGTGGGGCCCATATCCAGCATGTGAGACCGGCCTTGCCCCAAATCCATCATCTCAACCCATCATTGCTATAAAGGCATCTGTCCCCAGACCTTTGCTGGAATCACTGCCAATGAGGGAACCTGAAGCCCAATAGACAACTCCTCCTTCCCCATGGCAGGAAACCTGGCTGTTGGGACTGGTGTCCAATCCCCAGCATCAGAGCCAGCTGCAAGGTAATTGAGACAATGCCAACACCTGGGTGCTGCCCTTGGAATAAGCAGGCATTGTGACCCTCAGCCTGAGCATGCTTTCAAACAATCCCTCTCAGGTGCACCAGCAGGACCCCACATTACAGGCCTGGTACGCCCCTGGGCCCAGACATAACTCTTGGTTGGATTTTACAGGTTCCCAGAACCAGAGGCAGACTCTATTCTCTGTTTTGGGGCACACATAAGATGGAAAACAGCAATCTTCCCTTCCCCGTAAAAGCCACCAAAGTATAGGGAGCTGCCAGGATCGTTAGAGAGGAAAAATCTCACATGGAGCCATGAGGCCAAACATGCATTCCGAGGCCATCCGGGACACACAATCCAGATAAAAAAGCCTGTACTACTGCCTTTGTGTCACTCTAATACAGTTTCAGATGAGCTGCCCTCAATGTCTACACCTTGGTCCTGGAATCACCTCGTCACTAACCCTAACCAGTGTTTGTGTTTGCAGATTTCTCTCCATAACCATGGCTCACATAACCTCCAGGATGGGGTCTCTGGAGCCACACCACAGGACTGTGCCTGCCGTCCCCAAAGAAACTGCGCCTGTCAGAGCACTCCATGTAAGGAGCAATCTGCAAGGCCTCTGAGCTCACCCCTATATTGGAGGCCACTCTGGACGCAAATGCACAGTCTGAAACACCCTGATAACCTACATCCAGGCAGACACCTAAGTTAATGATCCAGAGTCAGAGATTGAACCTGACAAGCCCCAAGGACTTCATTTGAACCCTGGACTAGGTTTAAATCATCTGTCCTCAGAGGTCTGTTCTGGAATATCAACATATGATACAACATGTGGTCCCTGAGCCACACAACAGAACATCCCCTGTCCCGAGAAGGAAACCATGCTCTTCGACCTGTGTCAAAGTTGCAGGCTAGAATACTGCATGGCCCTTTAGCCAGCAGCACATTCAAAGATCTCCCTGGTAACAAACCAGAATAGTGACCCATCTGAAAGAGATTCCATGTCACTCAAGGCCTTGGTGCTTAGCCCCAGAGCCACCAGAATGAACCTGCCATGTTCCTCAACTGCAATGGTCAATGGAGGTGTGCTTTCCAGGCATCCATGCGACAGAGCTCTGCTATCCAAACTTATCACATGGGGAACCCTCCAGCAAACAACACAGACTCCACCTGTCCAGTAAAAGGAAACCTTGCTGTTTGGAGGATCTCACAAGCCCCAGCATGGGAAATCCTCCATGGCCTCTTGATGCCTCCCCTCCATTTGTCGATCATCATAGACACAAACTCCAGTGTGAGCAAACATCTGACATCCGCCCTTACTCAGGTTTTGGATATCTCTAATAAGCTGCTGCATATTGGGACTGCCTTTCACTTGGAACTGAATTTAACCAGAGCTCGTGTTTACAATTCCATCCTCAACTTCCTGGTCCCCAAGCCCTCTCGTTAGGGAAATCTGGAGACACAACGCAGCATTCTGAATTTGTCATAGAAAGAAGAATTTCATGGTGAGTCTGTCCAGAAATGCCACATGAGGATCCATCTGCTCTTCCCTCGATGGAACCCCAATTTATAGGCTGCCCTGACTGCTAGTGCTGTATCTGACAGATCCTGAGTCTCATCCTAGTGTCAGCCACCCAGAGAGCGGGTCCCATATCCTGCATGTGAGACTGGCCATGGCCCAATTCTGTCATCTCTACACATCCTTGGTATTCAGGCATCTGTCCCCAGATCTTTGCTGGAATCCCTGCCAATGGGGGAACCTGAAGCACAATAGAGAGTTCCTCTTTCCCCAGGGCAGGAAACCTGGCTGTTTGGATGGGTGTCCAACTCTCAGAGTGGGAACCAGCTGAATGGACAATGAGACCATGCCCACTCATGAGGGCTGGCCTGAAATCAAACAGGCATTGTGTCCCTCAGCCTGAGCACACTTTCAAACAAGCACTCTCAGGTGCACCACAAGGATCCCGCATTGTTTTCCTGTATGCCCTTAGGCCCAAATCCTAACACTTGGTTGGATTTCCAGGCATCTGGACCTGGAGTTCATCTCTGGAATCCCTGTTTTGGGGCAACCTTCATATGGAAAACAGCACTCTTCCCTTACCCGAAATAGCCACCAAACTATTGGGATCCCCCAGGACCCTCAGAGAGGAAAAGTCTCCCATGGAGCTTTGAGACCATACCTGCATTTCGAGGCCATTCTGGACACACAATCCAGATATAAATTCCTGTGTAACCATCTTCGATTTACCCTAATTACAGGTCATGACGAGCTTCAATCCAGGTCTACGCTTTGGGCCTGGGATCACCTCGCCACTAACCCTAACCCAAGTTTGTGTTTGCAGACTTCTCTCCATAACCATGGTTCACATGCCCTTTAGGATTGTGTCTCTGGAGTCACACCACAGGATTGTGCTTGCCATCCCCAAGTAAATTTTGCCCGCCACACTTGTGCAAACTCTCCACATGAGGAGAAACCTGCAAGGCCCTTGAGCCCACCCCAATACTGGAAGCCATTCTGGACGCAAATGTGCACTCTGAAACACACCAATTACCTACATCCAGGGTGACAACAAGTTAATGGTCTTGAGTCAGAAGATTGAAACTGACATGCCCCTAGGACCCCATTGGAACCTAAATTAGGTTCCCAGGCATCTCTCAGCAGAGGCCTGTTCTGGAATAACATCTTATGATACAACATGTATACCTGAGCCACACAACAGAACTTCTCCTGTCCGCAGAAGGAAACCGTGGTCTCCGACCGGTGTCAAAACCTCAGGGACGCCTGGGTGGCTCAGTTGGTTGGACGACTGTCTTCGGCTCAGGTCATGATCCCGGAGTCCTGGGATCGAGTCCCGCATCGGGCTCCCGGCTCCACGGGGAGTCTGCTTCTCCCTCTGACCTTCTCCTCGCTCATGCTCTCCCTCACTGTCTCTCTATGTCAAATAAATAAATAAAATCTTAAAAAAAAAAACAAAACCTCAGGGTACGAGAATCCTGCAGGACCCCTTAACCACCAGCATATTGTAAGATTTCCCTGGTAACAAACCAGCATGGAGACCCATCTTCAGGAGATTCCATATAAACTCAAGGCCTCGTACTTCTCCTAAGAGCCACCAGAAGGATCCTGCCATGCTCCTCCGCTGCAATGGTCAATGGTGGTGTGCTTTTTAGACATCCACCCAGGCGAACTCTACTACCTAACTTATCACATGGGGGACCCTGGAGCAAACAAACCAGACTCCACCTTTCCAGTAGAAGGAAACCTTGCAGTTTGGAGCATCTCACAAGCCCCAGAGTTGGAAATCCTCCATGGCCTCTTGATGCCACCCCTCCATTTGTCAGTCATCATAGACACAGACTCCAGTGTGAGCAAACATCTGACATTCTCCCTTACTCAGGTGCTGGATATCTTGAAGAGGCCACTGAGATGGGGACAGCCTTCCACTTGGCACTGAATTTAACCAGTTTCGATGTGCTGACTCTAGGGGAGAAAACGAGGGGGCTGTGTTGAAATGGACTCCCCTGAGGATGGGTCATAATGTGGATTTGTATCCATGGAGACCTCGGAATGGGACTGTGGATCCAGGGACGTGAAAGTTTCTCCTAACTAGAAGTTTTGACACGTCTCCAAAGAGATAGTTTCCCATGTGGAGACGAGATTTGTTCTGATTGGTAACTCTGGAAAAACCTATATGCTGCTATTGAAAACCAGGTCTCTAAGGAGAGATGCCTGGAAACAAAAGCAATGGATCCGATTAGGGCCTAGGTGCCTGTCCGGTTCAATCTTCTTCTCTGGGGATATCTGTCTAAGGGTCTGAATGGAGGTAGTTGCTCAGCTTGTGACAGATCGGCCCTGTTGTTCTGGGTGGCCAACACTATTAGGATGGCCTCGGAGAGTTTTGAGGTTTCTCCCAATCTGTAGGGTAATGGCCAATAGAATGGGCAGAATTCCCCAGGAGGGGACAGACACAGTCCTGAGGTGTGGATCCAGGGGCCCCAGCCTGGAGGGTGTGTGGGCGAGGACTGTGGGGACAGAAGTCTGAAAACACAAACTTGGCTTAGGTTTGGGGACTTATGTATGACAGGCCTGATCTACAAACCTTGAGAAAAATTTTTTTTGGGTATAAACAAAGGGCAAGTGTGAGGCGCTTGCACAGGATTTTGTGTCAACCATGGCTATGGAATGTCAGGCTGGCCTCATGGGCCATGGACGAGTCTTTCTTTCTGGGGATTTGGCCCGATCCCAAGTCTTTGGGTCATTTTGTGGATGAAAAGAGTCCTTTTTTTAACCTCAGGTGTCCCACCAAAGAGGGATTCCAGAGCAAAGCCCTGAGAAGGGGTCACTAGACATTTTGAGCTCTGGTTAAGATGTGGGAACTAGGGGCATGGCAAGCCCCATATCCGAGCTCTTGCTCCAGTCACTGAGAGGCTTTACTTGAGGGTAGGGCTCACGCTGATGGTCAAAATGTGTGTTTGTGGACAAGATGGCGGGGTACTAGGAAGAGGCGTCTTTTCAGCTGGTACCCCAAAGTGAGCTGATTACCTACCAAAGAACTCCGATCACCCACGAAATCAGCCTGAGATCAGAATTATACACGTCTGGATCTCTACAGGGGCAGAAGACGCCAGTGAGCAGATAAAGCGGAATGGGAACAGCGGACTGATATCGGAAGATAAACAAAAGGGGGAAGGAGCCACCAGAGGCGACCCGTGCAAAAGTAATACCCCGATACGAGTGAGAGTGCCCTGCGTCTGGGGACCAGCATTAACTTGGAGACTGGTTGAAAGCACTCCAAAAGAGCAAAGGATTGTGGGGGCAAATTGTGGGAATCGGGGTGGCTAGGGACAAGGGCTTAAGTCCCCGGTCCCAGACGGCCTCCCCGGCGCGGAGGCAGAGAGAGTGCGGCGGAGAAACCGGCTCCTGGTCCCTAAGCCGCCAGCGTGCCCCAGAGCGCGGGGGTTCCGGCTCCTGTGAGGGGATGGGAGCTGCGCCGGTCTGCAGAATGCGCACTAGCCCTACCACAAAGCTTGAGATGCGCGCACACGTCCCTGAAGCTCTCCTGGGTTGCTAAGGCCTGGGGGCGCTTCTTGACCCGCGCCATTGTTTCAAAGTCTAAGCCGCACGCGCGTGAAACTCTTCCCCGGACAGAGGCACGCAAAAGCCCAGCCTGCGGCTTACGGACCAGCGCCCCGTTCTCAGTGCTCCAGACGCGCGCCCGACCCACAGCCGCCTCTGAAAAGAGGTGCGCACAAGCCGGGCACTCCCAGCCCGGGCCGGCGGCAAAATCTCAGTGTGCGATCGCTGCTTGGAACCTCTCTGGTGGGCAGGAGCTCTCAGACAGCCGCCACTGCCTTGGCTTTGGGGACGAGCAAAAGATCCTGCGCCCCCAGGGTCTGCAACTTGGAACCTGCACTGCCAGCGTCCAAGGTGGAATTTATTCAGCTTCTGCACCCAGACTGAGGCTTCTCTCTGAGACGGAGATCAGGAAGTGTTCCAGGGTGCACCTTGTCTGCACCAAAGTTGATACATCCAGCTACATCTGTTCAGTCTTCTCCCACCAAAATAACTAGGAGGAGGAATGCCCAACAGAAGAAAAATACAGAGGATGGACCTTCTGCAATAGAGCTAACAGCTATCAACATAGACAATATGTCAGAAAGAGAATTCAGGCTAACAATTATCCAGGCAATAGCTAGGTTGGAGAAAGCCATGGATGACCAAACAGAATTGATTAGGGCCAAACTGAAAGCGACGAGACAGGATGTTCACAATATTAGGGCGGAGCTCAAAGATACCAGGGAGGAGGTCCACAATGCTCTCAATGAGTTCCAATCCAATCTAAACTCTCTCAAAGCTAGGGTAACTGAGACAGAAGATAGAATTAGTGATCTGGAAGACAAACAGATAGAGAGAAAGGATCAGGAGGAAGCCTGGAACAAACAGCTTAGATCCCAAGAAAGCAGAATTAGGGAAATCAATGATGCCATGAAGCATTCCAACGTCAGAATTATTGGAATTCCTGAAGGGGAGGAGAAAGAAAGAAGTCTAGAAGATATCGTGGAACAAGTCCTTCATGAAAATTTTCCGAATCTCGCGAATGAAACCAGCGTTCATGTACTAGAGGCTGAACAGTCTCCACCCAAGATTATACACTCCAAAAAAACATCACGACACCTGATAGTCAAATTGAGAAATTATAATTGTAGGTATAATCTCTTGAAAGCTGCCAGGGCAAAGAGACTCCTTACTTACAGACGGAAGCCCATCAGAATAACGTCAGACCTGTCCACAGAGACCTGGCAAGCCAGAAGAGGCTGGCTAGATATATTCAGGGCACTAAATGAGAAGAACATGCAGCCAAGAATACTTTATCCAGCAAGACTGACATTCAAAATGGATGGAGAGATAAAGAGTTTCCAAGACCGGCAAGGCTTAAAAGACTATGCAACCACCAAGCCGACACTGCAGGAAAAATTAAGGGGGGTTCTATAAAAGAGGAAAAATCCCAAGAATAGAATTGAACAGAAATATAGAGACATTCTGCGAAAGAAAGACTTCAAAGGTAACTCGATGTCAATAAAAACGTATCTATCAATAATCACTCTCAATGTGAATGGCCTAAATGCACCCATAAAACGGCACAGGGTTGCAGATTGGATAATACGACAGGATCCATCCATATGCTGTCTATAAGAGACTCATTTTGAACCTAAAGATACACGCAGACTGAAAGTGAAGGGGTGGAGAAGCATCTTTCATGCCAATGGGTCTCAAAAGAAGGCTGGGGTAGCGATTCTCATATCAGATAAATTAGACTTCAAACTAAAGACTGTAGTCAGAGATACAGAAGGACACTACATCATCCTTATGGGACTATCCACCAAGATGATCTAACAATTGTAAATATCTATGCTCCCAATATGGGAGCAGCCAATTACTTAAGAAAACTGTTAATCAAGATAAAGAGTCATATTGACCTCGAATAGCCAAAGGGATATTGAAAAACACAGCCAAAGTTGGTGGCATCACAATTCCGGACTTCAAGCTTTATTACAAAGCTGTCATCATCAAGACAGCATGGTACTGGCACAAAAACAGACACTTAGACCAATGGAACAGAATAGAGAGCTAAGAAATAGACCCTCAACTCTATGGTCAACTAATCTTCGACAAAGCAGGAAAGAATGTCCAATGGAAAAAAGACAGCCTCTTTAATAAATGGTGTTGGGAAAATTGGACAGCCACGTGCAGAAAAATGAAATTGGACCATTTCCTTACACCACACACAAAAATAGACTCAAAATGGATTAAGGACCTCAATGTGAGAAAGGAATCCATCAAAATCCTTGAGGAGAACACAGGCAGCAACCTCTTAGACCTCAGCCGCAGCAACATCTTCCTAGGAACATCGCCAAAGGCAAGGGAAGCAAAGGCAAAAATGAACTTTTGGGATTTCATCAAGATCAAAAGGACAACAAAGGAAACAGTTAACAAAATCAAAAGACAACTGACAGAATGGGAGAAGATATTTGCAAACGACATATCAGATAAAGGACTAGTGTCCAAAATCTATAAAGAAATTAACAAACTCAACACCCAAAGAACAAATAATCCAATCAAGAAATGGGCAGAGGACATGAACAGACGTTTCTGCAAAGAAGACATCCAGATGGCCAACAGACACATGAAAAAGTGCTCCATATCACTCGGCATCAGGGAAATACAAATCAAAACCATAAAGAGATATCACCTCACACAAGTCAGAATGGCTAAAATCAACAAGTCAGGAAATGACAGATGCTGGCGAGGATGCGGAGAAAGGGGAACCCTCCTACACTGTTGGTGGGAATGCAAGCTGGTGCAACCACTCTGGAAAACAGCATGGAGGTTCCTCAAAATATTGAAAATAGAACTGCCCTATGACCCAGCAATTGCATTACTGGGAATTTACCCTAAAGATACAAACGTAGTGATCCAAAGGGGCATGTGCACCCGAATGTTTATAGCAGCAATGTCCACAATAGCCAAACTATGGAAAGAACCTAGATGTCCATCAACAGATGAATGGATCAAGAAGAAGTGGTATATATACACAATGGAATACTATGCAGCCATCGAAAGAAACAAAATCTTGCCATTTGCGACAACATGGATGGAACTAGAGCGTATCATGCTTAGCGAAATAAGTCAAGCGGAGAAAGACAAATATCATATGATCTCCCTGATATGAGTTAGTGGTGATGCAACATGGGGGCTTAAGTGGGAAGGAGATGACTCCATGAAACAAGATCGGATAGGGAGAGAGACAAACCATAAGTGACTCTTAATCTCACGAAACAAACTGTGGGTTGCTGGGGGGGTTTGGGAGAAGGGGGGTAGGGTTATGGACATTGGGGAGGGTATGTGCTTTTGGGTAAATTGGAAGGGGAGATGAACCATGAGAGACTATGGACTCTGAAAAACAATCTGAGGGGTTTGAAGTGGCGGAGGGGTGGGAGGTTGGGGTACCAGGTGGTGGGTATTATAGAGGGCACGGCTTGCATGGAGCACTGGGTGTGGTGAAAAAATAATGAATAATGAATACTGTTTTTCTGAAAATAAATAAATTGGAAAAAAAGGAAAAAAAAAGATAAAGAGTCATATTGATATGAATACACTAATCGTAGGAGATCTTAACACGCCTCTTTCAGAACTAGACATTTCATCGAAGCAGAAAATCAATAAAGAAACAAGAGCATTGAATGACACATTGGACCAGATGGACCTCATAGATATATACAGAACATTCCACCCTAAAACAGCAGAATACTCATTCTTCTCAAGTGCACACGGAACCTTCTCCAGAATAGACCACATACTGGGTCACAAATCAGTACTCAGCAGATACCAAAAAACTGAGATTATTCCCTGCATATTCTCAGATCACAATGCTTTGAAACTGGAGCTCAATCACAAGGAAAAGTTCAGAAGGAACTCAAACACCTGGAGCTAAAGACCACCTTGCTTAAGAATGCTTGGATCAACCAGGAGATCAAAGAAGAACTGAAACAATTAATGGAAACCAATGAGAATGAAGACACTTCGGTCCAAAACCTATGGAATACAGCAAAGGCGGTCCTAAGGGGAAAATATATAGCCATCCAAGCCTTGCTCAAAAAAATTGAAAAATCCAGAACACACCAGCTGTCTATACACCTTAAAGATCTGGAGGATCAACAACATATCAAACCAACTCCACACATAAGAAGGGAAATCATCAAGATTTGAGCTGAGATCAATGAGGGAGAAACCAGAGATACAGTAGAACTTATCAATGAAACTAGAAGCTGGTTTTTTGAAAGAATCAATAAGATCGATAAGCCACTGGCTACACTAATCCGAAAGAAAAGAGAGAAATCCCAAATTCATAAAATTATGAATGAAAAGGGAGAGATCACAATTAACGCCAAGGAAGTAGAAACAATCATCAGAAGTTATTACGGACAGTTATATGCCAATAAGCTTAGCAACCTAGATGAAAGGGATGCATTCCTGGAAAAATATAAACTACCAAAATTGAACCAGGAAGAAATCGACAACCTGAATAGACCGATATCTAATAACGAGATTGAAGCAGTGATCAAAAATCTCCCAAAAAAAAGAGCCCAGGACCTGACGGATTCCCTGGGGAATTCTACCAAACCTTCCAAGAAGAAATAACACCTATTCTCCTGAAGCTGTTTCAAAAAATTGAAGCAGAAGGAAAACTTCCAGACTCTTTCTATGAAGCCAGCATTACCCTGATCCCCAAACCAGGCAAGACCATACCAAAAAGGAGAATTTCAGACCAATATCACTGATGAATATGGATGCTAAGATTCTCAACAAGATCCTAGCCAACAGGATCCAACAACACATTAAAAAGATTATCCACCATGATCAGGTGGGATTCATCCCTGGGCTACAAGGATGGTTCAACATTCGTAAATCAATCAATGTGATACAACAAATTAATATGAGAAGAGAGAAGAACCACATGGTCCTCTCAATTGATGCAGAAAAAGCATTTGACAAAATCCAACATCCGTTCCTGATTAAAATGCTTCAAAGTAGGGATAGAGGGAACATTCCTGAACCTCATCAAATCTATCTATGAAAGACCCACAGCAAATATCATCCTCAATTGGAAAAAGCTTGCAGCCTTCCCATTGAGATCAGGAACAAGACAAGGATGCTCACTTTCACCACTCTTGTTCAACATAGTATTAGAAGTCCTAGCAACAGCAATCAGACAACAGAGAGAAATAAAAGGTATCCAAATTGGTAATGAAGAAGTCAAACTCTCTCTCTTCGCAGATGACATGATTCTTTATATGGAAAACCTAAAAGACTCCACCCCCAAACTACTAGAACTCATACAGCAATTCAGCAGCGTGGCAGGATACAAAGTCAATGTGCAGAAATCAGTGGCTTTCTTATACACTAACAATGAAAATACAGAAAGGGAAATTAGAGAATTGATTCCATTTACTATAGCACCAAGAACCATAAGATACCTGGGAATAAATCTAACTAAAGAGGTAAAGGATCTATACTTGAGGAACTATAGAACACTCATGAAGGAAATTGAAGAAGACACACAAAGATGGAAGACCATTCCATGCTCTTGGATCGGAAGAATAAACATTGTTAAAATGTATATACTGCCTAGAGCAATCTATACTTTTAATGCCATTCCGATCAAAATTCCACCGGCATTCTTCAAAGAGCTGGAGCAAATAATCCTAAAATTTGTTTGGAATCAGAAGAGACCCCGAATCGCTAAGGAAATGTTGAAAAACAAAAATAAAGCTGGCGGCATCACCTTACCTGATTTCAAGCTTTATTACAAAGCTGTGATCACCAAGACAGCATGGTACTGGCATAAAAACAGACACATAGACCAGTGGAACAGAGTAGAGAGCCCTGATATGGACCCTCAACTCTATGGTCAATTAATCTTCGACAAAACAGGAAAAAATATACAGTGGAAAAAAGACAGTCTCTTCAATAAATGGTGCTGGGAAAACTGGACAGCTATATGTAGAAGAATGAAACTCGACCATTCTCTTACACCATACACAAAGATCAACTCAAAAGGGATAAAAGACCTCAACGTGAGACGGGAATCTATCAGAATCTTAGAGGAGAACATAGGCAGTAATCTCTTTGATATCAGCCACAGCAACTTCTTTCAAGATACGTCTCCAAAGGCAAAGGAAACAAAAGCGAAAATAAACTTCTGGGACTTCATCAAAATCACAAGCTTCTGCACAGCAAAGGAAACAGTCAAACAAACAAAGAGGCAACCCACGGAATGGGAGAAGATATTTGCAAATGACAGTACAGACAAAAGTTGATATCCATGATCTATAATGAACTCCTCAAACTCAACCCACACGAAACAGACAAACACATCAAAAAATGGGCAGAAGATATGAACAGACACTTCTCCAGTCAAGACATACAAATGGCTATCAGACACATGAAAAAATGCTCATCATCATTAGCCCTCAGGGAGATTCAAATTAAAACCACATTGAGATATCACCTTACACCAGTTAGAATGGCCAAAATTAACAAAACAGGAAACAACATGTGTTGGAGAGGATGTGGAGAAAGGGGAACCCTCTTACACTGTTGGTGGGAATGCAAGTTGGTGCAGCCTCTTTGGAGAACCGTGTGGAGATTCCTCAAGAAATTAAAAATAGAGCTTCCCTACGACCCTGCAATTACACTCCTGGGTATTTACCCCCAAGATACAGATGTCGTGAAAAGAAGGGCCATCTGTACCCCAATGTTTATAGCAGCAATGGCCACAGTCGCCAAACTATGGAAGGAACCAAGATGCCCTTCAATAGATGAATGGATAAGGAAGCTGTGGTCCATATACACTATGGAGTATTATGCCTCCATCAGAAAGGACGAATATCCAACTTTTGTAGCAACATGGACGGGACTGGAAGAGATTATGCTGAGTGAAATCAGTCAAGCAGAGAGAGTCAATTATCATATGGTTTCACTCATTTGTGGAGCATAACCAATAGCATGGAGGACAAGGGGCGTTAGAGAGGAGTAGGGAATTTGGGTAAATTGGAAGGGGAGGTGAACCATGAGAGACTATGGACTCTGAAAAACAGTCTGAGGGGTTTGAAGTGGCGGGGGGGTGGGAGGTTGGGGTACCAGGTGGTGGGTATTATAGAGGGCACAGCTTGCATGGAGCACTGGGTGTGGTGAAAAATTAATGAATACTGTTTTTCTGTAAATAAATAAATTGGGAAAAAAAAGATATAGAAATAAATCTTAATATGGACTTATAAGAGAAAACAACAACAACAACAACAACAAAAAAAAAAAAAAGTGTGTTTGTGCCCATGGCCGCCCTAAAGCATGGCCCAGTCCTCACAGACCACGATGTTTACTCCTACAGTGAACATTGGACTGCATGCCAACCACAAAGTTTCTGTCCATGGGGAACGAGGAGTTCTCATTTCTGTATCATGTTCACCTCTGGGCAGTGTGTGGAGATAAGGTATAGGTTCTGATGCCTGAAAACCGAAGTTGGGAAGAGATGACGACTTAAGGCCATGGTGGGTCCGATGTGTTCAGTGTGCGGCCAGCTGTCTGGGTTTTGTTCGGGAGGTCCGGGCTCAGGCTGTGTCGGACAGGGCATTAGTGCCCAGGATAGACTGTATAACTGGGTACAGTCGAGTGGCATGCAGGTTGATCCTCATTTGGGGTATCTGGGTTGCCCCATAGGGCAACGTTTTTCTTCTGGAGGGCAGGCAGAGTGTTGCATTGTGGCTCCAGAATTCCCAAACTGGAGGGCTTGTGGGTCAGGACTGTGAGGAAAATGTCTGAGAAAACAAGATAGGCGTAGGTTTTGGAGCGAGGGCATGGCAGGCACACTCTGCTGAGCTGAAACGAGATCTCTTGGATATGAAGTTGGGGCGAGGATCTACTTTGGCTCTGGTTGGAGTTTCTGTCCATTTCCCCCCTTCACGAAGAGGGGGTGCATCATGAGGCCATGGTGGTTTTCCCAAGATGGGAGTAGTGAGATGCTCCAATCCCCAAGGATTCCTTCTGCGGGACACTTGAGACCTGTCAGATGGCTCCAGGATGTACATTACAGAAGGACGCCAGAATAGGGTCCTAAAGATGTAATCCTGGGCAGCCCGCCTCGCATTCTAATTATCTACTTGTGATAAGGCAAGTTTGATCGCTGGCTCTGGGGGAGCAACTGAAGGGGCTTAGTTGAAATGGGCTCTCTTGAAGATGGGTCATAATGTGGTTTTGTGTCCAAGGAGACTTTATAATGGGGCAGTGGCTCATGTACCTGAAGGTTTCTCCTAACTGGAGGTTTTGACACAGCTCCAAAGAGCGAGTTTGCCATGTGGAGACGAGATTTGTTATGATTGTTACCTCCGGGATCCCCCGTATGCTGGTAATGGAAACCAGGCCTCTGAGGAGAGATGCCTGGAAACAAAAACAATGGATCTGATTAGGGCCTAGGTGCCTGTCAGGTTCAATCTTCTTCTCTTGGGATATCTGTGTACGGGTCTGAGTTGAGGTTGTTCCTCAGCTTGGGAGAGATTGCCCCTGTTTTTTCGGGTGGTGAACACTATTGGGATGGCCTCAGCGACTTTGGAGGTTTATCCTAATATGTAAAGTTGTGGCCAATTCAATGGGAAGAATTCCCCTGGAGAGGGCAGGCACAGTCCTGAGGTGTGGCTCCAGGGGCCCCAG
Organism: Neogale vison; assembly: GCF_020171115.1. Classification (NCBI taxonomy): domain Eukaryota; kingdom Metazoa; phylum Chordata; class Mammalia; order Carnivora; family Mustelidae; genus Neogale; species Neogale vison. The sequence goes on from NC_058094.1 coordinate 96,588,151, forward strand.
TTTGGAGGATTTGCGGGCCAGGATTTTGGGGACAGAAGTCTGAAAACACAAACTCAGCTTATGTTTGGGGACGTAGGTATGGCAGGCCTGATCTACAGACCGTGAGGAGAATTTTTCAGGCTATGAACAAAGGGCGAGTGTGAGACGCTTGTTGAGGCTTTTGTCTCTGGATTTTGTGTCAACGGTGGCCGTGGAATGTCGGCGTGGCCCCATGGGCAATGGGTGAGACTTTCTCTCTTGGGGTTTGTCTAGATCCCAAGTGTTTGGGGTCATTTGGTGGATGAGAGGAGTCGTTTTGATATTTTTTTACCTCAGGTGTCCCACCATACAGGGATTCCAGAACAGAGTTCTGAGTAGGGGTGAGTAGACATCTCAACCTCTGGTTAAGATGGAGGGACTAGGGTCATGGAAAGCCCCATATGCATGCTCTTGTTCTTGTCCCTGAGAGGCTTTCCTTGAGGCAGGGCTCACGTTGAGTGTCACAATGTGTGTTTGTGCCCACTGTGGTCCTCAAGCATGGGCGGGGCCTCTTGGGCCAAGCTGGTCTCTCTTGCACTGAACGTTGGACAACATGCCAACCATAAGATTTCTGGCCATGGGGAAAGAGGAGTTCTGATTTCTGCATCGCGCTCACCCCTGGGCAGTGAATGGAGATAAGGTCTAGGTTCTGAGGCCTGAAAACCGAGGTTGGGAAGAGATGACACCCTAAGGCCATGGCGGGACCAACGTGCTCAGTGTGCGGCCAGCTGTCTGGGTATTGGTCGGGAGGTCCAGGCTCAGGCTGTGTCAGACAGGGCATTAGAGCTCAGGGTAAGCTGTATAATGGTGGTACAGTCAACTGGCCTGCAGTTTGATCTTCATTTAGGGTATCTGGGTAACCCCACTGGGCAACATTTTTCTTCTGGAGGGCAGGCTGAGTGCTGCATTGTGGGTCTGAAATTCCCAAACTGGAGGGCTTGTGGGCCAGGAGTGTGAGGACGGAAGTCTGAGAACACAAGCTAGGCTTAGGTTTCGGGGCAAGGGCACGGCAGGCACACTCTGCAGAGCTCAATCGAGATCTCATGCATCTGCAGTCAGCCAGAGGATCAGATGTAGGGTCACTTTGGAGTTTCTGTCCACGATAGCCCCTTCATGAAGGGGAGGTCGGTCATCTCGAGTCTATGGGGTTTTTCCCATGATGAGAGCTTTGAGATGCTCCAAACAGCAAGCATTCCTTCTGTGGGATAGTTGAGACCTTTGGAATGCTCCGGGATATCCCATATAAAAAGACTTCAGAGCAGGGTTCTAAGGATGGATGCCTGGGCAGCTGGCCTCACATTCCTATTTTCTCCTAGCGACAAGGCAGGTTATATCTGCTTGCTCTGGGGGTGCAACTGATGGGGCTGTGTTGAAAGGGACTCTGAAGAATTCTCCTAACCGCAGGTTTTGACACATCTCCAATGAGCAAGTTTCCCATGTGGTGATGAGATTTGTTCTGATCAGTGCCTCAGGAAGCCCCCATATGCTGGTATTGGAATCCAGACCTCTGTGGAGAGATGCCTGGAAACCAAGGCAATGGATCTGATTAGAACCCAAGGGCATGTCCATTTCAATCTATTTCTCTGGCTAAATCTGTCTACGGTTCTGAATTGAGCTAGTTGCTAGGCTGGTGTCAGATCGCCCATGTTTGTCCCAGGTGGCCCACATTATTGGGATGGCCTCACAGTCTTTGGAGGATTCTCCTAATCTGTAGTGTTGGGGCCAATGGAATGGGCAGAATTCCCATGGAGAAGGCAGGCACAGTCCTGAGGTGTGTCTCCAGGAGCCCCATCTTTGAGGGTGTGTGGGCTAGGGCTGTGGGGACAGAAGTCTTAAAACACAAACTCGGCTTAGGTTTAGGGACGTAGGTATGACAGGCAGGATCCACAGAGAGTGAGGAGAACTCTTCGTGATATGAACAAAGGGCGAGTGTGAGGTGCTTGCTCAGGATTTGTCTCTGTATTTTGTGTCAGTGGTGGTCATGGAATGACCATGTGTCTTCATGGGCCATAGACGGGTCTTTCTCTCTGGGGATTTGGCCAGATCCCAAGTGTTTGGGTCATTCTTTGAATGGGAGGACTCCTTTTGGTATTTTTTTTACCTTAGGTGTCCCACCATAGAGTGATACCAGAGCAGAGCCCTGAGTAGGGGTGAATAGACATCTCAACCTCTGGTTAAGATTGGGGGACTAGACAGAGACCTGGCAGGCCAGAAAGAGCTGGCATGATATTTTCAGAACACTAAACGAGAAATACATTCAGCCAAGAATACTATATCCAGCTAGTCTATCATTGAAAATAGAAGGAGAGATTAAAAGCTTCCAGGACAAACAAAAACTGAAGAATTTGCAAACACCAAACCAGCTCTACAGGAAATACTGAAAGGGGTCCTCTAAGCAAAGAGAGAGCCTACAAGTGGTAGATCAGAAAGGAACAGAGACAGTATACAGTAACAGTAACCTTACAGGCAATACAATGGCACTAAAATCATATCTCTCAATAGTTACCCTGAATGTTAATGGGCTAAATTTACCAATCAAAAGACACAGGGTATCAGAATGGATAAAAAAACAAAACCCATCTATATGTTGCCTCCAAGAAACTCATTTTAAGCCTGAAGACACCACCAGATTTAAAGTGAGGTTGTGGAAAAGAATTTACCATGCTACTGGACATCAGAAAAAAGCAAGAGTGGCAATCCTTATATCAGATCAATTAGATTTTAAGCCAAAGACTATAATAAGAGATGAGGAAGGACACTATATCATACTCAAAGGGTCTGTCCAACAAGAAGATCTAACAATTTTAAATATCTATGCCCCCAATGTGGGAACAGCCAACTATATAAACCAATTAATAACAAAATCAAAGAAACACATCAACAATAATATAATAATAGTAGGGGACTTTAACACTCCCCTCACTGAAATGGACAGATCATCCAAGCAAAAGATCAACAGGGAAATAAAGGCCTTAAATGATACACTGGATGAGATGGACATAACAGATATATTCAGAACATTTCATCCCAAAGCAACAGAATACACATTCTTCTCTAGTGCACATGGAACATTCTCCAGAATAGATCACATCCTCGGTCCTAAATCAGGACTCAACCGGTATCAAAAGATTGGGATCATTCCCTGCATATTTTCAGACCACAATGCTCTGAAGCTAGAACTCAACCACAAGAGGAAGTTTGGAAAGAACACAAATACATGGAGACTAAACAGCATCCTTCTAAAGAATGAATGGGTCAACCGGGAAATTAAAGAAGAATTGAAAAAAATCATGGAAACAAATGATAATGAAAATACAATGGTTCAAAATCTGTGGGACACAACAAAGGAAGTCCTGAGAGGAAAATATATAGCGGTACAAGATTTTCTCAAGAAACAAGAAAGGTCTCAGGTACACAACCTAACCCTACACCTAAAAGAGCTGGAGAAAGAACAAGAAAGAAACCCTAAGCCCAGCAGGAGAAGAGAAATCATAAAGATCAGAGCAGAAATCAATGAAATAGAAACCAAAAAAACAATAGAACAAATCAACGAAACTAGGAGCTGGTTCTTTGAAAGAATTAATAAAATTGATAACCCCCTGGCCAGACTTATCAAAAAGAAAAGAGAAAGGACCCAAATAAATAAAATCATGAATGAAAGAGGAGAGATCACAACTAACACCAAAGAAATACAAACTATTATAAGAGCATAAAATGAGCAACTCTACGCCAACAAATTTGACAATCTCAAAGAAATGGATGCATTCCTAGAAACATATAAACTACCACAACTAAACCAGGAAGAAATAGGAAGCCTGAACAGACCCATGACTAGTAAGGAGATTGAAACAGTCATTAAAAATCTCCAAACAAACAAAAGCCCAGGGCTTTTCAAAGTGTAGGGATAGAGGGCACATACCTCAATATCATCAAAGCCATCTATGAAAAACCCATCGCAAATATCATTCTCAATGGAGAAAAACTGAAAGCTTTTCCACTAAGGTCAAGAACATGGCAGGGATGTCCATTATCACCACTGCTATTCAACATAGTAATAGAAGTCCTAGCCTCCACAATCAGACAACAAAAGGAAATTAAAGGCATCCAAATCGGCAAAGAAGAAGTCAAATTATCACTCTTCACAGATGATATGATACTATATGTGGAAAACCCAAAAGACTACACTCCAAAACTGCTAGAACTTGTACAGGAATTTAGTAAAGTGTCAGGATATAAGATCAATGCACAGAAATCAGTTGCATTTCTCTACACCAACAACAAGACAGAAGAAAGAGAAATTAAGGAGTCAATCCCATTTACAATTGCACCCCAAACCATAAAAACCTAGGAATAAACCTAACCAAAGAGGCTAAGAATCTATACTCAGTAAACTATAAAGTACTCATGAAAGAAATTGAGGAAGACCCAAAGAAATGGAAAAATGTTCCATGCTCCTGGATTTGAAGAATAAATATTGTGAAAATGTCTATGCTACCTAAAGCAATCTACACATTTAATGCAATTCTTTTCAAAGTACCATCCATCTTTTTCAAAGAAATGGGACAAATAATTTTAAAATTTATATGGAACCAGAAAAGACCTCGAATAGCCAAAGGGATATTGAAAAAGAAAGCCAAAGTTGGTGGCATCACAATTCCTGACTTCAAGCTTTATTACAAAGCTGTCATCATCAAGACAGCATGGTAGTGGCACAAAAACAGACACATAGATCAATGGAACAGAATAGAGAGCCCAGAAATAGACCCTCAACTCTATGGTCAACTAATCTTCGACAGAGCAGGAAAGAATGTCCAATGGAAAAAAGACAGCCTCTTTAATAAATGGTGTTGGGAAAATTGGACAGCCACGTGCAGAAAAATGAAATTGGACCATTTCCTTACACCACACACAAAAATAGACTCAAAATGGATTAAGGACCTCAATGTGAGAAAGGAATCCATCAAAATCCTTGAGGAGAACACAGGCAGCAACCTCTTCGACCTCAGCCACAGCAACGTCTTCATAGGAATATTGTCAAAGGCAAGGGAAACAAGAGCAAAAATGAACTGTTGGGATTTCATCAAGATCAAAAGGACAACAAAGGAAACAGTTAACAAAATCAAAAGACAACTGACAGAATGGGAGAAGATATTTGCAAAAGACATATCAGATAAAGGGCTAGTGTCCAAAATCTATAAAGAAATTAACAAACTCAACACCCAAAGAACAAATAATCCAATCAAGAAATGGGCAGAGGACATGAACAGACGTTTCTGCAAAGAAGACATCCAGATGGCCAACAGACACATGAAAAAGTGCTCCATATCACCCGGCATCAGGGAAATACAAATCAAAACCACAAAGAGATATCACCTCACACCAGTCAGAATGGCTAAAATCAACAAGTCAGGAAATGACAGATGCTGGCGAGGATGCGGAGAAAGGGGAACCCTCCTACACTGTTGGTGGGAATGCAAACTGGTGCAAACACTCTGGAAAACAGCATGGAGGTTCCTCAAAATGTTGAAAATAGAACTACCCTATGACCCAGCAATTGCACTACTGGGTATTTACCCTAAAGATACAAATGTAGTGATCCAAAGGGGCACGTGCACCCGAATGTTTATAGCAGCAATGTCCACAATAGCCAAACTATGGAAAGAACCTAGATGCCCATCAACAGATGAATGGATCAAGAAGATGTGGTATATATACACAATGGAATACTATGCAGCCATCAAAAGAAACGAAATCTTGCCATTTGCGACAACATGGATGGAACTAGAGCATATCATGCTTAGCGAAATAAGTCAAGCGGAGACAGACAACTATCATATGATCTCCCTGATATGAGGATGTGGTGATGCAACATGGGGGCTTAAGTGGGTAGGAGAAGAATCCATGAAACAAGATGGGATAGGGAGGGAGACAAACCATAAGTGACTCTTAATCTCACGAAACAAACTGTGGGTTGTTGGGGGAGGGAGGTTGGGAGAAGGGGGGTAGGGTTATGGACATTGGGGGGGTATGTGCTTTTGGGTAAATTGGAAGGGGAGATGAACCATGAGAGACTATGGACTCTGAAAAACAATCTGAGGGGTTTGAAGTGGCGGAGGGGTTGGAGGTTGGGGTACCAGGTGGTGGGTATTATAGAGGGCACGGCTTGCATGGAGCACTGTCTGTGGTGAAAAAATAATGAATACTGTTTTTCTGAAAATAAATTCGAGAAAAAAAATTAAAAAAAAAGATTTTGGGACTAGGGGCATGGCAAGCCCCATATGCGGGCTCTTGTTACAGCCACTGAGAGCTCTTACTTGTGGACAGGGCACACGCTGAGGGTCACAATGTGCTTTTGTTCCCAACGTGGCCCTCAAGCATGGGTACTCTGGTATCTGCTACACTGAACATTGGACAACATGCCAACCACAAGGATTCTGGGCATGGGGAAGGAAGAGTTCTGATTTCTTCATCACCTTCACCCCTGGGGAGTGAGTGGAGATAAGTTCTATATTCTGAATCCTGAAAACCGAGGTTGGGAAGAAATGACAACCTAAGACCATGGTGAATCCTATGTGCTCAGTGTGTGGCCAGCTGTCTGGGTGTCGATCGGGAGGTCTGCACTCAGGCTGTGTCAGACAGGTCTTTAGTGCTCAGGCTAGACTGTATAATTGGGGTACAGTCAAGTGTCATGCAGGTTGATCCTCATTTGTGGTTTCTGGTTAACCCCATAGGGCAAAGTTTTTCTTCTGGAGAGCAGACAGAGTGCTGCATTGTGTCTCCAGAATTCCCAAACTGGTGAGCTTGTGGGCCAGGAGTGTGAGGACGGATGTCTGAGAACACAAGCTAGACTTATGTTTCGGGACGAGGGCACAGTAGGCAAACTTTGCAGAGCTGAATCGAGATCTTGTGCATCTGAAGTCAGGGCGTGGATCAGACGTTGGCTCAGGATGGAGTTTCTATCCATGATCGCCCCTTCATGATGGTGGGGGGGCATCACGAGGCCATGGAGGTTTTCCCATGGTGGGATTGTGTAATGCTCCAAACTGCAAGGATTCCTTCTGAGGGACAGTCGAGACCATTGAATGGATCCAGGACGTCCCATAAGGATCCTCTGCAGAGCAGGGTTCTAACGATGGATGCCTGGGCAGTCCAACTCGCATTCCAATTGTTCCCTAGAAGCAAGGCAGGTTCAATATGCTGGCTCTGGGGGAACAACTGAGTGGGCTGAGTAAAAATAGACTCTCCTGTTGATGGGTCATAGAATGGGTTTGTGTCCATGGAGACCTTGGAATGGGGCATTGGCTCCAGGGTCCTGAAGGATTCTCCTAACCAGAAGTTTTAAGACAGCTCCAAAGAGCAAGTTTCCCATGTGGATACGAGATTTATTCTGATTGGTGCCTTAGGAGCCACAATAAGATGATATTGGAAACCAGGTATCTGAGGAGAGATACCTGGAAACCAAAGAAATAGATCCGATTAGGGCCTAGGGGTCTGACCATTTCAATCTTCTTCTCTGGGAACATCTGTCTATGGTTTTAGTGGAGGAGTTGCTCAGCTTGTGTCAGATCACTCCTCTTTGTCATGGCCTGCCGACACTATTGGGATGGTCTCAGGGTCTTTGGAGGTTTCTCTAATCTGTAGGGTTGTGGTCAATGGGATGGGCAGAATTCCCATGGAGAGGGCAGGCACAGTCCTGAGGTGTGGTCCCAGCTCTCTGGGTGTCGGTCGGGAGGTCTGTGATCAGGCTGTGTGAGACAGGGCAGGCTAGACTGTATAATTGGGTACAGTTGAGTGGTGTGCATTTTGATCCTCATTTGGGTTTTCTGTATAGCCCCATAGGGCAACGTTTTTCTTCTGGAGGGCAGGCAGAGTCCTGCATTGTGGCTCAGGAATTCCCAAACCAGAGGGTTTGTGTCCCAGGAGTGTGATGACGGAAGTCTCAGAACACAAGCTAGGCCAGGGTTTTGGGGCGAGGTCATGGCAGGCACACTCTGAAGAGCTGAATCGAGATATCTTGCATCTGAAGTCAGGTCGAGGATCAGACATTGGATCAGGTTGGAGTTTCTCTCCATGATCTCCCTTCATGAAGGGGGGTGGCATCATGAGACCATGGAGTTTTTCCCACGATGGGAGTTGTGAGATACTCTAATCAGCAAGGATACCTTCTGCGGGCCAGTGGAGACCTGTTGGATGGCTCCAGGACATCCCATATTGAACAACGCCATAGCAGTTTTCTAGGGTGGATGCCTGGAGACCCCACCTGGCATTCCAATTATCTCCTAGTGACAAGGCATGTTCTATCTGCTGGCTCTGTGGAGCAACCAAGTGGGCTGAGTAAAAATGGACTCTCCTGTTGATGGGTCATAGTGTGGGTTTTTGTCCATGGAGACGTTGGAATGGGAAGGTGACTTCGGGGACCTGAAGTTTTCTCCTAACTGTATGTTTTGACAGAGCTCCAAAGAGCAAGTTTCCCATGTGGAGACAAGATTTGTTCTGTTTGGTACCTCCAGAAACCAGCATATGCTGGTATTGGAAACCAGGCCTCTGAGGAAAGATGCCTGGAAACAAAAGGAATGGAACCAATTAGGGCCTAGGTGCCTGTCTGGTTCAATCTTCTTCTCTGGGGATATCTGTCAATGGGTCTGAGAGAAGGTAGTTGCTCAGTTTGTGACAGATCACCCCTGTTTGTCCTGGGCAGCCATCACTATTGGGATGGCCTCGGGGACTTTAGAGCTTTCTCCTAATTTGTAGGGTTGTGGCCAATGGAATGGGCAGAATTCCCCTGGAGAAGGCAGGCACAGTCCTGAGTTGTGGCTCCAGGGCCCCCCTCCTGGAGGGTGTGTGGGCCAGGGCTGTGGGGACAGAATTCTGAAAACACAAACTTGCCTTAGTTTAGGGGGTGTAGGTATGGCAGGCCTGATCTACAGACTGTGAGGAGAATTTTTCAGGCTATGAACAAAGGGCGAGTGTGAGGTGCTTGCTCAAGCTTTTGTCTGGATTTTGTATCAGCAGTGAGCGTGGAATGTCGGGGTGGCCTCATGGCTATGGACGAGTCTCCCTCTCTCAGGATTTGTCCTGATCCCAAGAGTTTGAGGTCATTCTGTGGTATGGGAGGAGCCCTTTCTGTTTTTATACCTCAGGTATCCCACCAAAAGAGGGATTCCAGAGCAGAGCACTGGGGAGGGTCGATTGGACAACCGAAACTCCGGTTTAGAATGGGGGCCTAGAGGCATGAATGCCCCATATGCAGGCTCCTGTTCCAGCCAATGAGAGGCCTTACTTGAGGAAAGGGCACACGCTGAGGGTCACAATGCGTGTTTGTGCCCAACGCGGCCGTCAAGCATGGGCGGGTCCTCATGGGCAACGCTGGTTTCTCCTACATTGAACATTGGACAACATGCCAACAACAAGGTTTCTGGCCATCGGGAAAGAGGAGTTCTGATTTCTGCATCACGTTCATCCCTGGACACTGATTGGAGATAAGGTCTGGATTCTGAAGCCTGAAAACCGAGGTTGGGAAGAGATGACAACCTAAGGCCATGGCAGGTGCCATGTGCTCATTGTGTGGCCATCTGTCTGGGTGTCATTCGGGAGGTCTGGGCTCAGCCTGTGTCAGAGAGGGCATTAGTGACCAGTGTAGGCTGTATAATTGGGGTACAGTCAAGTGGCATTCAGTTTGATAATCATTTGTGGTTTCTGGGTAGCCTCATAAGGCAACGTTTTTTTTTTGTTTGTTTGTTTGTTTGTTTGTTTGTTTGTTTTATTCTGTAGGACAGGTAGAGTGCTGCATTTTGGCTCCAGAATTCCCAAACTGGAGGGCTTGTGGTCCAGGAGCATGAGAACGGAAGTCTGAGATAAAAAGCTAGGCTTAGGTTTTGGGGAGAGGGCACGGCAGGCACACTCTGAAGAGCTGAATCGAGATCTCGTGCATCTGAAGTCAGCGTGAGGATCAGATGTTGGCTCACGTGTCGCTCTCACCATCAAGAACGACCCGGGGGCACACAGGGTGGCAAGCTTCTTTATTGCGCTCTCCTGCGCCGCGATCTGGGGGTAGCTCTGTCCCTGGGACGCCCCGCTCGAAGCAGCCCCGTCCGGGGCCCCGGGGGTCTCCGCCGGGTGCACCGCGCCGCAGCGCCGGGAACCCGTGCTGGTCCACCGCTCCCGGGACCCCGCGCTCCTCCCCTACACGGAAGTTCACACACATATATACGGTTTGTAATAGCCAATGAGCAGCCCTATCATGCAGCGCACGCATGATCATTCCCTTCCACCACCTAAGGGTCCTGCAGTGTTCATTCACCTCTTACATAAGCTGTCAGCCAATCACATCTCGTTCCTCAAAAGCGCATGCGCCATTTTGCTCTTATTCTGCCAGGGTAGCTCCCGACACTCACGTTGGAGTTTCTGTCCATAATGGCCCCTTCATGAAGGGCGGGGCAGGCATCAAGGGACCATGGGGGTTTTCCCATGATGAGAGTTGTTAGATGCTCCAAACAGCAAGGATTCCTTCTGTGGTACAATTGAGACCTGTTGGATGGCTCCAGGACGTCCCATATAAAACGACTGGGGAGCAGGGTTCTAGGGATGAATGCCTGGGGAGCCCACTTACATTCCAATTGTCTCCTAGTGACAAGACATGTTCCATCTACTGGATCTGGGGGAGCAACCGAAGGGGCTGAGTTCAAATGGACTCTCCTGTGGATGGGTAATAATGTGGACTTGTGTCCATGGAGACCTTGGAATGGGGTGGTGGCACCGGGGCCCTGAAGGATTGCTCTAATCGGAATTTTTGATAGAAGTCCAAAGAGCAAGTGTCCCATGTGGGTACGAGATGTGTTCTGATTGGTGCCTCAGGAAACCCCCATATGGTGGTATTGGAAACCAGACCTCTGGGGAGAGATGCCTGGAAAACAAATCAATGGATCTGATTAGGGCCTAGGGGCCTGTCTGGTTAATGTTCTTCCTTAGGGACATCTGTCTCAGGTCTCAGTGGAGGTAGTTGCTCAGCTGGTGGCAGATCGCCCCTGTTTGCCCGGGGTGCCTACAATTGGGATGGCCACAGGGACTTTGGAGGATTCTCCTAACCTTTAGTGTTGTGGTCAATTGAATGGGCAGAATTCACTTGGAGAGGGCAAGCACAGTCCTGAGGTGTGACTCCAGGGGCCCAAGCATGGAGGGTGTATGGACCAGGGATTTGGGGGCAGAAGTCTGAAAGCAATTCCAGACCCACAAAGCAGCACTCTGCGTGCCCTCCAGAAGAAAAATATTGCCCTAATGAGTTTCCCATACACCTTAAATGAGGATAAACCTACACGACACTCAACTGTACCCAAATTATATAGTCTATCCTGGGCACTAATCCACTGTCTGACACAGCCTGAGTCCGTACCTCCTGACCAACACCCAGACAACTGACTGCACTGAGCACATCGGACCCGCCATGTCCTTAGGTCATCATCACTTCCCAACCTTGGTTTTTAAACTTCAGAACCTAGACCTTATCTCCAATCACTGCCCAGGGGTGAACATGATGCAGAAATCAGAATTCCTTCCCCATGGCAAGAAAACTTGTGGTTGGCATGTCGTCCAAAGTTCAGTGTAGGAGAAACCAGCATGGCCCATGAGACACCGCCCATACTAGAGGGCTGCATTGGGCACAAACATGCATTGAGACCCTCAGTGTGAGCCCTGCCCTCAAGTATGACCTCTCAGTGGCTGGACCAAAGTCCCACATATGGGGCTTGCCATACCCCTAGGCCCCAATCTTAACCAGAGTTAGCGTTGTCCAGTCGCCCCTCCCCAGGGCTCTGCTCTGGAATCCCTCTTTTAGTGGCACACCTGAGGTAAAAAATCAGAACGGACTCCTCCCATCCCACAGAATGACCCCAAAATCTTGGAAATGGGCCAAATCCTTAGAGAGGGAGACTCATCCATGGCCCATGAGGCCTCCCCGACCTTCCACGACCATCAGTGACACAAAATCCAGAGACAAAACCCTGAGGAAGCACCTCATACTCACCCTTTGTTCATATCCTGAAGATTTCTCCTCAAGGTCTGTAGATCGGCCCTCCCATACCTATGTCCCCAAACCTAAGCCGAGTTTCTGTTTTCAGACTTCTGTCCCCACAGCTCTGACCCACACACCCTCCACGCTTGGGCCCCTGGAGCCATACTGCAGGACTGTGCCTTCCCTCTCCAAATGAATACTGCCCATTTCATTGGCCACAAACTTGCAAATTAGGAGAAACCTCCAAAGTCACAGAGGCCATCCCAATAGTGTATACCACCCAGGACAAACAGGGGCGACCTGACACCAGCTGAGGAACTACCTCCACTCAGACCCGTAGACAGATGACCCGAGAGAAGAAGATTAAACTGGACAGAACCCTAGGCCCTAATAAGATTCATTGCTTTGGTTTCTAGGCATCTCTCCTCAGAGTTCTGGTTTCCAATACCAACATATGGGGCGGTTACTGAAGCACCAATGAGAACAAATCTTTTCTCCCCATGGGAAACTTCCTCATTGGAGCTGTGTCAAAACCGCCGGTTAGGAGAATCCTTCAGGGCCCCGGTGCCACCGCCCCATTCCAAGGTCTCCATGGACACAAACCCACATTATGTCCCATCCTAAGGATAATCCATTTCAACTCAGCCCCATCGGTTGCTACGCCAGAGTCAGCAAATCAAACGTGTCCTGTCACTAGGAGATAATTGGAATGTAGCCAGGCAACTGAGGCATCCATCCTTAGTTCCCTGCTCTGGAATTGTTCCATATGGGATGTCCAGGAGCCATCCAACAGTTTTCAATTGACCCGCAGAAAATCCTTGTGGTTTGGAGCATCTCACTACTCCCATCATGGGAAAACCCCCATGGCCTCGTGATGACCCCCCTTCATGAAGGGGCCATCATGGACAGAAACTCCCACCTGATCCAACGTCTGAACCTCGCCCTGACTTCAGATGTACGAAATCTTGATTCAGCTCTGCAGAGTGTGCCTGCCATGCCCTCGACCTGAAACCAAAGACAAGCTTGCGTTCTCAGACTTACGTCCTTACACTCCTGGCCCAAAAGCCCTCCAGTTTGGCAATTCCGGAGCCAGAATGCAGCACACTGCCTGCCCTCCAGAAGAAAAAAGGTGCCCTATGGGGCTGCCGAGAAACCCCAAATGATTATATTCTGCACGCCACTCAACTGTACCCTAATTATACAGCCTATCTGGGCACTAATGCCCCGTCTGGCACAGCCTGAGTGCAGACCTCCTGAATGACACCTAGAAAGCTGGCCCCAAACTGAACACATCAGACCCACCATGGCCTTAGGTCGTCATCTCTTCCCAACCTCAGTTTTCAGGCTTCAGAACCTAGACCTTATCTCCAACCACTGCCCAGAGGCGAATGTGATACAGAAATCAGAACTCCTCCTTCCCCATGGCAAGATACCTTGAGGTTGGCATGTCCAAGGTTCAGTTTAGGAGAAACCTGCATGGTCAATGAGTCCCCGCCCATGATTGAGGTCCACCTTGGGCACAAACACGAATTGTGACCCTCAGGGTTAGTCCACTATTCAAGAAATGCCTCTTAGTGGCTGGACCAAGAGCCCACATACAGGGCTTGCCATGCCCATAGGCCCCCAGGCCTAACCAGAGGGCGGGTATTCCAGTCGTCTGTACCCAGTGTTCTGCTCTAGAATCCCTCTACTAGGGGGACACATGAGGCAGAAAACAGGGCTCCTCCCTTCCCACATAATGACCCCAAACTCTTGGGAGCTGGGCAAATCACCACAGAGGGATACTCTTCCACTGCCCATGAGGCCACCCCTACATTAAATGACCATTGCGAATACAATATCCAGAGACATAAACCTAAATGACTGTCTCTCATTCACCCTCCTTTCTCATCACGAAGAGCTCCCCTCTCGGACTGCAGATCACTCCTGCCATAACCTCGGCCCCAAACCTCAGCCGAGTTTGTGTTTTTGGACGTCTGTCCCCACAGCCCTGGCCCACACACCCTCCAGGCTGGGGCCTCTGGAACCACACCACAGGACCGCCCTGTTCTCTCCTGGGAGACTGTGAAAATTCCATTGCCCACAACCCCACAGAATAGGAGAAACCTCACGGCCCGGACGACATCCCACTACTGTAAGCCACCCTGGACAAACAGGGGCATCTTGCCACAGGCTGAGAAGCTACCTCCACACAGACATGCAGACAGATGTCCGCAGAGACAGACGATTGAACTGGACAGGCCCCTAGGCCCTAATCTGAATTCTTGCTTTTGCTTCTAGGTGTCACTCCTCAGAGGCCTGGGTTCGAAGACCAGCATATGGGGCTTCTGAGGCACCAAACAGAACACTTCTCGTCTCCACATGGGAAGCTACCTTGTCAGAGCTGTGTCAAACCCTTCAGGTTGGAGAATCCTGCAGAGTCCCTGAGCCACCGCCACATTCCAAGGACTCCATGGCAACCAACACACATTATGACTCATCCTCAGCAGAGTCCATTACAACTCAACCCTCTGGGTAGCTCGCCCAAGAGCCCACAATTTAACCTGCCTTGCCCTGAGCAGCCAGTGGGAATGTGAGGTGACATTTCCAGGCATCCATGTTTAAACCTCTGCTCTTGAGTCTCTTCATATGGGGCGTCCTGGAACCATCCAATAGGACTCGACTGTCTTGCAGTAGGAAAACTTGAGTTTTGGAGCAGCTCACAACTCCCAGCGTAGGAAATCCTCCCTGGCCTCATGATGCCCCCAACCCCCTTCAGGAAGGGGCCATCATGGACACAAACTCCAGCCTGAGTCAACGTCTGATACTCGCCCTGACCTCAGATGCAAGAGATCTCGATTCAGCCTCTATAGAGTGGGCCTGCTGTGCCCTTGGCCCCAAACATAATGCTACCTTGTGTTTTCAGACTTCCTTCCTCACACTCCTGGCGAACAATCCCTCCAGACTGGGAATCCTGGAACCACAAAACAGCCCTCTGCCTGCCCACCAGAAGAAAATCGTTGCCCTATGGGGCTCTCCAGAAATCCCAAACAAGAAGCAACCTGCTTGGGCCTCGACCGCACCACAGTTGGATAAGCTTCCCTGGACACTAATGCTCTGTCTGACACAGCCTGAGGCCAGACATCCCGACAGACAAAGAGACACCTAGCCTCACACCCAGCACATCGGACATGCCATGGCCTTAGGCCATCATCTCTTCCCATCGTGGGTTTTCAGACATCTGAACCTAGACATTATATCAAATCCCAGCACATGTGGGTACCTGAAGCACCAATCAGAAGTCCTCCTTCCACATGGCTGTAAAGCTTGCTGTTGGCATGGAGTCACAACTTCAGGGTAGGAGAAACCTTCATGGATCCTGAGGCCAAGCCCAAACTTGAGTGCCTCCTGGGCACAAACTCGCATTGTGACCCTCAGTGTGAGCCCATGTCGAAGTAAGGCCTCTCAGGGCCTGGACCAAGAGCCTGCATATGGTGCTGGCCAAGCCCCTATGCTCCCAATCCTCACCAGAGTTTGAGTTTTCCAGTCGCTTGTACCCAGGGCTGTGATCTGGAGTCCCTCCCCTGGAGGAACTCCTGAGCCAGACAACAGGAATCCACCCTTCCAAAAAATGACCCAAAATCTTGGGAGCTGGTCCAACTCATCAGAGAGGGAGACTCTTCCATAGTCCCTGAGGCCACCCCTACAGTTCATGGCTATGGGGAAACAACATCCAGAGACAAAAGTTTTCGTGACTGCCTCCAAGTCGCCCTTCTTTCCTAAGCTGAGGAGCTCCCCTCATGGTCTGTGGATCCCGCCTGCCATATCCTCGGTACCACACCTAAGCTGAGTTTGTGTTTTCAGACTTCTGTGCCCACAGCCCAGACCCACACACCCTTCAGGCTAGGGCCTATGGAACACACCAAAGGACTCTGCCTGTCCTCTCCCAGAAAACTGTGCCCAATCTACTGGCCAGAACCCTACAGATTAGGAGAAACCTCCAAGGCCTCCGAGGCCATGCCAATAGTGTAGGCTGCCCTCGACTAAGAGGGGCAGTCTGATACCAGCAGAACAACTATCTCCACTTAGACACTCAGACAGTGTGACCAGAGACAGAAAATTGAAACGGACAGGCACCTAGGCCCTAATCTGAACCTTATCTTTGGTTTCCAGGTGTCTCTCCTCAGAGAACTGGTTTGACGACCAGCATCTGAGGCTTTTCTGAGGCACCACACAGAGCCTCTCTCATCTCCACATGGGGAGCTTTTTAGTGGAGATGTTTCAAACCCTTTGGTTAGGCAAATTCTTCAAGGACTCTGAACCACCAACACATTCCAAGGTCTCCATGGACACAAACCCACATTATGACCCATCCTCAGGAGAGTCCCTTTCAACTCAGCCCTCTGGGTACCTCACCCCAGAGCCAGAAGTTCAAACATGTCTTGTAGCAACGAGCCAATGGGCATGCGAGGTATTCTGTACAGGCATCCATCCTTCGAACCCTGCTCTCCAGTCCTTCCGTATGGGACGTCCTGGAGCCATTCAACAGGACTTGACTGTCCTGCATGGAAACATTGTGGTTTGGAGCAAAGAACAAACCAGCGTATGTGCAGGTGCAGGATTCTCCAACCTTGATGATTTGGCACAGGTAGAGTGCACGGTTTCGTTCTGGGGACAGGAGATGTTCAGTTGTGTGGCTCACGGACCACATGTTGTATCCTAAGTTGGTAGTCTAGAACAGGACCCTGAGGACAGATGCCTGAAAATCTAATCTAGGGTTCCGATGAAGTCCTAGGAGCATGTTAGGTTCAATCTTCTAACCCAGGAACATTGACTTGGCTGACTGTTTCGATGTAGGTGATCAGTGTGTTTCAGACTGGCATTTGCATCTAGTGCTGCTGACAATATTGGGGGGGGGCTCAGGGGCCTTGCAGGTTTCTCCTAATCTGGAAGGATTGGACAGCTTTGATAGGCACAGTTTCCTTGGGGATGGCAGGCACAGTCCTGTGGTGTGGATCCAGAGACCCTATACTGGAGGGCATATGAGCCATGGTTTTGGGAGAGAAGTTTGCAAACTCAAATGCGGGTTAGGGTTAGTGGAAAGGTGATCGCAGGCCCAATGTGTAGACCTGGAGTGCACCTCGTCAGGAACTGTAAAGAGGGTGACTGGAAGGATATAACACAGGCTTTTCAATCTAGATTGTGTCCAGGATGGACTCTGAATGCAGGTGTGGTCTCTTGGGTCCATGGGAGACATTACCTCACTTAGGATCCTGGTGGCTCTCCATAGTTTGGTGGCATTTTGGGGGAAGGGAAGAGTGCTGTTTTCCATCATAGGGGTGTGCCAAAACAGGGATTCCTGAGACGAGATCTGGATTTGGTCCCTGGAAAATCCCACCAAGGTTTAGTATTTAGGCTTAAGGGTGGACCAGGCATGCAATGTGGAATCATGTTGGTGCAACTGAGAGGGCTTGTTTGAAACCATGCTCAGGCTGAGGGTCACAATGCCTGTTTGTGCCCAGGGCAGCCCTCAAGAGTGGCTGTGGTCTCATTGGCCATGTAGCTGTCTCCCACTTTGGGGGTTGGACACGCATCCCAACAACCAGGTCTCCTGCCATGGGGAAGGTGGAGTTCCCTATTGTGATTCAAGTTTCCCCATAGACAGGGAATCTAGCCAAGGTCTGGAGAGAGCTGCCTGAATACAAAGGATAGGTAGAGATGACATACTTGGGCCATGGCAATCCCAAAAGCTAGATGTGGGGCCCGCTCACTGGTGACTGACACTAGGTCGGGGTCAGGCTCTCTCAGAAACTGCACTAGTGGCCAGGGCAACCTATAAATTGGGGTTACCTCGAAGGCCAAGCAGATTGATCCTCATGTGGGGTTTCTGACCAGACTCACCAAGCACTTCTTTCTATAGGGAAGGCAGAATGCTGCATTGTGGCTTCAGATTTCCCTATCAAGCGGCTTGGGGACCAGTCAGTTGAGGATGGAATTGTAAACACAAGCTACAGTTCAATTCAGTGCCAATTGGAAGGCAGGTCCAATGTGCAGCGATTTATTCGAGACATCCAGCACTGGAATAAGGGTGGATGTCAGATGTTTGCTCACACTAGAGTTTGTATCTATTATGACTGACAAATGGAAGGGTGGCGTCAAGAGGCCATGAAGGAGTTGACCCGCTGAGGCCTGTGAGCTGCTGCAAACAGTAAGGTTTCCTTGTGCTGGGCAGGTGAAGTCTGGTTTGTTTGCTCTAGGTTCCCGCATGTGGTGAGTTTGTGAAGCAGAGCTCTCTGACATCGATGCATGGAACACACACCTCCATTGACCATTTCAGCTGAGGAACATGGCACATTCATTCTGGTGGCTATGGGGCTAAGTACCAAGGCTTTGAGTTGAAATGGGTTCTCTTTCAGATGGGTCACAATGCTGGTTTGTTACCAGGGAGATCTTCGAATGTGCTGGTTGCTAAGGTGCCGTGCAGGATTCTCCTACCCTAATGGTTTGGCACAGGTCAAAGAGCACACTTTCCTTCTGGGGACAGGAGATGTTCTGTTGTGTGGCCCAGGGACCACAGGTTGTATCATAAGTTCACATTCCAGAACAGGCCTCTGAAGACAGATATCTAAAAACCGAATCTAGGGTCCCAGTGACATCCAGGAGCATGATAGATGCACTAATCTGACTCAGTACCATTGATTTGGCTGTCTTCCTGTATGTAGGTGATCAAGGGGTTTCAGACTGCACATTTGCGTTCAGCCAATATAGGGGTAGACTCAGGGGCCTTGCAGGTTTCTCCTAATCTAGAAGGTTTGGGCAACTGTGACAGACACAGTTTCCTTGCGGATGGCATTGACAGTCCTGAGATGTGGATCCAAAGCCCCTATCCTGGAGGCCATGTGTGCCATGGTATTGGTAGAGAAGTCTGCAAACACGAATTTGAATTAAGGTGAGTGGCGAGGTGATCACAGGCCCAATGCATAGCCCTGGAGGGCAGCTCATCTGGAACTGTAATTAGGGTGACTGTAAGGCAGTAGCACAGACTTTTCTCTCTGGATTGTGTGTCCAGGATGGCCTCGGAATGCAGGGGTGTTCTCATGAGTTCATGGGAGACTTTTCCTCTCTATGGATCCTGGTGGCTCCCCGTAGTTTGGTGTCATTTTCGGGGAAGGGAAGAGTGCTGTCTTCCATCTTAGGGGTGCCCCAAAACAGGGATTCCAGAGATAGACTCTTGGTCTGGGCACCTGGAAAATCCCACCAAGTTTTAGGATTGTGGCTGGAGTCATACCAGGTCTGCAAGGGGGGTCATGGTGGTGCAACTGAGAGGGATTGTTTGAAAGCATGCTCAGGTTGAGGGTCAAAATGCTTGTTTGGGCCCAGGGCAGCCCTTGGAATGGGCGAGATGTCATTGGTCCTGTAGCTAGCTCCCCCTTTGAGGGATGGACACCCATCCCAACAGCCATGTTTATTGCCATGGGGAAAGAGGAGTTCTCTATTGTGCTTCAGGTTCCCCCATTGGCAGGGATTCCAGCCAAGGTCTGAGGACAGGTGCCTGAATAACAAGAATGGGTAGAGATGACGTACTTGGGACATGGCCATCCCAAATGCTAGATATGGGGCCCGCTCTCTGGTGGCTGAAGCTTGGTCGGGGCTCAGGCTCTGTCAGACACAGCATTAGTGCCAATGCAGCCTATATATTGGGGTTGACTCAAGGGCCGAGCAGATTGATCCTCTTGTGCAGTTTCAGGGCAGACTCACCAGGCACTTCTTCATTCAATGGGGAAGGCAGAATTCTTCGTTATGGCTCCAGATTTCCATATCAAGAGGGCTTATGGACCAGTCGGGTGAGGATGGAATTGTAAACACAAGCTACAGTTCAATTCAGGCCCAAGCGGAAGACAGTTCCAATGTGCAGCGGTTCATTCTAGACATCCAGCACCGAAATAAGGGCGGATGTCAGATATTTGCTCACACTTGAGTTTGTTTGTATGATGACTGGCCAATGGAGGGGTGGCAACAAGAGGCCATGGAGTTCACACGCTGAGGCCTATGAGCTGCTTCAAACAGTAAGGTTTCCTTGTGCTGGGCAGGCGAAGTCTAGTTTGTTTGCTCTAGGTTTCCTTATGTGGAAAGTTTGTGAAGTAGTGCTCTCCAGCATGGATGCCTGGAAAGCACAACCCCAGCTGAGCAACATGGCAGGTTCATTTTGGTGGCTCTGGGGAGAAGTACCAAGGCCTTGGGTTAATATGGAATCTCCAGCAGATGGACTAAAATGCTGGTATATTACCAAGGAGATCTTAGAATGTGCTAGTTGATAAGGTGCCATGCAGGATTCTCCTACCCTGAGGTTTTGGCACAGGTCAAAGAGCACGGTATCCTTCTGGGGACAGGAGACGTCCTGTCGTGTGGCTCAGGGACCACTTGATGTGTCATAAATTTGTATTCCAGAACAGGCCTTTGAGGACAGATGCCGGAAAACCTAATGGGGTTCCATTGAGGGCCTAGGGGCATTTCAGGTTCAGTCTTCTAACTCACGATCATTGACTTGGCTGTATCCCTGGATGTTGGTTATCAGAGTGTTTCAGACTGTGCATTTGCGTCCAGAGTGACCAGCAATATTGGGGTGGGCTCAGGGGCCTTTCAGGTTTCTCTAATCTGGAAGGTTTGGGCAACTCTGATATGCATAGTGTCTTTGGGGATGGCAGTAATAGTTCTGTGGTGTGGTTCCAGAGATCCCATTCTGGTGGGCATGTGAGTGATGGTTTTGGGAGAGAAGTCTGGAAACACAAGATCGGGTTAGAGAATTTGTGGTGATGTGATCACAGGACCAATGCGTAGACCTGGAGGGAAGAACATCAGGAACTTTAATTAGGGTGACTGGAAGGCAGTGGCACAGGGTTTTCCTTCTAGATTGTGTGTCCAGGATGGCCTCAGAATGCAGGTGTGGTCTCATGGGTCCATGGAATTCTTTTCCTCTCTATGGATCCTGGCGGCTCTCCATAGATTGGTTTTTTTTTTTTAGGGGAAGGGAAGAGTGCTGTTTTCCATCTTAGGGGTGCCCCAAAACAGGGATTCCAGAGACGGGCTCTGGTTCTGGGTATCTGGGACATCCCACCAAGGGTTAGGTTTTGGTCCTGGAGTCTACCAGGCCTTCAGTGCGGGATCATGATGGTGCAACTGAGAGGGATTGTTTGAAATCATGCTCAGGCTGAGGGTCACAATACCTGTTTGTGCCCAGGGTGGCCCTCGGAGTGGACAAGGTCTGATTGGTCCTGTTGCTGGATCCCCCTTTGAGGGTTGGACACCCATCCCAACAGCCAGGTTTATTGCCACGGGGAAAGAGGAGATCTCTATTGTGCTCCAGGTCCCCCATTGGCAGGGATTCTAGCCACGGTCTGGGGACAGATGCCTGAATACCAAGGATGGGTAGAGATGATGTACTTGGGCCATGCCAATTCCAAATTCTAGATGTGGGGCCCACTCTCTGGTGAACTGACACTAGGTTGGTGCTCAGGCTCTGTCAGACACAGAACTACTGGCCAGGGCAACCTGTAAATTGGGGTTGTCTCGAGGGCCGAGCAGATATATCCTCATGTGGGATTTCTGGCCAGACTCACAAGGCACTTCTTTCTATAGGGAAGGCAGAGTGCTGCGTTGTGTCTCCAGATTACCTATCAAGGGGGCTTGGGGATGAGTTGGGTGAGGGTGGGATTGTAAACACAAGCTATGGTTCAGTTCAGTGCCAAGCAGAAGGCAGTTCCTATGTGCAGCGGCTTATTTGAGATATCCAGCACCAATGTAAGGGTGGATGTCAGGTATTGGCTCACACTGGAGTTTTTTTCTTTGATGACTGACAAATGGAAGGGTGGCTTCAGGAGGCCATGGATGGGTTTTCACGTTGAGGCTTATGAGCTGCTCCAAACAGCAAGGTTTTGTTCTACTGGACATGTGGAATCTGACTTATTTGATCCAGGGTCCCCCATGTGGAACGTCTGGGTAGCAAACTCCACCGCATGGATGCCTGGAAAGCTCAACTCTATTAACCATTGCAGCTGAGGAGCAAGGCAGGTTCGTTCTGCTGTCTCTGGAGTGGAATATCAAGTCCTTCAGTTGACATGGAATCTCTTGAAGATGGGCCACAATGCTGGTTTGTTTCCAGGGAGATCTTAGATTGTGCTGGTAGTTAAGTTTCTGTGCAGGATTCTACTACCCTGGGCTTTGGCACAGTAGGAAGGGCACGGTTTCCTTCTGGGGACAGGAGATGTTTTGTTGTGTGGCCCAGGGACTAGATGTTGTATCATAATTTCACATTACAGAACAGGCTTCGGAGGACAGATGTCTGAAAACCGAATCTAGGGTTCCAAGGACGTCCTAGGGGCATGATAGGTTCTCTAATCTTACTCAGGACCATTGAATTGGCTGTCTACCATGATGTAGTAGATCAAGGTTTTTCAGACTGTGCATGTGGCTTCAGAGGGGCCGCCAATATTGGGGTAGGTCCAGGGGCCTTGCAGTTTCTCCTAATCTAAAATTGTTGGGCAACTGTGATGGCCCCAGTTTCTTTGGGTATGGAAAGGACAGTCCTGTGGTGTGGATCCAGAGACCCCCATCCTGGAAGGCATGTGTGCCATGGTATTGGTAGAGAAGTCTGCAAACACAATTTCAGATTAGGGTGAGTTGCGAGGGTCAAAATACCTGTTTGTGCCCAGGGTGGCCCTTGGAGTGGGCGAGGTCTGATTGGTCCTGTAGCTGGCTCCCCCTTTGAGGGTTGGACACCCATCCCAACAGCCAGGTTTATTGCCATGGGGAAAGAGATCTATATTGTGCTTCAGGTTCCCCCATTGGCAGGGATTCCGGCCCAGGTCTGGGGACAGTTGCCTGAATAACAAGAATATGTAGAGATGAGGTACTTGGGCCATGACCATACCAAAAGCTAGATATGGAGCCCACTCTCTTGTGGCTGAAACTCGGTCAGGGCTCAGGCTCTGTCAGACACAGCACTAGTGGCCATGGCTGCCTATAAATGGAGTTCACTCGAGGGCCGAGCAGATTGTTCCTCATGTGGGGTTTCAGGGTAGACTCACCAGGCACTTCTTCATTCGATGGGGAAGGCAGAATGCTGCGTCGTTGCTCCAGTTTTCCCTATCAAGAGGGCTTGGGGATGAGTAGGGTGAAGATGGAATATTAAACGCAAGCTACAGTTCAATTCAGTGCCAAGTGGAAGGCATTTCCAATGTGCAGTAGTTTATTCAAGACATCCAGCACCAGGATAAGGGTGCCTGTCAGATGTTTGCTCACATTGGAGTTTGTGTTTATGATGACCGTCCAATGGAGGGGTGGCGTCATGAGGCCATGGAGGAGTTCTCACGCTGAAGCCTGTGACCTGCTTCAAACATTAAAGTTTCTTTCTACTGGGCAGTTGAAGTCTGGCTTGTTTGCTATAGGTGCCCCCATGTGGAAACTTTGTCAAGCAGAGCTCTCCAGCATGGATGTCTGGAAAGCATACCTCTTTGAACATTGCAATTGGGAAACATGGCAGGTTCACTCTGGTGGCTCTGTGGCAAACTACCAAGGCCTTGAGTTGACATGGAATCTCTTGCAGATGGGCCACAATGCTGGTTTGTTACCATGGAGACCTTAGAATGTGCTGGTTGCTAAGGCACCATGTGGGATTCTCCTACCCTGAGGGTTTGGCAATGGTTGAAGAGCACATTATCCTTCTGGGGACAGGACATGTTCTGTCGTGTGGCTCAGGGACCACAGGATGAGTCATAAAATGGTATCCTAGAACAGACCCTTGAGGACAGATGCCTGAAAACCTAATGGGGTTCCTTTGAAGGCCTAGGAGCTTTTCAGGTTCAATCTTCAAACTGCCTATCATTGACTTGGCTGTCTCCCTGGATGTAGGTGATCAGAGTCTTTCAGACTGCGCATTTGTGTCCAGAGTGGCCAGCAATATTAGGGTGGGCTCAGGGGCATTACAGGTTTCTCCTAATCTGGAAGGTTTGGGCAACTCTGATATGCACAGTGTCCATGGGAATGGCAGCCAAAGTTCTGTGGTATTGCTCCAGAGATCCCATTCTGGTGGGCATGTGAGCCATTGTTTTGGGAGAGAAGTTCAGAAACAAAAATTAGGGTTAGCGACCTTGTGGCGATGTGATCGCAGGCCCAATGTATAAACCTTGAGAGGAGCTCGTCAGGATCTTTATTTAGGGTGACAGGAAGGCAGTAAGACAGGCTTTTCTCTCTGGATTGTGTGTCCAGAATGGCCTCGGAATGCAGGTGTGGTCTCATGGGTCCATGGAAGTCTTATCCTCTCTATGGATCCTGGCAGCTCTCCATAGTTTGGTGGCTCTTTCGGGGAAGGGAAGAGTGCTGTTTTCCATCTTAGGGGTGCCCCAAAACAGGGATTCCAGAGACGGGCTCTGGTTCTTGGCATCTGGGACATCCCACCAAGTGTTAGTATTTGGGCCTAGGGGCATATGAGGCCTGCAATTCAGGATCATGATGGTGCACCTGAGGGATTGTTTGAAAGCATGCTCAGGCTGAGGGTCACAATGCCTGTTTGCGCCCATTGTGGCCCTCAGGAATGGGTGTGGTCTCATTGATGTTGTAACTTGCTTCCACTTTGAGGTTTGGATAACCATCCCAACAGCCAGGATTTTTGCCATAGGGAAAGAGGATTTCTCTATTGTGCTTCAGGTTCCTCATTGGCAGGTATTCCAGCCAAGGTCTGGGGACAGGTGCCTGAATATCAAGTATGGGTAGAGATGACATAATTGGGCCATGACCATCCCAAATGCTAGACATGGGGCCCCCTCTCTGGTGGCTGAAACTTGGTCGGGGCTCAGGCTCTGTCAGACACAGCACTAGTGGCCATGGCAGCCTATAAATGGGGTTAACTTGATGACCGAACAGATTGATCCTCATGTGGGGTTTCTGGGCAGACTAACCAGGCACTTCTTCATTAGATGGGGAAGGCAGAATGTTGCATTGTGGCTACAGATTTCCCTATCAAAACGGCTTGGGGACCAGTCGGGTGAAGATGGAATTGTAAACACAAGCTATGGTTTAATTCAGTGCCAAGCTGAAGGCAGTTCCAATGTGAAGTGGTTTATTCGAGACATCCAGCACCAGGATAAGGGTGCATGTCAGATGTTTGCTCACACAGGAGTTTGTGTCTATGATAACCGACCAATGGAGGGTTGACGTCAAGAGGCCATGGAGGAGATCACACGCTGAGGCCTGTGAGTTTCTCCAAACATAAGTTTTCCTTCTACTGGGCAGATGAAGTCTGGTTTGTTTGCTCTAGGTTCCCCTATGTGGAAAGTTTGCGAAGCAGAACTCTCTGGCATGGATGCCTGAAAAGCACTCTGCCATTGACCATTGCAGCTGAGGAACATGGCAGGTTCGTTCTGGTAGCTATGTGGAGAAGTACTAAGGTCTTGAGTTGACATGGAATCCTTTGAAGATGGGCCACAATGTTGGTTTGTTACAAAGGAGATCTTAGAATGTACTGGTTATTAAGTTGCCATGCAGAATTCTCCTACCCTGAGGGTTTGGCACTGGTCAAAGAGCACGTTATCCTTCAGGGGACAGGACATGTTCTGTCGTGTGGCTCAGGGATGACAGGATGTGTCAAAAAATGATATTCCAGAACAGGAACCTGAGGACAGATGCCTGAAAACCTAATGGGGTTCCATTGAAGGCCTAGCGGCATTTCAGGTTCAATCTTCTAACTCTCGATCATTGACTTGGCTTTCTCCCTGGATGTAGGTGATTAGGGTATTTCAGACTGCACATTTGTGTCCAGAGTGGCGGACAATATTGGGTTAGGATCAGGGGCCTTACAGGTTTCTCCTAATCTGGAAGGTCTGGGCTACTCTGATATGCAAAATTTTCTTGGGGATGGAAGCCAGAGTTTTGTGGTGTGGCTCCATAGATCACATTCTGGTGGGCATGTGAGCCATGGTTTTGGGAGAGAAGTCTGGAAACACAAATTCAGGTTAGTGAAAAAATGGCGATGTGATCGCAAGCCCAATGCATAGACAGACAGCTTGTCAAGAACTTTAATTAGGGGCCTGGAAGGCAGTAGCACAGGCTTTTCTCTCTGGATTGTGTGTACAGGATGGCCTCGGAATGCAGGTGTAGTCTCATGGGTCAATGGCAGACTATTTTTTTTCAATTTATTTATTTTCAGAAAAACAGTATTCATTATTTTTTTCACCACACCCAGTGCTCCATGCAAGCCGTGCCCTCTATAATACCCACCACCTGGTACCCCACCCTCCCACCCCACCGCCACTTCAAACCCCTCAGATTGTTTTTCAGAGTCCATAGTCTCTCATGGTTCACCTCCTCTTCCAATTGACCCAAATTCCCTACTCCTCTCTAACGCCCCTTGTCCGCCATGCTATTTGTTATGCTCCACAAATAAGTGAAACTATATGATAATTGACTCTCTCTGCTTGACTTATTTCACTCAGCATAATCTCTTCCAGTGCCGTCCATGTTGCTACAAAAGTTGGGTATTCATCCTTTCTGATGGAGGCATAATTCTCCATAGTGTACATGGACCACATCTTCCTTATCCATTCATCCGTTGAAGGGCATCTTGGTTCTTTCCATAGTTTGGCGACTGTGGCCATTGCTGCTATAAACATTGGGGTACAGATGGCCCTTCTTTTCACGACATCTGTATCTTGGGGGTAAATACCCAGGAGTGAAAATGCAGGGTCATAGGGAAGCTCTATTTTTAATTTCTTGAGGAATCTCCATGCAGTTCTCCAAAGAGGCTGCACCAACTTGCATTCCCACCAACAGTGTAAGAGGGTTCCCCTTTCTCCACATCCTCTCCAACACATGTTGTTTCCTGTTTTGTTAATTTTGGCCATTCTAACTGGTGTAAGGTGATATCTCAATGTGGTTTTAATTTGAATCTCCCTGAGGGCTAATGATGATGAACATTTTTTCATGTGTCTGATAGCCATTTGTATGTCTTGACTGGAGAAGTGTCTGTTCATATCTTCTGCCCATTTTTTGATGTGTTTGCCTGTTTCGAGTGTGTTGAGTTTGAGGAGTTCATTATAGATCCTGGATATCAACCTTTTATCTGTACTGTCATTTGCAAATATCTTCTCCCATTCCGTGGGTTGCCTCTTTGTTTGTTTGACTGTTTCCTTTGCTGTGCAGAAGCTTTTGATTTTGATGAAGTCCCAGAAGTTTATTTTCGCTTATCATTATTTTTGGAGACATATCTTGAAAGAAGTTGCTGTGGCTGATATCGAAGAGATTACTGCCTATATTCTCATCTAAGATTCTGATGGATTCCTGTCTCACGTTGAGGTCTTTTATCCATTTTGAGTTGATCTTTGTGTACGGTGTAAGAGAATGGTCGAGTTTCATTCTTCTACATATAGCTGTCCAGTTTTCCCAGCACCATTTATTGAAGAGACTGCCTTTTTCCCACTGTATATTTTTTCCTGTTTTGACAAAAATTAATTGACCATAGAGTTGAGGGTCCATATCTGGGCTCTCTACTCTGTTCCAATGATGTATATGTCTGTTTTTATGCCAGTACCATGCTGTCTTGGTGATCACAGCTTTGTAATAAAGCTTGAAATCAGGTAAGGTGATGCCGCCAGCTTTATTTTTGTTTTTCAACATTTCCTTAGTGCTTTATTTTTGTTTTTCAACATTTCCTTAGCGATTCGGGGTCTCTTCTGATTCCATACAAATTTTAGGATTATTTGCTCCAGCTCTTTGAAAAATGCTGGTGGAATTTTGATCGGAATGGCATTAAAAGTATAGATTGCTCTAGGCAGTATAGTCATTTTAACAATGTTTATTCTTCTGATCCAAGAGCATGGAATGGTCTTCCATCTATTTGTGTCTTCTTCAATTTCTTTCATGAGTGTTCTGTAGTTCCTCGAGTAAAGATCCTTTACCTCTTTGGTTAGGTTTATTCCCAGGTATCTTATGGTTCTTGGTGCTATAGTAAATGGAATCGATTCTCTAATTTCCCTTTCTGTATTTTCATTGTTAGTGTATAAGAAAGCCACTGATTTATGCACATTGACTTTGTATCCTGCCACGTTGCTGAATTTCTGTATGAGTTCTAGTAGTTTGGGGGTGGAGTCTCTCAGGTTTTCCATATAAAGAATCATGTCATCTACGAAGAGAGAGAGTTTGACTTCTTCATTACCAATTTGAATACATTTTATTTCTCTCTGTTTTCTGATTGCTGTTGCTAGGACTTCTAATACTATGTTGAACAAGAGTGGTGAAAGTGGGCATCCTTTTCTTGTTCCTGATCTCAATGGGAAGGCTGCAAGCTTTTTTCCCATTGAGGATGATATTTGCTGTTGGTCTTTCATAGATAGATTTGATGAGGTTCAGGAATGTTCCCTCTATCCCTATACTTTGAAGCCTTTTAATCAGGAACGGATGCTGGATTTTGTTAAATCCTTTTTCTGCATCAATTGAGAGGACCATGTGGTTCTTCTCTCTTCTCATATTAATTTGTTGTATCACATTGATTGATTTGCGAATGTTGAACCATCCTTGTAGCCCAGGGATGAATCCCACCTGATTATGGTGGATAATATTTTTAATGTGTTGTTGGATCCTGTTGGCTAGGATCTTGTTGAGAATCTTAGCATCCATATTCATCAGTGATATTGGTCTAAAATTCTCCTTTTTGGTAGGGTCCTTGCCTGGTTTGGGGATCAGGGTAATGCTGGCTTCATAGAAAGAGTCTGGAAGTTTTCCTTCTGCTTCAATTTTTTGAAACAGCTTCAGGAGAATAGGTGTTATTTCTTCTTTTAAGGTTTGGTAGAATTCCCCAGGGAATCCGTCAGGTCCTCGGCTCTTGTTTTTTGAGAGGTTTTTGATCACTGCTTCAATCTCGTTATTAGATATTGGTCTATTCAGGTTGTCGATTTCTTCCTGGTTCAATTTTGGTAGTTTATATTTTTCCAGGAATGCATCCATTTCATCTAGGTTGCTAATATTATTGGCATATAACTGTTTGTAATAACTTCTGATGATTGTTTCTACTTCCTTGGTGTTAGTTGTGATCGCTCCCATTTCATTCATAATTTTATGAATTTGGCCTTTCTTTCTTTTCTTTTGGATTAGTGTAGCCAGTGGCTTATCGATCTTATTGATTCTTTCAAAAAACCAGCTTCTAGTTTCATTGATACGTTCTACTGTATCTCTGGTTTCTCCCTCATTGATCTCAGCTCTAATCTTGATGATTTCCCTTCTTATGTGTGGAGTTGGTTTGATTTGTTGTTGATACTCCAGTTCTTTAAGGTGTAGAGACAGCTGGTGTATTCTGGATTTTTCAATTTTTTTGAGCGAGGCTTGGATGGCTCTGTATTTTCCCCTTAGGACCGCTTTTGCTGTATCCCATAGGTTTTGGACTGAAGTGTCTTCATTCTCATTGTTTTCCATGAATTGTTTCAGTTCTTCTTTGATCTCCTGGTTGATCCAAGCATTCTTTTTTTTTTCCAACTTATTTATTTTCAGAAAAACAGTATTCATTATTTTTTCACCACACCCAGTGCTCCATGCAAGCTGTGCCCTCTATAATACCCACCACCTGGTACCCCAACCTCCCACCCCCCCGCCACTTCAAACCCCTCAGATTGTTTTTCAGAGTCCATAGTCTCTCATGGTTCATCTCCCCTTCCAATTTACCCAAAATCACATACCCTCCCCAATGTCCATAACCCTACCCCCCTTCTCCCAACCCCCCTCCCCCCAGCAACCCACAGTTTGTTTCGTGAGATTAAGAGTCACTTATGGTTTGTCTCCCTCCCTATCCCATCTTGTTTCATGGATTCTTCTCCTACCCACTTAAGCCCCCATGTTGTATCACCACTCCCTCATATCAGGGAGATCATATGATAGTTGTCTTTCTCCGCTTGACTTATTTCGCTAAGCATTAAGCAAGGTGGTCTTTAGCTTCCAGGTGTGTGGGTTCCTTCAGAACTTTTCCTTGTAATTGAGCTCCAGTTTCAAAGCATTGTGATCTGAGAATATGCAGGGAATAATCTCAGTTTTTTGGTATCGGTTGAGTCCTGAGTTGTGACCCAGTATGTGGTCTATTCTGGAGAACGTTCCATGTGCACTTGAGAAGAATGAGTATTCTGTTGTTTTAGGGTTGAATGTTCTGTATATATCTATGAGGTCCACCTGGTCCAATGTGTCATTCAATGCTCTTGTTTCTTTATTGATTTTCTGCTTCAATGATCTGTCTAATTCTGAAAGAGGTGTGTTAAGATCTCCTACGATTAGTGTATTCATATCAATATGACTCTATATCTTGATTAACAGTTTTCTTAAGTAATTGGCTGCTCCCATATTGTGAGCATAGATATTTACAATTGTTAGAACATCTTGGTGGATAGTCCCTTTAAGGATTTTGTAATGTCCTTCTGTACCTCTGACTACAGACTTTAGTTTGAAGTCTAATTTATCTGATATGAGAATCGCTACCCCAGCCTTCTTTTGAGGCCCATTGGCATGAAAGATGCTTCTCCATCCCTTCACTTTCAGTCTGGGTGTATGTTTAGGTTCAAAATGGGTCTCTTGTAGACAACATATGGATGGCTCCTGTCGTTTTATCCAATCTGCAACCCTGTGCCGTTTTATGGGTGCATTTAGGCCATTCACATTGAGAGTGATTATTGATAGATATGTTTTTATTGACATCAAGTTACCTTTGAAGCCTTTCTTTCTGTAGACTGTCCCTATATTTCTGTTCAATGCTATTCTTGGGATTTTTCCTCTTTTATAGAACCCCCCTTAATTTTTCCTGCAGTGTCGGCTTGGTGGTTGCATAGTCTTTTAAGCCTTGCCGGTCTTGAAAACTCTTTATCTCTCCATCCATTTTGAATGTCAGTATTGCTGGATAAAGTATTCTTGGCTGCATGTTCTTCTCATTTAGTGCCCTGAATATATCTTGCCAGCCTCTTCTGGCTTGCCAGGTCTCTGTGGGCAGGTCTGATGTTATTCTGATGGGCTTCCCTCTGTAAGTAAGGAGCCTCTTTGCCCTGGCGGCTTTCAAGAGATTATACCTACAATTATAATTCCTCAATTTGACTATCAGGTGTCGTGATGTTTTTTTTGGAATATATAATCTTGGGTGGAGACCGTTCAGCCTCTAGTACATGAACACTGGTTTCATTCGCGAGATTCGGAAAATTTTCATGAAGGACTTGTTCCACTATATCTTCTAGACTTCTTCCTTTCTCCTCCCCTTCAGGGATTCCAAAAATTCTGACGTTGGAACACTTCATGGCACCATTTATTTCCCTGATTCTGTTTTCATGGTTTTTAAGCTGTTTGTTCCAGGCTTCCTCCTGATCCTTTCTCTCTATCTGTTTGTCTTCCAGATCACTAATTCTATCTTCTGTCTCAGTTACCCTAGCTTTGAGAGAGTTTAGATTAGATTGGAACTCATTGAGAGCATTGTGATCCTCCTCCCTGGTAGCTTTAAGCTCCGCCCTAACATTGTGAACATCCTGTCTGGTCGCTTTCAGTTCGTCCCTAATCAATTCTGTTTGGTCATCCATGGCTTTCTCCAACCTAGCTATTGCCTGGATAATTGTTAGCCTGAATTCTCTTTCCGACATATTGTCTATGTTGATAGCCATTAGCTCTGTTGCAGAAGGTCCATCCTCTGTATTTTTCTTCTGTTGGGCATTCCTCCTCCTAGTCTTTTTGATGGGAGATGACTGAACAGATGTAGCTGGATGTATCAACTCTGGTGCAGTCAAGGTGCACCCTGGAACAATTCTGAGCAATCAGGATTCCCCACCCAAATGAGAGACAAAAGAAAAGAAAAAGAAAAAATAAAAAAAGGAAAAGAAGAAAAAGAAAAAAGAGAGAGAGAGAGACAGGAAAGAAAGGGAAGATGAAAAAGAAGGTTCAGCCCAGATGGGGCCCAAGGTAAGATTTCTGAAGTAGACAAACAAAAAGAGATAAAAAGACTGATACAAGTATATATAGCAAGAGAAAAAAAAATACATATATATGCAAATAAAGAAAGAACCTCGTCAAAAAGAACCACAAGTGTAAAATTTATATGCTATCAGGACAAACACAAAAAACACAGAAACACTGGTGGAAAAAGATGGGCGAGTTCTTATAAATTCTCAGTGTGTGCGAGGAAGGTTGTTTTGATTCTTCCTGGATGTATCTTGATATCTTTGTAAAAGGATTCAACTTTCCTAATATAAAGGGAATTAAAAATTGGTTTACCTATAGGGGTAGTATTGATTGGGGAAAGGGGATTACTTTGAAGTTAACTCTATATGAATATTAGAGGATAAAAATAAAAAGGAATATACTAGACTAAACTAAACTAAAATTTAAAAAAAAAGGAATTCAAAAAATAAAAATGCAAAAGAAAAACATAGGTGTATGTATCCAAAAGTTTAGGTTAGAAAGGTATTATGGAATTTGATGTACCGTACAGCTCGCTGTGATGGTAAATAGGTTAAAAAAATTACCTATGTGTAAAAAAAAAAAAATATGAACCGGAATAGTGGAAATGAGTGAACAATACAAGTTTTCCTATGAAGGAGTGGTTTTTCTCTTGTAGTCCTTTTTTTTTTTTTCTTTCTTGGTTTGTTTTCTGGGGCAGGGGCCTGCCACGTGGGTTGTCAGTCAGACGAGATCGGGCGCGTTCAGGGTGGTATGGCCGTAGATGTGGGTTGTCAGTCAATGATGTTTCCTGAGTTGAGTCCTCCCGCCCCCCTCAAGGGGGTAGGCTCTGAGGAAACTGGTTTTTTTCAGGCTTTTGTTCTCTGGCGGTTTTTATGCTTGTTCACTTTTTTTCCTTTCACCTTGACCGCCTTTGATGGCTTTTGTAGTATTAGAAGAAATCAAACTGTACCCTGATCTCCCTCTCAGAGAGAAGCCTCAGTCTGGGTTCAGAAGCTGAATAAATTCCCCCTTGGCCGCTGGCAGAGCAGGTTCCAAGTTGCAGACCCTGGGAGCACAGGATCTTTTGCTTGTACCCAAAGCCAAGGCAGTGGTGGCTGTCTGGGAGCTCCCGACCGCCAGAGAGGTTCCAAGCAGCGATCGCACACTGAGATTTTGCCGCCGGCCCGGGCTGGAGTGCCTGCGCACACCTCTTTCAGAGGCAGCTGTGGGTCGGGCACGCGTCTGGGGCACTGAGAACGGGGCACTGGTCTGTAAGCCTCAGGCTGGGCTTTTGCGCGCCGCTGTCAGGGGAAGAGTTTCGGGCGCACTGCTTAGGCTTTGAAACAATGGCGCGGGTCAAAGAGTGCCGGCCGGGCCTTTGTAACTCAGGGGAGCATGAGGTACGTGCGCGCGTATCTGAAGCTTTGTGGTAGGGCGAGCGATCGTTCTGCCGACCAGCGCGGCTCCCATCCCCTCACAGGAACTAGAACCCACGCATTCTCGGGCGTGCTGGTGGCTTAGGGACCAAGAGCAGTTTCTCCGCCACACTCTGTCTGCCTCCGCGCCAGGGAGGCTGTCTGGGACCAGGGACTTAAGCCCCTGTCCCTAGATGCCCCGATTCCCACAATTTCCCCCTGCGATCCTTTGCTCTTTTGGAGTGCTTTCAACCAGTCTCCAAGTTAATGCTGGTC
Source organism: Neogale vison (assembly GCF_020171115.1). Classification (NCBI taxonomy): domain Eukaryota; kingdom Metazoa; phylum Chordata; class Mammalia; order Carnivora; family Mustelidae; genus Neogale; species Neogale vison. The sequence goes on from NC_058094.1 coordinate 96,621,784, forward strand.
CCCAGACGCAGGGCACTCCCGCTCATATTGGAGTATTACTTTCCCACCAGTCGCCACTGGTGGCTCCCTCCCCCTTTTGTTTATCCTCCAATATCATTCCACTGTTCCCATTGCACTTTACCTGCCCACTGGTGTCTTCTGCCCCTGTAGAGATCCAGACGTGTATAATTCTGATCTCAGGCTGATTTCATGGGTGATCGGAGTTCTTTGGTAGGCAATCAGCTCACTTTGGGGTACCAGCTGAAAAGGCGCCTCTTCTTATTCCTCCGCCATCTTGCCCCCCCACCCATGGGAGACCTTTAATCTCTATGGATCCTGGCAGCTTTCCATAATTTGGTGGCATTTTCGGGGAAGGGAAGAGTGCCGTTTTCCATTTTTGGGGTGCCCCAAAACAGGGATTTCAGGGACGGGCTCTGGTTATGGGTTTCTGGGACACCCCACCAAGGGTTAGGATTTGGGCCTAGGGGCGTATGAGGCCTGCAATGCAGGATCATGTTGGTGCAACTGAGAGGGATTGTTTGAAAGCATGCTCAGGCTAGGGTCACAATGCCTGTTTGTACCCAGGGTGGTCCTCAGGATTGGCCGTTTTCTCATTTGTCTTGTTAACTGGCTCCCCCTTGGAGGGTTGGACACCCATCCCAACAGCTACGTTCCCTGCCATGAGGAAGGAAGAGTTCTCTATTATGCTTCAGGTTCCTTCATTGGCAGGGATTCCAGCAAATTCTGGGGACAGGTGTCTGAATACAAATTATGGGTAGAGATGACTTTCCTGGGCCATGGTAATCTCAAATGCTAGATGTGGGACCCACTCTCTGGTGACTGACAAGAGGTCGGTGCTCAGGCTCTGTCAGACACAGTACTAGTGGCCAGGGCAACCTATAAATCGGGGCTCCCTCGAAGGCCGAGCAGATATATCCTCATGTGGGATTTCTGGCCAGACTCACCAGGCATTTATTTCTATAGGGAAGGCAGAATGCTGCATTGTGGCTCCAGATTACCTATCAAGTGGGCTTGGGGACCAGTCCGGTGGGGACAGAATTGCAAACACAAGCTACGGTTCAATTCAGTGCCAACTGGAAGACAGTTCCTATGTGCAGCAGCTTATTCGAGATATCCAGCACCTGAGTAAGGGCAGATGTCAGATATTTGCTCACCCTGGAGTTTGTGTCCATGATGACTGGAAATGGAAGGGTGGCGTCAAGAGTCCATGGAGGGGTTTTCACATTGAGGCTTATGAGCTGCTATAAACAGCAAGGTTTCATTCCACTGGACAGGTGGAGGCTGTTTCATTTGCTCCAGGGTTCCCCATGTGGCAAGTTTGGGTAGCAGAGCTGTACCACATGGATGCCTGGAAAGCTCAACTGCATTGACCATTGCAGCTGAGGAACATGGCAGGTTCGTTCTGGTGTCTCTGGAGCAAAGTACCAAGTCCTTGAGTTGACATGGAATCTCTTGCAGATGAGCCACAATGCTGGTTTGTTACCAGGAAGATCTTAGATTGTTCTGGTAACTAAGGTGCTGTGCAGGATTCTACTACCCTGGGCTTTGGCACAGATGGAAGGACATGGTTTCCTTCTGGGGACAGGAGATGTTCTGTTGTGTGGCTCAGGGACCACCTGTTGTATCTTTAGTTCGGATTCCTGAACAAGCCTCTGAGGACAGATGTCTGAAAACCAAATCTTGGGTTCCAAGAACGGCCTAGGGGCATGTTAGGTTCACTATTCTGACTCAGGATCATTGATTTAACTGTCTGCCTGGATATAGGGGTTCAGGGTATTTCAGACTGCGCATTTGCGTTCAGAGGGGCCGCCAATATTGGGGTAGGCACAGACGCCTTGCAGGTTTCTCCTAATCTAGAATTGTTTGGCAACTGTGATGGCCCCAGTTTCTTTGGGTATGGCAAGGAGAGTCCTGTGGTGTGGATCCAGAGACCCCATCCTGGAAGGCATATGTGCCATGTTTTAGGTAGAGAAGTCTGCAAACCCAAATTCAGATTAGGGTGAGTGGCGAGGTGATCGCAGGTCCAATGCATAGACCTGGAGGGCAGCTCATCTGGAACTGTAATTATGGTGACTGGAAGGCAGTAGAACAGGCTTTTCTCTCTGGATTGTGTGTCCAGGATTGCCTTGGAATTCAGGGTGTTCTCATGGGTCCATGGGAGACTTTTCCTCTCTATGGATCCTCGTGGCTCCCTATAGTTTGGTGGCTTTTTCGGGGAAGGGAAGAGTGCTGTTTTCCATCTGATGGGTGCCCCAAAACAGGGATTCCAGAGACGGGCTCAGGGTCTGGGCACCTGGTAAGTCCCACCAAATTTTAGGATTTGTGCCTAGATGCGTACCAGGCCTGCAATGCGTAATCATGGTGGTGCAACTGAGAGGAATTGTTTGAAAGCATGCTCAGGCTGTGGGTCACAATGCCTGTTTCCGCCCAGGGTGGTCCTCAGGAGTGGGCGTGGTCTCATTGGTCTTGTAACTGGCTCCCCCTTTGACGGTTGGACACCCACTCCAACAGCCACGGTTATTTCCATGGGGAAAGAGGAGTTCTCTATTGAGCTTCCCGTTACCCCATTGGCAGGGTTTCCAGCCACGGTCTGGGCACAGGTTCCTGAATACCAAGGACGGGTAGAGGTGATGTACTTGTGCCATGACCATACCAAATGCTAGATATGGGGCCCACTCTCTAGTGGCTGAAACACTGCTGGGCCTCAGGCTCTGTCAGACACAGCACTAGTGGCCATGGCAGCCTATAAATCAGGGTTGACTTGAGGGCCGAGCACATTGATCTTCATGTGGGGGATTCTGGGCAGACTCACCAGGCACTCCTTCATTCGATGGGGAAGGCAGAATGCTGAGTTCTGGCACAAGATTTCCCTATCAAGAGGGACTGGTGACCTGTTGGGTGAGGATGGAATTGTAAACACAAGCTAAGGTTCAATTCAGTGCCAAGCGGAAGGCAGTTCCAGTGTGCAGCGGTTTATTCAAGACATCTAGCACCGGAATAAGGGTGGATGTCAGATGTTTGCTCACACTAGAGTTTGTGTCTATGATAACAGAAATGGAGGCGTGGCGTCAAGAGGCCATGGAGGATTTCCCAGGCTGGGGCTTGTGAGATGCTCCAAACAGCAAGGTTTCCTTCTACCAGACAGGGGTAGTCTGGCTTGTTTGCTCCAGGGTCCCACATATGGAAAAAATGGGTAGCATAGCTCTCCTGTATGGATGACTGGAAAGCACACCTCCATTGACCACTGCTGCTGAGGATCATGGCAGATTCACTCTGGTGGCCCTGAGGCGATGTACCAAGGACTGGATTGGAGAAGGAATCTCATGAAGATAGGTTACAATGCTGGTTTGTTACCAGGGAGATCTAAGAATGTGCTGGTGTGTGAGGGGCCATGCAAGATTCATCTACCCTGAGAATTTGACACAGGTCCAAGAGCCCAGATTCCATCTGGGGACCGGAGATGTTCTGTTTTGTGGCTCAGGGAACATATGTTTTATCATAAGTTGTTATTCCAGAAGAGTCCTATGAGGACAGATGCCTGAAAACCTAATCTAGGGTTCCAAAGAAGTCCTAGGGTCATGTCAGGTTCAATCTTCTTACTCAGGACCATTGACTCTGGTGTCTACCTGGATGGAGGTGATCATGGTATTTCAGACTGCGCATTTGCGTCCAGAGTGGCCTCCAATATTGGGGTGGGCTCATGGTCCTTGCAGTTTTCTCCTTATCTGGAGGGTTTTGGCAACTGTGACGGGCACACTTTCCTTGGGGATGGCAGGCACAGTCCTTTAGTGTGGCTCCAGCGACCCCATTCTGGAAGACATGTTAGCCATGGTTTTGGGAGAAAAGTCTGCAAACACAAACTCGGGGTAGGGTTAGTGGTGAGGTGATCACAGGCCCAATGCATAGACCTGGAGGGCAGCAAGTCAGGAACTGTAAATCAGGTGACTCTAAGGCAGTAGAACTGGCTATTGTATCTGGATTGAATTTCCAGGATGGCCTTGGAATGCAGGTGTGGTCTCATGGGTCCATGTTAGATTTTTCCTCTCAAGGATCCTGGCAGGTCCCAATAATTTGGTGGCTTTCTCAGGGAAAGGAAGAGTGTTGTTTTCCATCTTAGGGGTGCCCCAGGACAGGGAATCAGGAGACAGGCTTTGGGTCAGGGCACATGGAAAATCCCACCAAGGGTTAGGATTTGGGCCTAGGGGTGTACAAGGCCTGCAATGCGGGTCTGGAGTTGCAACTAAGAACATTTGTTTGAAATCATGCTCAAGTGGAGGGTCACAATGCCCGCTTGTGCACAGGCAGCCCTCAGGATTGGGTGTGGTCTCATTGCCCATGTAGCCGGATGCCATTCTGAATGTTGGACACCCGTTCCAAAAGCCAGGATTCCTGTCATGGGGAAGGAGGAGTTCTCTATTGTGCTTCAGGTTCCCCCATTGGTAGGGATTCCAGCAAATGTCTAGGGGCCAGATGCCTGAATATTACGGATGGGTAGAGATGACGGACCTGGGCCATCGCCGTTCTCACATTCTGGATATGGGCTCCACCCTCTGGGTGGCTGACAGGAGGTTGAGGCTCAGGCTCTGTCAGCCACAGCACTAGTGACCAGGACAAACTACAAATCAGGGTTCCCTCTTGGACTGAGTGGATTGATCCTCATGTGCAGTTTCTGGGCAGACTCACCAGGTCCTTCTTTCTAATGTGGAAGGCAGAATGCTGTATTGTGACTCCAGAATTCTCTATCAAGAGGGCTTGCAGACCAGTAAGTTGAGGATGGATTTGTAATCCGAAGGTAGGGTTATATTCAGTGCCAAGTGAAAGGCAGTTCCAGTGTGCAGCAGCTGACTCCAATATCAGCACCTGAGTATGGGCAGATGTCAGATATTTGCTCAGGCTGGAGTTTGTGTCTATGATGACCGACAAATGGAGGGGTGGCGTCAAGAGGCCATGGAGGATTTCCCACCCTGGGGCTTGTGAGATGCTCCAAACATAAATGTTTCTTTCTGCCTGACAGGGGGAGTCTGGTTTGTTTGCTCAGGTTTCTCCATGTTGAAAGTTTGTGTAGCATAGCAGTCCCATATGGATGCCTAGAAAGCACACCTGCATTGACCACTGCAGCTTAGGAACATAGCAGGTTCGTTCTGGTGACTCTGGGGCGTAGTGTCAAGGCCTTGAGTTGACATGGAGTCTCATGAAGATGCGTCACCATGCTGGTTTGTTACCAGGGAGATCATAGAATGTGCTGGTTGCTAAGGGGTCATGTAGGATTCATCTACCCTGAGGGTTTGACATAAGTCCACAAGCATGGCTTCCTTCTGGGTCCAGGAGATCTTCTGCTCTGTGGCTAAGAGACCACATATTTATCATAACTTGGTATTCCCAAACAGGCCTCTGAGGACAGATACCTGATAACCAAATCTAGTGTTCCAATGAAGTCCTCAGGGCATGTGAGGTTTAATCTTCTGACTCAGGATCATTGACTTGGGTGTCTGCCTGGATGGAGGTGATCAGGGTTTTTAAGACTGCCAATTTGAGTCCAGAGTGGCCTCCAATATTGAGGTGGTCTCAGGGGCCTTGCAGGCTTCTACTAATCTAGAGATTTGGGGCAACAGTGACGGGCACAGTTTCCTTGAGGAAGGCAGGCATAGTTTTTAGGTGTGGCTCCAGATACCACAATCTGGAGGGCATGTGAGCAATGGTTTTGGGAGTGAAGTCTCCAAACACAAACTTGGGTTAGGGTTAGTGGCGAGTTGATCGCAGGTCCAATGCATAGACTTGGAAGTCAACTCATCAGGAATTGTAAATTAGATGACTCGAAGGGGGTTGCACAAGCTTTTGTATCTGCTTTGTGTGTCCAGGATGGCCATGGAATGCAGGTGTGGTCTAATGGATCCATGGAGGTTTTCCTCTCTAAGCTACCTGGTGGCTCCCATTAGTTTGGTGGCTTTCTCGGGGAAGGGAAGAGTGCTGTTTTCCATCTTGGTGGTCCCCCAAATTAGGGAATTCCAGAGACTGGCTCTGGGTCTGGACCCCTGGATAATCCCACTAAGTGTTAGGATTTGGGCCACGGGGCATTCCTGGCCTGCAATGCGGGAAACTTTTGGGTCAAGTGAGAGGGCTTGTTTGAAAGCATTCTCAGGCTGAGGTTCACATTGCCTGCTTGTGCCCAGGGCGGCCCTCATGAGTGGGTGTAATCTCCTTGGCCATGCAGCCAGCACCCACTTTGTGGTTGAACACCCATCCCAACGGCCAGGATTCCTGCCACGGGGAAGGAGGAGTTCTCTATTGTGCTTCAGGTTCCCCCATTGGAAGGAATTACAGCAAAGTTCTAAGGACAGATGCCTATCTAGGACAGATACCAATGATGGGTAGAGGTGACAGACTTGGGCCATTCCCAGTCTCACATGCTGGATATGGGCACCAATCTCTTGGGTGATTGACACAAGGTCTTTGCTCAGACTCTGTCCGACACAACACTAGGCAAAGGGCAGGCCTACAAATCGGGGTTTCTTTGAGCACAGAGAAGATTGATCATCATGTGGAGTTTCTGGACAGACTCACCAGGCCCTTTTACTTTCTATTGGGAAGGCAGAATGTTGTGTTGTGGCTCTAGAATTCCCTATCAATAGGACTTGTGGACCAGGAGGCTGAGAATGGAATTGTAAACACAAGCTATGGTTAAATTCAATGTCAAGTGAAAGGCACATCCAGTGTGCAGTGGTTGAATCGAATATCCAGCACTTTAGTAAGGGCAGATGTCAGATATTTGCACATGCTGGAGTTTGTGTCTATGATGACTGACAAATGGAGGGTGGCGTCAAGAGGCCACGGAGGATTTCCCAGGCTGGGGCTTGTGAGATGATCCAAACAGGAAGATTTCCTTCTACCGGACAGTGGCAGTCAGATTTGTTTGCTCCAGGGTTCACCTTGTGGAAAAATTGGATAGCATAGCTCTCCTGCATGGATGCCTAGAAGGCACACCTCCATTGAACATTGCAGTGGAGGAACATGGCAGGTTCATTCTGGTGGCTCTGAGGCGAATATCTAAGGACTGGATTGGACATGGATCCTCATGAATATGGGTCCCAATGCTGGTTTGTTACCAGGAAGATCTTAGAATATGCTGGTGGTTAAGGGGCCGTGCAGGATTCATCTAGCCTGAGGATTTAACATAGGTCCAAATGCCCGGATTCTGTCTGGGGATAGGAGATGTTCTGCTGTGGGGCTCAGCGACCATATGTTGTATCATAAGTTGGTATTCCAGAACAGGCCTCTGAAGACAGATGACTGAAAACCTAATCTAGGGTTTGAATGAGGTCCTAGGGGAATGTCAGGTTCAATCTTCTGACTCAGGACCATTAACTCTGGTGTCTGCCTGGAAGGAGGTGATCAGGGTGTTTCAGACTGTGCATATGCATGCAGAGTGGCGTCCAATACTAGGGTGGGCTCAGGATCCTTGCAGGTTTCTTTTTATCTGGAGGGTTTGGACAACTGTGACGGGCAGTTTCCTTGGGGATTGCAGGCATAGTCCTGTGGTGTGACTCCAGAGACCCCATCCTGGAAGGCAGGCGTGCCATGGTTTTTTGAGAGAAGTCTGCAAACACAAAACGGCTTTGGGTTAGTGGCGAGGTGATCGTCCATAGACCTGGAGGGCAGTAAATCTGGAACTGTAAATCAGGTGACTCGAAGGTGGTAGAACAGGCAATTGTATCTTGATTTAATTTCCAGGATGGCCTTTAATGCAGGAGTGCTCTCATGGGTGCATGGGAGATTTATCCTCTCAAGGCTCCTGGAGATTCCCAATAGTTCGGTGGATTTCTCGGGGAAGGGATGAGTGCTGGTTTCCAGGTTAGGCGTGCCCCAAAACAGGGATTCCAGAGATGGGCTCTGGGCCTAAGCTCTTGGACAATCCCACCAAGGGTTAGGATTTGAGCCTAGGGCCATACCAGGCCTGCAGTGCAGGATCCTGGGGTGTAACTGAGAGCGTTTGTTTGAAAGCATGCTCAAGCTGAGGGTCACAATTCTTGCTTGTGCCCAGGAGGCCATCAGGAGTGGGCGTTGCCTACTTGGCCATGCAGCCAGTTCCCATTCTGTGTGTTGGACATCCATCTGAAAGCCAGGATTCCTGCTATGGGGAAGGAGGACTTCTCTATTGTCCTCAGGTTTCCCCATTGGTAGGGATTCCAGGTAAGGTCTAGGGGACAGATGCATGAATACCAAGGATGGGTAGTGTTGATGGCCCTGGGCCATGGCCGGTCTCACATGCTCGATATGGGCCCCACCCTCTGGTGGCTGACACGAGGTCAGGGCTCAGGCTCTGTCAGACACAGCACTAGTGGCCAGGAAAAACTATAAATAGGGGTTCCCAACTGGACTGAGTATATTGATCCTCATGCGCAGCTTCTGGGAAGACTCACCAGGTCCTTCTTTCTATGGGGAAGGCAAGTGTTGTGTTATGGCTCTAGAATTCCCTATATAGAGATATGGCGGACCAGTAGGGTGAGGATGAAATTGTAATTCGAATCTAGGGTTAAATTCAGTGCCAATCGAAAGGCAGTTCCAGTGTGCAGCAGCTGATTCCAATATCAGCACCTGAGTATGAGTGGATGTCAAATGTTTGCTCAGGCTGGAGTTTGTGTCTATGATGACCGACAAATGGAGGGGTCGCGTCAAGAGGCCATGGAGGATTTCCCACCCTGGGATTGTGAGATGCTCCAAACATCAAAGTTTCTTTCTATCTGACAGGGGGAGTCTGGTTTGTTTGCTCCAGTTTCTCATGTGGAAAATTTGTGTAGCAGAGCACTCCCATAAGGAGGTCTGGAAAGCACATCTCCATTGACCATTGCAGCTGAGGAACATGGCAGGATCATTCTGGTTGCTCTGGGGCGAAGTACCAGGGCCTTGAGTTGACATGGAGCCTCATGAAGATGGGTTACAATGCAAGTTTGTTACCAGGGAGATCTTAGAATGTTCTGGTGGCTAAGGGGATGTGCAGAATTCATATACCCTGAGGGTTGGACACAGGTCCAAGAACATGGCTTCCGTCTGAGGACAGAAGATTTTCTGTTGTGGGGCTCAGGGACCCTATGTTGTATCATAAGTGGGTATTCCAGAAGATACCTCTGAGGACAGATGCCTGAACAGCTAATCTAGGCTTCCAATGAGGTCCTAGGGCCATGTCAGGTTCAATTAACTGACTCAGGACCATTGACTTGGGTGTCTGCCTGGATGGAGGTGATTAGGGTGTTTCAGACTGCGCATATGCATCTAGAGCGGCCTCCAATATTGGGGTGGGCTCAGGAGCCTTGCAGGTTTCTCCTAATCAGTAGGCTTTGGGCAACTGTGATAGGCCCAGTTTCCTTGGGGATGGCAGGCACAGTCTTGTGGTGTGACTCTGGGGGCCCCATCATGGAGGGCATGTGAGCCATGGTTTTTGGAGAGAGATCTGCACACACAAACTCGGGATAGGTTTAGTGGCGAGGTGATCACAGTCCCAATGCCTAGACCCGGAGGGCAGCACATCAGGAACTGTAAATCAGGTCACTCAAGGCAGTAGCATAGGCAATTGTATCTGGATTGTGTATCCACGACGGCCTTGGAATGCACGTGTGGACTCATTTGACTATGGGAGATAGTTCTTCTCAAGGATCCTGGGGGATCCCAATAGTTTGGTGGCTTTCTCAGGGAAGTGAAGAGTGCTGCTTTCCATCTTAAGGGTGACAAAAAACAGGGATTCCAATGATGGGCTCTGGGCATGTGAACATGGAAAATCCCACAAAGTGTTAGGATTTTGTCCTAGGTGCATACCAGGCCTGCAGTGCATGATCCTGGAATGCAACTGAGAGCGTTTGTTTGAAAGCATGCTCAAGCTGAGGTTCACAATGGCTGCTTGTACCCAGGGCAGCCCTCATGAGTGGGCGTTGTCTCCTTGGCCATGCAGCTGGCTCCCACTTTGAGGTTTGGACACCCATATCAAAAGCCAGGATTCCTGCCATGGGGAAGTAGGAGTTCTCTATTGTGCTTAAGGTTCCCCATTGGCAGGGATTCCAGCAAACGTCTGGGGACAGATGCCTGAATACCAAGGATGGGTAGAGGTGACGGACTTGGGCCCTGGCCTATCACACATGCTGGATATGGGTTCAGATCTCTGGGTGGCTGACACTAGATCTTGGCTCAGGCTCTGTCAGACACAGAACTAGTGTCCAGGACAGCCTATAAATCAAGGTTCCCTCGATCACCAAGCAGATTGATCCTCATGTGGAGTTTCTGGGCAGATTCATCAGACCCTATTTCTTTCTATTGGGAATAAAGAATGTTGCTTTGTGGCTCCCGAATTCCCTCTCAAGAGGGCTTGCGGACCAGGAGGCTGAGGATGGAATTCTAAACCCAAGCTGTGGTTAAATTCAGTGTCATGCAAAATGAAGTTCCAGTGTGCAGTGCTGGAAATGAAAATCCAGAACCTAAATAAGGGGGGGATATCAGATGTTTGCTCATGCTGGAAATTTTGTCTATGATGACCGACAAATGGAGGGGTTGTGTCAAGAGGCCATGGATGATTTTTCACACTGGTGCTTCTGAGATGCTCCAAACAGAAGGTTCCCTTCTACCAGTCAGAGGCAGTCTGGTTTGTTTGCTCCAGGGTCCCACATGTGGAATGACTTGGTAGCAGAGCACTCCAACATGGATGCCTGGAAAGCACACCTCCACTGACCATTGCAGCTTAGGAAAATGGCAGGTACATTCTGGGGGCTCTGGGACAAATTACCACGGACTTGATGTGACATGGAATCTAATGAAGATGGGTCACAATGCTGGTTTGTTACCAGGGAGATCTTAGAATGTGCTGGTGGCTAAGGGGCTGTGCAGAATTCATATACCCTGAGGGTTGACACAAGTTGAAGAGCATGGATTCCATCTGGGGACAGGAGATTTTCTGTTGTGGGGCTCAGGGACCATATGTTGTATCATGTTGGTGTTACAGAATAGGCCTCTGAGGTGAAATGCCTGAAAAGTTAATCTAGGCTTCCAATGAGGTCCTAGGGGCATGTCAAGTTCAATCATCTGAATCAGGACCATTGACATTGGTGTCTGCCTGGATGGAGGTGATCAGGGTGTTTCAGACTCTACATTTGCATCCAGAGTGGCCTCCAATATTGTACAGGGCTCAGTGTCCTTGCAGGTTTCTCCTAATCTGTAGGGTTTGGGCAACTGTGACAGTTTCCTTGGGGATGGCAGGAACTTCCCTGTGGTGTGGCTCCAGAGACCACATCCCAGTGGGTATTTGAGCCATGGTTTTGGGAGAAAAGTCTTCAAACACAAACTGGGGTTAGGCTTAATGGCGAGGTGATAACAGGCCCAATGCATAGGTCTGTAGGGTAGCTCGTCTGGAACTGTAAATAGGGTGACTCGAAGGCAGTAGCACACAGGATTGTGTGTTCAGGATGGCCTCGGAATGCAGGCTTGTTCTAATGGGTCCATGGGAGATTTATCCACTCTAAGGATCCTGGCGGCTCCCAATAGTTTGGTGCCTTTCTCGGGGACGGGAAGAGGGCTGTTTTCCATCTTATCTATGCCCCAAACAGGGATTCTGAGAAGGGCTCTGGGTCTGGGCACCTGGAAAATCCCACCATGTGTTAGAATTTGGGCCTAGCGGCATACCAGCTCTGCAGTGCGAGTACTGGAGAAGCAACTGAGAGAGTTTGTTTGAAAACATGCTCAGGCTGAGGATCACCATTCCTCCTTGTGCCCAGGTTGGTCCGCAGGAGTGGAAATAGTCTCATTGGCCATGCGGCTGGCTCCCATGCTGAGGGTTGGACAACCATCCAACAGACAGGATTCCTGCCATGGGGAAGGAGGAGTTCTCTATTGTGCTTCAGGTTCTCCCATTAGTAGGGATTCCAGGAAAGGTCGGGGACAGTTGCTTGGATAACAAGGATAGGTAGAGATGATGTCTCAGGGCCTGGGCCAACCTCTCATGCTGAATATTGCCCCGACCTCTGGGTGGTTGACACGAGGTCGGGGATCAGGCTCTGTCAGACTCAGCACTAGTGGCCAGAGAAAACTCTTAATCGGGGTTGCCTCATGGGCCGAGTAGATTGATCCTCATATGCATTTTCTGGGCAGATTCAACAGATCCTTCTTCTTTCTATGTGGAAGGCAGAATGTTGCGTAGCAGCTCCAGAATTCCCTCTAAAAAGATATTGCGGACCAGTAGGGTGAGGATGAAATTGTAAACCCAAGCTATGGTTACATTCAGTCAAGCAAAAAGCAGTTCCAGTGTGCAGCAATTGAATTGAAAATCCAGCACCTGAGTAAGGGCAGATGTCAGATGTGTGCTCATGTTGGAATTTGTGTCTATGATGACCAACAAATGGAAGGTTGGCATCAAGAGGCCATGGAGGATTTCCCACGCTGGGGCTTGGGAGAAGGTCCAAACAGAACGTTTTCTTCAAATGGACAGGGGCATTCTGGTTAGTTGTCTCCAGTGTACCCCATGTGGAAAGATTGTGTAGCAGAGCACTCCCGTATGGATGCCTAGAAAGCACACCTCCACTTACCATTACAGCTTAGGAACATGGCAGGTTCATTCTTGTGTATCTGGGGCGAAGTACCAAGTACTTATTTTGACAGGAATATCATGCACATGGGTAACAATGCTGATTTGTTCCCAGGGGGATCTTAGAAACGCCGGTGGCTAAGGGGCCATGCAGGATTCATCTACTGGAGGGTTTGACACAAGTCCCAGCACAAGTATTCCGTCTGGGGTCAGGACATGTCCTATTGTGGGGCTCAGCAACCATATGTTGTATCCGAAGTTGGTATTCCAGAAGAGGCCTCTGTGGACAGATGCCTGAAAAACTAATCTAGGCTTCCAATGAGGTCCTAGGTGCATGTCACGTACAATCATCAGACTCAGGACCATTGACTTGGGTGTCTGCCTGGATGGAGGTGATCAGGATGTTTCAGACTGTGCATTTTCATCCAGTGTGGCCTCCAGTATTGGGGTGGGCTCAAGGGCTTTGCAGGTTAATCCTAATCTGGAGGGATTGAGAAACTGTGGTGGGCACAGTTTCCTTGGGGATGGAAGGCACAGCCCTGTGGTGTGACTCCAGAGACCCCATCCTGGAGGGCATGTGAGCCATGGTTTTGGAGAGAAGTCTGCAAACAAAACTCAGGGTAGGGTTAGTGGTGAGGTGATCGCAGGCCCAATGCATAGACCTGGAGGGCAGCACGTCAGGAATTTTAAATCAGGTGACTCGAAGGCAGTAGCACAGGATATTGTATCTGGATTTTGTATCCACAATGGTCTTGGAATGCAGGTGTTGTCTCATGGGTCCATGGGAGATTTTTTCTCTGAAGGATCCCGGTGGCTCCCAATAGTTTGGTTGCTTTCCAAGAGAAGCGAAGAGTGCTGTTTTCCATCACAGTGGTGCCCCAAAACAGGGATTCCAGTGACTGGATCTGGGAATGGGCACGTGGAAAATCCCATCAAGAGTTAGGATTTGGGCCTAGGTGTGTACCAGTCATGCATTGCCAGATCCTGGAGTTGCAACTCAGAGTGTTTGTTTGAAAGTACGCTCAGACTGACAGTCACAATGCCTGCTTGTGTTCAGGGCGGCCCTCAGGAGTGGGCGTGCTCTTCTTGGCCATGCAGCTGATTCCCATTCTGAGGGTTTAACACCTACCCCAACATCAGGACTCCTGCCATATGGAACGAGGAGTTCTCTATTGTGCTTCAGGTTCCCCCATTGGTAGGGATTTCAGCAAAGGTGTGGGGCAGTTGCATGAACAGCAAGGATGGGTAGAGATGACGGCCCTGGGCCATGGCTGGTCTCACATGCTGGATATGGACCCCGCACTCTGGGTCCTGACACAAAGTCAGGGCTCAGGCACTGTCAGAAATAGCACTAGTAGCCAGGGCAAAGTATAAATATGGGTTCCCTCGAGGCCCGAGTAGATCGATCTTCATGCGGAGTTTCTGGGCAGAATCACCAGGCCCTTCTTCAAGATTTCAAACAAGCCCTCTCAGTTATACCACCAGGATCCTGCATTGCAGTTCTGTTACAACCCTAGGCCCAAATCCTAACACTTGGTGGGAGTTTCAAGGCGCCCAGACACAGAGGCCAATTCTGGAATCCCTGTTGTGGGGCACCCCTAAAATGGAAAAGTGCATTCTTCCCTTCCCCGAAAATGCCATCAAACTATGGGGGGCCGCCAGGATCCTTAGAGAGGAAAAGTGTCCCATGGACTCATGAGAACACACCTGCATTCCGAGGCCATCCTTGACACACAATCCTGATAGAAAAGTCTTTGCTACCGCCTTCCTGTCACCTCAATTACCGTTCCTGACGAGCTGCTTCCAGGTCTATGCATTAGGCCTGAGACCACCATGCCAATAAACCTAACCTGAATTTGTGTTTGCAGATTTCTCTCCAAAAACCATGGATCACATGCCCAGCAGAATGGGGTCTCTGGAGCCATACTACAGGACTGTGCTGCTATCACCAAGGAAACTGTGCTCATCACAGTTGCCCAAACCATCCAGATTAGGAGAAACCTGCAAGGCCCCTGAACCAACCCCAATATTGGCACCCACTCTGGACACAAATGCACAGTCTGAAACAACCTGATGACCTGCATCCAGGCAGACAGCCAAGTCAATGGTCCTATGTCAGAAGATTGAACCTGACATGGCCCTAGGACTGTATTGGAACCCTGGATTAGGATTTTAGGCATATGTGCTCAGGGGCTTGTTCTGGAATACCATGTTAGGATACATCACGTTGTCCCTGGGCCACACATCAGAACATCTCCTGTCCCAGGAAGGAAACTGTGCTCTTTGACCTGTGCCAAACCCTCTGTGTATGAGAATCCTGCACGGCACATTAGCCACCAGCACATTCTAAGATATCCCTCATAACAAACCAGCATTGTGACCAAACTGCAAGAGATTCCTGTCAACTCAAGGCCTGGGTACTTCGTCCCAGAGCCACCAGAACGAACCTGTCATGTTCCTAAGCTGCAAATGTCAATGGAGTTGTGCTTTCCAGGTATCCAAGTGGGAGGGCTTTGCTACCCATACTTTCCACATGGGGGACCCTGGAGCAAACAAACCAGACTCCAACTGTCCTGTAGAAGGAACCTTGCTGTTCGGAGCATCTCACAAACTTTGGCGTGGGAAATCCTCCATGGCCTCTTGGTGTCACCCTCCATTTGTCGGTCATCATAGACACAAATTCAGTGTGAGCAAAGATCTGACATCTGCCCTTACTCGGCTGCTAGATATCTCGAATAAGCCGCTGCACATTGGAACTGCTTTCTACTTGGGACTGAATTGAACCATAGCTTGTGTTTATAAATCCATCATCAACTAACTAGTCCCCAAGCCCTCATGATAGGGTATTCTGGATCCACAATGCAGCATTCTGACATACCCAAAGAAAGAAGAGGTTCGTGGTGAGTCTGCCCAGAAACCCCACATGCGGATAAATATGCTCGGCCCTCAACGGAACCCCGATTCATAGACTGCCCTGGCCACTAGTGCTGTGTCTGACAGAGCATGAGCCCCGACATAGTGCCAGCCACCAAGAGAGTGGGCCCCATTACCAGCATGTGAGAATGGCCATGGCCCAAGTCCGTCATCTCTACACATCCTTAGTATTCAGGAACCTTTCCCCAGACCTTTGCTGGGAACCCTGCCAATGGGGGTATCTGAAGCACAATTGAGAGGTCCTCTTTCCATGGCAGGAAACCTGGCTGTTACAATGGGTGTCCAACCCTCAAAGTGAAAGCCAGCTGTATGGCCAATGAGACCACCCCCTCTCCTGAGGGTTCCCCTGGGCACAAACAGGCATGGTGTCCCTCAGCCTGAGCATGCTTTCAAACAAGACCTCTCAGTTACACCACTAGGATCCTGCATTGCAGGCCTGTAACGCCCCTAGGCCCAAATCCTAACACTTGGTGGGATTTTCCAGGCACCCAGACCCAGACCCCATCTCTGGAATCCCTGTTTTGGGGCAACCGTAAGATCAAAAATAGCACTCTTCCCATCCCGAAAAGCCATCAAACTATTGGGAGCCGCCAGGATCCTTAGGGAAGAAAAATCTCCCATGGTCCCATGAGACCACAGCTGCATTCCAAGGCCATCCTGGACACACAATCCAGATATAAAAGCCTGGTCTACCGCCTTCCAGTCACTCAAATTACTTGTTCCTGACGAGTAGCCCTCCATGTCTACGCATTGCCCTGTGATAACCACACCACTAACCCTAACCCTAACCCGAGTTTGTGTTTACAGACTTCTCTCCCAAAACCATGGCTCACATACCCTCCAGGATGGGGTCTCTGGAGTCACACCACAGGACTGTGGCTTCCATCCCCATGGAAACTGTGCCTGTCACAGTTACCCAAACCCTCCAGAGTTGGTGGAAACATGCAAGGCCCCTGAGACCACCCCAATATTGGAGGCTATTGTGGACACAAGTGCGCAGTCTGAAACACCCTGATCACCTACATCCAGGCAGACACCCAAGTCAACTGTCCTGAGTCTGAAGATTGAACCTCTCATGCCCCTGTGACCTCATTGGAACCCTGGATTAGGTTGTCAGGCATCTATATTCAGAGGCCTGTTCTTGAATACGAACTTATGATACAACATGTGGTCCCTGAGCCACACAACACTACATTTCCTGTCCCCAGAAGGAAACCGTGCTCTTCGACCTGTGTTAAACCCTCAGGGTAGAAGAATCCTGCATGGCACCTTAGCCACCAGCACATTCTAAGATCTACCTGATAACAAACCAGCATTGTGACCCATTTGCAAGAGATTCCATGTCAACTCAAGTCCTTGGTACTTCGACCCAGAGCCACCCTAAGGAACATGCCATGTTCCTCAGCTGCATTGGTCAATGGAGGTGTGCTTTCCCGGCATCAATGCGGAAGAGCTCTGCTACCCATACTTTTCACATGGGGACCGTGGAGCAAATAAACCAGACTCCACGTGTCCAGTAGAAAGAGCAACCTTGCTGTTTGGAGCATCTCACATGCATCAGCGTGGGGAATCCTCCATGGCCTCTTGATGCCACTCCTCCATTTCTCGGTCATTAAAGACTCAAACTCCAGTGTGAACAAACATCTACATCCACCCTTACTCAGGTTCTGAATATTTCGTTTGTTGGCCATCATAGATACAAACTCCCTCGTGAGCAGACATCTGACCCTCGCCCATACTTAGGTGCTAGATATCTGGAAACAACCGCTGAACATTGAAACGGCCATGTGCTCTGCACTGAGTTTAACCATAGCTTGTATTTTCAGCCTCCTGTTCTCATACTCCTTGCCATCAAACCCTCCATATTGGGAAGCTGGGAGCCACAATGCAGCCTTCTGCCTGCCCACCAGAAAGAAGTGCCCTATGGGTCTGCGTGAAACCCCACATGAGGATCCAACTGCACAGCCCAATATCATAGGCCAGCCTGTGCACTAATGCTCTATCTGACACAGCCTGAGCCCCAGCCTCCTGGCAGCCACCCAGAAAACGGGCCCCCATATCCGGGAGGTGTGGCCTGCCTTGACTGGAGTCCTTCATCTCGAACCAACCTGGGAATTCACGACCTATTCTAGAACATAGCTCAAAATCCTGCACATGGGGGATTCTGAAGCATAAAAGAGTACTTCTCCTTCCCCATGGCAAGAAAACTAAATGTTGAGATGGTGGTCGAACCCTTAGATTGGGATCCAGGTGCATGGAACAAGAGACAACGCCCACTCAGGATGGGCAGCTGGGCACAAACAGGCATTGTGACCCTCACCCTGAGACCCATTTCCAACAAGTCACATGGGAGCTGGACCACAGCCCCACAGAGTGGGTCTGTCATGCCACTAGGCCCAAATCCTAAGCCTTTGTGGGGTTATCCAGGCACAAGGACCCAGAACCCATGTCTGGAATACCAGTTTTGACAGAACCCTGACACTGTAAACCACGCTCTCCCCTTCCCCCAGTAAGACACCAGACTCTTGGGTGCCGGGCAGAATCCCCAGAGAAGTAGAATATCCCATGGACACATGAGGTCAGCCCACCTTTCCGAGGCCATCCTAGAGACAATCCAAATAGAAAAGTCTTTGCTCCTGTCTCCCAGGTATACGAATTTCAAATCCCGAGGAGCTGCACTCAGGGTCTGCACATCGGGCCGGCCATCAACTCGCCCCTAATTCTTACTCAATTTTTTGTCTGAAGACTTTGGTCCCAGAGCCTTAATCACATGCCCTCCAGGATGGCGCCACCAGAACCACACTACATCACTTGGCCTGCTCTCCAGAGGAGACTCTGCCGTCTCAGTTGCCCAAACCCTCCAGATTAGGAGAAACCTGCAAGGCCCCTGAGCCCACCCCAATTTCATAGGCCACTCTGGAAAAAAACGCACAATCTGACACAGCCTCACCACCTATCTTCAGGAAGACATGCAGGTCAAAGGCTCTGAGTCTGAAGGTTGAACATGACAAGCCACCAACAACCTCATCAGAACCCTAGCCTAGATATTCAGGCCTCTGTGCCCAGAGGCCTTTTCTTGAAATCCAACATATGATCCGATATGTGGTCTCTGAGACATACAAGAGAACCTCTCCTGTCCCGAGAAGGAAACCTGGCTCCTGGGAACTGGTTCTAACCCTCAGGTAGGAGAATCCTGCATGGCCACAGACGCACCACCACATTCTAAGGTCTCCATGGACACCAAACAGCATGGTGACTCGTTAGATTGAGAACATCCGTGAACTTAGCTCACTTGGAAATTGGAACCAGAACCAGCAGAACAAGCCTGCCATGTTCCGCAGCTACAATGGTAAAGCAAGGAAGGCTTCCCAGGCTTCCATTCAGAGAGCTCTCCTATCGAATCTTTCCATATGGGAGACAATGCAGCCCTCTAAGTGGACTTGCCTTGTCCCGCAGTAGGACACCTTGCTGTTTGGAGAAGCTCACAAGGTCCTGCTTGGGAAAACCTCCAAGAATTCTTAAGGCGACACCACAATTCGTTGACCATCATGGATACAAACTCCAGTGTGAGCAGACATCTGAACCTCGCCCATACTCAGGTGCTAGGGATCTCGAAACAACCACTGCACATTGGAATGACCATGTGCTCGGCACTGAGCTTATCTGTGGCTTGTGTTTTCAGATTTCTGTCCTCACACTCCTTGCCTGCAAGCCCTCCCATATTGGAAATTCTGGAGCCAAAACACAGTCTCTGCCTGCCCACAAGAAAGAAGAAGGGCTCTATGGGTCTTCGCAGAAACCCACATGAGGATCCTCCTGCACGGCCCTCAACGACACCACAATATAATAGGCTGACCTCTGCACAAATGCCCTGACACAGCCTGATCCCCGACCTCCTGTCAGCCACGCATATAGTAGACCCCATATGCTGCAGGTGGATCCAGCCTTGGCCCGAGGCCATCATATCGAACCAACCTGGGTATTCAGGTACCTGTCCCAGACTTACCTCAAATTACTGCCCATAGAAAAACCTGAAGCACAAAAGAGTACTCCTCCTTCCTCGTGGCCAGAAAACTGAATGCTGAGATGACTGTCCAACCCTCAGCGTGGGAGCCAAGTGCATGGGCCATGAGAACGCACCCACACAGGATGAGCAGCTGGGCACAAACAGGCATTGTGACCCTCAGAAGGAGACCCCTTTCCAAAGAGCCCCCTTTGGAGCTTGACCAGGATCCCACAGAGCAGACCTTTCATTACTCTAGGCCCAAAACCGAAGCCTTGGTTGGGTTTTCCAGGTGCCCAGACCCAGAACCCATCTCTGGAATCCCTGTTTGGACAGGACCCCTGAGATGGAAAACAGTGTTTTCCTCTTCCCCAGAAAGACATCAAACTCTTGGGTGCCAAGCAGAATCCCCAGAGTGGAAGAATATCCCATGGACCCATGAGATCACCCCTCCATTTTGTGGCCATCCTAGACACACTATCCAGACAGAAAAACCTGTGTTCCTTCCTCCCAGCCACCGGAATTTCAAATCCCGAGGAGCTTCCCTCAGGGTCTGAAGATCTGGACTGCCATCACCTCGCTCCTAACTCTTACCCGAGTTTGTGTCTGAATACTTTGGCCCCAAAGTCCTGTCCCACATGCCCTCCAGGAAGGGGCCTTGAGAACCACACGACATCACTGGGCCTGCTCTCCTGAGGAAAATCTGCCCATCTCAGTTTCCCAGAATATCCAGATTAGGAGAAAACTGCAAGGCCCCTGAAACCACACAAATTTCATAGGCCGCTCTGGAAAAAATGCACAGCCTGACACAGACTCATCACCTACCTCCAAGATGACACACTGGTCAATGGCACGGAGTCTGAAGATTGAACCTGCCATGCCTCTGCAACGTCATCAGAACCCTAGCTTAGGTTTTGAGGCTTGTCTCCCCAGAGGCCTGTTCTAGAAATTCAACATATGGTCCAACCTGTGGTCTGTGAGCCGTGCAAGAGAACACCTCCTGTACCAGAAGGACACCTGGATTCTGGGTACTGGGTCTAATCCTCAGGATAGAGAATCTTGCATGGCCTAAGAGCCGCCAACACATTCTAAGGTCTCCCTGGACACCAAGCAGCATTGGGACCCGTAGACTGAGAAATTCCGTCAATGCAGGTCACTTGGAACATGGAATCAGTGTCATTGGTTCAAGCCTGCCCTGTTCCTCAGCTGCAATGGTAAGGCGAGATGGGCTTCCCAGACCTCCATTCAGAGAGCTCTGCTATCAAATCTTCCATATGGGGGACCCTGGAGCCCTGTAAGCAGACTTCTCCTGTCCCGCAGTAGGATACCTTGATGTTTTGAGCAACTCACAAGCTCCAGCTTGGAAAAACTTCCAAGAATTCTTGAGGCCAACCCACCATTCGTTAACCATCATGGATACAAACTCCAGGGTGAACAGACATCTGACCCTCACCCAGGTGCTGGAGATCTCTAAACAACTGTTGTATATTGGAACGGACATATGCTCAGCACTGAGCATAACCGTAGCTTGTGTTTTCAGAATTCTGTCCTCACACTCCTTGCCTGCAAGACCTCCAACTTGGGTATTCTGGAGCCATAATGCAGCCATCTGCCTGCTCACCAGAAAGAAGAAATGTTTCTCTTCTGGGGGGCAGTCAGAGTGCTTCTTTGTGGCCCCAGAATTCCCAAGCTGGAGGGCTTGTGGGCCAGGCGTGTGAGGACAGAAGTCTGAAAACACAAGATAGGGTGAGGTCTGGAGCCAAGGGCATGGCAGGCCCACTCTGCAGAGGCTAAATCGAAATCTCCTGCATTTGAAGTCAGGGTGAGGATCAGACGTTGGCTGAGGCTGGAGTTTGTGTCCATGATGGCACCTTCATGAAGCAGGGGCCTTATGAAGCCAAGGAAGTTTTCCCACGCTGAGTTTGGATGTTTCTCCAAACCACAAGGTTTCGTTCTGCGGGACAGTCGAGTCCTGTTGGATGGGTCCAGGACATCCCATACGGAAGGACTGGAGAGCAAGGTACGAAGGATGGATCACAGTGCAGAATGCCTCTCATTCCCATTGGCCATTAGTGACAAGACATGTTTGATCTGCTGGCTCTGGGGCAAGGTACCCAGGGGGCTGAGTTGAAATGGACTCTCCTGAGGATGTGTCATAATGTGAGTTTGTGTCCATTGAGACCTTGGAATGTGCTGGTGGTTCAGGAGCCCTGCAGAATTCTCCTACCTGAAGGGTCTGATACAGCTCCAATAAGAAAGCTCCCCATGTGGAGACAAGAGAGGTTCGGTTTTGTGCCTCAGAAAAGCCCCACATGCTCGTCTTTGAAACCAGTCCTCTGAGGAGGGACACCTGGAAACCAAAGCTAGGGTTCAGATTAGGGCCTAGGTGCCTGTCCATTTCAATCTTCTGTCTCTGGGGACACTGTCTGAGTGTCTAAGTGGAGATAGTTGCTCAGTTGGTTTCAGAGTGCCCCCCTTAGTCCAGGGAAGAGTACACTATCGAGATGGCCTCATGGGCCTTGGAGGTTTTCCCTAACCTGTAGAGTTGTGGTCAATGGATTGGGCACAGTTTCCTTGGAGAGAACAGGCACAGTCTTTCAGTGTGGCTCCAGAGGCCCTAGCCTGGACGTTGTGTGGGTCCAGCCTGTGGGCACAGAAGTCTGAAAACACAAACTCAGCTTAGGTTTGGTGCTGAGGGTATGGCAGGCCGGTTCTAAAGACCGAGAGGGGAGCTCCTTAGCTTATTAAAGAAGGGCGAGTGGGAGGCATTCTCTCAGGCTTTTGTTTCTGGATGTTGTGTCCAGGATAGCCGTGGATTGTAGTGGTGGCCTCAGAGACTATGGACGATTTTCCCTCTCTGAGGATTTGGCTCAGATCAAAAGAGTTTGCGGTCATTTTGTGGGAAGGGTGGAGTCCTGCTGTCTGGCTCAGGTGTTTCTCCAAGAAAGAGATTGCAGAGTAGAGCCCCAAGTATGGGCGACTGGAAAACTCGAACTCTGGTGAGGATTGGGAGCAAAGAGACTTGGCCAGCACCATATGTGGGCTCGTGGTCCAGGCCCTGAGAGGCCTTACTTCGACATGGGGCTCATGCTGAGGGTCACCATGCAAGTTTTTGTCCAAGGAGGCACTCAAGTTTGGGCATGGCCTCAGGGTAATGAAGGTTTCTCATACCCTGAAGGTGTGACTCCATGCCAACAGCAAGCTTTAGAGCCATGGGGAAAGAGGAGTTCTGATTTGTGCTTCAGGTACCCAGCTGTGTGGGGATTTGATATAATGTCTAGGTTCAGATATCTGAAAACCGAGGTTGGGAATAGATGACGGCCTAAGGCCATGGCTTCTCTGATGTGCTAGGTGTGTGGCCAGCTGTCTCCTTGTCTGTCAGGACGTCTGGCCTCAGACTGTTTCAGACAGAGAATTAGTGCCCAGAGCAGCCTATCCGATTTGGGTGTGGTCAAGGCACGAGCAGGTTGATCCTCATTTGGGGTTTCTGGAGAGTCCCATAGGGCAAAGTTTTTCTTCTGATGGGGAGGCAGCGGGCTGTGTTGTGGTTCTGGAATTTCCAGTGTAGAGGACTTGTTTGTCAGGAGTTTGAGGAAGGAAGTCTGAAAACACAAGTTAGCATCAGGTTTGGGGCCGAGGGCACAGCAGGCCCACTCTGCAGAGGCTAAATAGAGATCTCCTGCATCTGAGGTCATGGCGAGGATCAGACGATCGCTCAGGTTGGAGTTTCTGTCCCTGATGTCCACTTCATCAAGGGGGGGGGGGATCACGAGGCCATGGAGGTTTTCCCACGATGGGAGTTATGAGATGCTCCAAACAGCAAAGATTCTTCTGCAGGACCATGAGACTTGTTGGACGGCTCCAGGACTTCCCATACAGAATGATTCCAAGCAGTGTTCTAAGGATGGAAGTCTGGGCAGCTCGCTCTCTCATTCCAATTGGGATGGCCTCAGGGACTTGGAGGTTTATCCTATTTGTAAGGTTGTGGCCAGTGGAATGGGAAGAATTACAATGGAGAGGGTTGGTACAGTCCTCAGGTTTGGCTCCAGGGGCCTGAGCCTGTAGGGTGTGTGGGCCAGGGCTGTGGGGACAGTGGTCTGAAAACACAAACTCGACCTAGGTCTCGGGTCCTCAGTTTGGCAGGACTGATCTAAAGACCGTGAGGAGAACTCTTTGGGATATGAATAAAGGGCATGTGTGAGGCTCTTGCTCAGGCTTTTGTCTCTTGATATTGTGTTACTGATGGCCGTGGAATGCCGGGGAGGCCTCATGGGCAATGGACGAGTATTCGTCTCTGGGGATTTGGCTTGATCCCAAGACTTTGGGGTCATTCTGTGGGATGGGAGGAGTCCGTTTTGTTTTTTTGTTTTTTTGATTTTTGTTTTGTTTTGTTTTGTTTTTACCTCAGGTGTCCCACCAAAAGAGGCATTCCAGAGCAGAGCTCTGGGGAGGGGCAACTGGACAACCAGAAATCTGGTTAAAAATTGGGGCCTAGGGGTATGGCAAGCCCAATATGCCTTCTAATGGTCCAGCCACTGAGAGGCCTTCCTTGAGGACAGAACTCACGCTGAGGGTCACAATGCATATTTATGCCCTTGTGGCACTCAAGCATGGGTGGGGACTCATGGTGCACGCTGATTTCTCCTACACTGAATGTTGGACAACATGCCAAACACATGTATTCTTGCCATGGGGAAGGAGTAGTTCTGATTTTTGCAATCATTCACCCCTTGGCAGTGATTGGAGATAAGGTCTAGGTTGTGAAGTCTGAAAACCGAGGTTGGGAAGAGATGACGACCTAAGGCTATTTCGGTTCCGATATGCTCAGTGTGGAGCCAGCTGTCTGGGTGTTGGTCGGGAGGTTCAGGCTCAGGCTGTGTCAGACAGGGCATTAGTGCCCAGGGTAGATTTTATAAATGGGGTACAGACGAGTGCCGTGCAGGTTGATCCTCATTTGGCGTTTCTGGGTAGCCCCAAGAGCAATTTTTTTTTTTTTCCTGGAGGGCAGGCAAAGTGCTGCATTTTGCCTCCAGAATTCCAAAACTGGATGCCTTGTGGGAGAGGAGAGTGAGGATGGAAGTCTGAGAAATCATATTAGGCATAGGTATCGGGGCGAGGGCACGGCAGGCACCCTCTGAAGTTCTAAATCGGGATTTCATGCATCTAAAGTCAGGGCGAGGTTCAGACCTAGGCTCAGGTTGGGTTTTCTTTCCATTAATGCCCCCTCATGAAGGGGGCAGCATATCAAGGCCATGTAGGTTTACACACGATGTGGGTTGTGAGATGCTCTAACCTGCAAGGATTCCTTCTGATCGACAATTGAAACCCGTTGGATCACTCCAGGATGTCCCATATGGAACAACACCAAAGGAGGGATTGATGGATGGATGCCTGGGCAGCCGGCTCAATTCCAATTTTCTCCTAGCGAATAGACAGGTTTGATATGCTGACTCTGGGGGAACAATCGAGGGGGCTGAGTTGAAATGGACTCTCCTGCAGATGGGTCCTAATGTGGGTTTGTGTCCATGGAGACCTTGGAATGGGGCAGTGGCTCCAGGTACCTGAATATTTCTCCTAGCTGGAGGATTTGACACATCCCCAAAAAACAAGATTCCCACGGGAAGATGAGATTTGTTCTGATTGGCGCCTCAGGAAACACCCATATGCTGATATTGGAAACCTGGCCTCTGAGGAGAGATACTTGGAAACCAAAGCGATGAATCCGATTTGGGCCTAAGGGTCAGTCCGATTCAATCTTCTTCTCTGGGGACATTTCTTTACGGTAGAGTGGAGATAGATGCTCAGCTGGTGTCATACCACCCCTGTTTGTCCCGGGCAGCCTAAACTATTGGGATGGCTTCAGGGATTTTGGATGTTTCTTCTAATTTGTACGATTTTGGACAATCAAATGGGCAGGATTTCCATGGAGTGGGAAGGCACAGTCCTGATGTGTGGCTCCAGTGTCCCCAGCCTGGAGGTTGTGTGGGCCAGGACTGTGGGAACAGAATTCTGAAAACACAAACTCAGCTTAGGTTGGGGGACGTAGGTATGGCTATGATCTACAGACCCGATTTACAGACCGTGAGGAGAACTCTTAGGGATATGAAGAAAGAGCGAGTGTGAGTTGCTTATTCAGGCTTTTGTCTCCGGATCTTGTGTCAACGATGGCCGTGGAATGTCGGAGAGGCCTCATGAACCATGGATGAGTATCCTTCTCTGTGGATTTGGGCCGATCCCAATTGTTTTGGGTCAATCTGTGGGAAAGGAGTCCTTTCAATTTTGTTACCTCAGGTGTCCCACCAAAAGAGGGATTCCAGAGCACAGTCTAGGGAGGAGCACCTGGAAAACCAGAAATCTGGTTAAAAATTGGGGCTAGGGGAATGGCAAGCCCAATATGCCTTCTAATGGTCCAGCCACTGAGAGGACTTCGTGGAGTACAGAACTCACTCTAAGGGTAACAATGCGTGTTTATGCCCTCGTGGCGCTCAAGCATGGGGGGGGGAATCATGGTGCATGCTGTTTTCTCCTAAACTGAACGTTGGACAATAGGCTAACCACATGTATTCTTGCTACTTGGAAGTAGTAGTTCCAATTTCTGCATCTCATTCACCCCTGGGCAGTGATTGGAGTTAAGGTCTAGCTTGTGAAGTCTGAAAACTGAGATTGGGAAAAGATGATGGCATAAGGCCATGTCGGGTCCAATGTTCTCAGTGTGGAGCCAGCTGTCTGGGTGTTGGTCGGGAGGTTCAGGCTCAGGCTGATTGTATAATTGGGGTACAGTCGAGTGCCATGCAGGTTGATCCTCATTTGGCGTTTCTGGATAGCCCCAAGGGCAACGTTTTTCTTCTGGAGGGCAGGCAGAGTGCAGCATTGTGGGGCCGGAATTGCCAAACTTGAGGGCTTGGGGGCCAGGAGTGTGAGGATGGAAGTCTGAGAACACAAGCTAGACTTAGGTTTCATGGCGAGGGCAAGCAGGCACACTCTGCAGAGCTGAATTGAGGTCTCATGCATCTGAAGTCAGGGTGATGATCAGACGTTGGCTCAGGTTGGAGTTCCTGTCCATGATTTCCGCTTCTTAAAGTGTGCAGTCATCACAAACCATCGAGGTTTTCCCACTTTGGGAGTTGTGAGATGCTCCAAAACGCAAGGATTCCTTCTTGCAGGACATTTGAGACATGTTGGATGGCTCCAGGTCATTCCATACAGAACGATGCCAGAGCAGGTTTCTAAGGATGGATGACTGGGCAGCCCGCCTCACATTCCAATTGTCTCCTAGCAACAAGACAGGTTCGAACTGCTGGCTCTGAGGGAGCAACCGAGGGGGCTGTGTTGAAATGGAATCTCCTGTGGACGGGTCCTAATGTGGGTTAGTGTCCATGGAAACTTTGGAATGGGACAGTGGCACTAGGCCCTGAAGATTCTCCTAACCGGAGATTTTGAGACAGCTCCAAAGAGCATGTTTCCCATGTGGAGACAAGATTTGTTCTAATTGGTGCCTCAGGAAACCCCCATATGCTGGTATTGGACCAGGCCTCTGAGGAGAGATACCTGGAAACCATAGCAATGGATCCGATTAGGGCCTAGGGACCTGTCCGGTTCAATCTTCTTCTCTGGTGACATCTATCTATCGTATGAGTGGAGGTAGTTGCTCAGCTGTTGTCAGACGGCCCCTGTTTGTCCATGCGGCCCACTATTGGGGTGGCCTCGGGGACTTTGGAGGTTTCTCCTAATTTGTATGATAATGGACAATGGAAGGGGCAGGATTCCCGTGGAGTGGGCAGGCACAGACCTGATGTGTGGCTCAAGGGGCCCCAACCTGGAGGGTGTGTGGGCCAGGAATGTGGGGACAGATGTCTGAAAACACAAATTCAGCTTAGGTTTGGGGACGTACGTACGGCAGGCCCAATCTACAGACCGTGAGGAGAACTCTTTGGGATATGAAAAAGGGCGAGTGTGAGGTACTTGCTCAGGCTTTTCTCTCTGGATGTTGTGTCAATGATGGCCATGGAATGTTGGGGAGGCCTCATGGGCCACGGACGAGTCTTCCTCTCTGTGGATTTGGACCGATCCCAATTGTTCTGGGTCAATCTGAGGAATGGGAGGAGTGCCTTCAGATTTGTTACCTCAGGTGTCCCACCAAAGGAGGGATTCCAGAGCAGGGCCCTGGGGAGGGGCGACTGGACAACCAGAAATCTGGTTAAAAATTGGGGCCTAGGGGCATGGCAAGCCCAAAATGCCTTCTAATGGTCCAGCCACTGAGAGGCCTTCCTTGAGGACAGAACTCACGCTGAGGGTCACAATGTGTATTTATGCCCTCGTGGCGCTCAAGCATGGGCGGGGACTCATGGTGCATGCTGGTTTCTCCTACACTGAATGTTGGACAACATGCCAACCACATGTATTCTTGCCATGGGGAAGGAGTAGTTCTGATTTCTGCATCTCATCCCCCCCTGTGCAGTGATTGGAGATAAGGTCTAGGTTGTGAAGTCTGAAAATCGAGGCTGGGAAGAGATGACGACCTAAGGTCATGTCGGGTCCAATGTGCTCAGTGTGGAGCCAGCTGTCTGTGTGTTGGCCGGGAGGTTCAGGCTCAGGCTGTGTCAGACAGGGCATTAGTGCCCAGGGTAGATTTTATAAATGGGGTACAGTCGAGTGCCATTCAGGTTGATCCTCATTTGGCATTTCTGGGTAGCCCCAAGAGCAACGTTTTTCTTCTGGAGGGCAGGCAGAGTGCTGCATCGTGCCACCGTAATTCCCAAACTGGATGCCTTATGGGCCAGGTGTGTGAGGACGAAGTCTGAGAACAGTTGTTAGGCATAGGTATCGGGGCGAGGGCATGGCAGGCACCCGCTGCAGATCTGAATCAGGATTTCGTGCATCTGAAGTCAGGGCAAGGTTCAGACCTAGGCTCAGGTTGGAGTTTCTGTCCATTATGGTCCCCTAATGAAGGGGGCAGCATCTTGAGGCCATGGAGGTTTACCCACAGTGGGTCTTGTGAGATGCTCCAAACGGAAGGATTCCTTCTGATCGACAATTGAGACCTATTGGATCGCTCCAGGACTTTTCATATGGAACTACTCCATAGCATGGATCTATGGATGGATGCCTGGGCAGCCCGCCTCCCATTCCAATTTTCTCCTATTAAATAGACAGGTTTGATATACTGACTCTGGTGGAACAACCCAGGGGGCTGAGTTGAAATGAACTCTCCTGAAGATGGATCCTAATGTGCGTTTGTGTCCATGGAGACCTTGGAATGGGGCAGTGGCACACCGGCCCTGAAAGATTCTCCTAAACGGAGGTTTTGAGACATCTCCAAAGGACAAGTTTCCCATGTGGAGAACAGATTTGTTCTGATTGGTGCCTCAGGAAATACCCATATGCTGATTTTGGAAACCATGCCTCTGAGGAGAGAAACCTGGAAACCAAAGCAATGGATCCGATTATGGCCTACTTGCCTGTCCGGTTCAGTCTTCTCCTCTGGGTACATCCCTCTATGGTATGAATGGATGTAGATGCTCAGCTGGTGTCAGACCGCCCCTGTTTGTCCCCGGCGATCTCCACTATTAGGATGGCCTCGGGGACTTTGGAGGTTTCTCCTAATTTGTACGATTGTGGACAATGGAATGGACAGGATTTTCGTGGTGTGTGCAGGCACAGTCCTGATGTTTGGCTCCAGGGACCCCAGCCTGGAGGGTGTTTGCACCAGGACTGTGGGGACAAAAGTATGAAAACACAAACTCGTCTTAGGTTTAGTGGACATAAGTATGGCAGGTCCGATCTATAGACCGTGAGGAGAACTCTTCGGGATATGAAGAAGGCGAATGTGAGGTGCTTATTAAGGCTTTTGTCTCTGGATTTTGTGTCAACCTTGGCCGTGGAATGTCAGGGAGGTGTCAGGGGCCATGGACGAATCTTCTCTGTGGATTTGGCCCTATCCCAATTGTTTTGGGTTAATCTGTGGGATGGGAATACTCCTTTCAGATTTGTTTCCTCAGGTGTCCCACCAAAAGAAGAATTTTAAAGCAGAGCCCTGGGGAGGGGCGACTGGACAACCCAAACTATGGTTTAAAATTGGGGCCTAGGGGCATGGCAAGCCCAATATGCCATCTCTTGCTCCAGGCACTGAAAAGTCTTACTTGAGGACTGGGCTCACGCTGAGGGTAACAATGCGTGTTTGTGACCAATGCGGCCCTCAAGCATGGGCCGGGCCTCATGGGCCACACAGGTTTCAACTTCACTGAATGTTGGACAATATGCCAACCACAAGGTTTCTTGCCATGGGGAAGGAGTTCTGATTTCTGCCTCATGTTCAACCCTGGGCAGATAAGGTATATCTGCCTTATATACCCTGGGAGATAAGGTATAGGTTCTGAAACCTGAAAACCGAGGTTGGGAAGACATGACGATGTAAGGCCATGGCAGGTCCGATGTGCTCAGTGTGCGGCAAGCTGGCTTGGTGTGGTCTAGAGGTCCAGGCTCAGGCTTTGTCTGAAAGGGCATTAGTACCCTATTTGGGGTACAGTCAAGGGGCGTGAAGTTTATCCTCATTTGGGGTTTCTGGGTAGTCCCAAAGGGCAATTTTTTATTTTTTCTGGAGGGCAGCAGAGTGCTGCTTTGTAGTTCTGGAATTGCCAGACTGGAGGGCTTGTGGGCCAGGAGTGCAAGGACCGTAGTCTGAGAACACAAGCTAGGCTTAGGTTTCTGGGCATCCGCACTGCAGGAACACTCTGCAGAGTTGAATAGAGATCTCGTGCATCTGAAGTCAGGGTGAGGATCACACGATCACTCGGGTTGGAGTTTCTGTCCCTGATGGTCCCTTCATGAAGTGAGTGGGGATCACAAGGCCATGGAGGTTTTCCTACAATGGGAGTTGTGAGATGTTCCAAACCACAAAGTTTCTTGTACAGGACCTTTGAGACCTGTTGCTTGGCTTCAAGACTTCCCATGTGGAATGATTCCAAGCAGGGTTCTAAGGATGACTGGCTGGGAAGCCCTCTTCTCTTTCCAATTGTCTCCTAGCGACAAGACAGGCTAGATATGCTGGATCTGGGGGAGCAAACGAGGGGGCTGAGTTGAAATGGACTCTCCTGCGGATGGGTCCTAATGTGGGTTTGTGTCCATGGAGACCTTGGAATGAGGAGGATGCACCAGGGCCCTGAAGGGTACTCCTAACCAGAGGCTTTGACACAGCTCCAACGTGCAAGCTTTCCATGTGGAGACAAGATTTGTTCTGATCGGTGCCTCAAGAAACAGCCATATGCTGATATTGGAATCCAGGCCTCTGAGGAGTGATGCCTGGAAACCAAAGCAATGGATCCGATTAATGCCTAGGGGCTTGATTGTTCCAATTTACCTCTTGGGACTTCTGTCTAGGGGTCTGAGTGCAGGTAGGTGCTCAGATGGGTTCAGATTGCCCCTGTTTGTCCTGGGCAGCCAACACTATTGGGATGGCCTCAGGGACTTTGGAGGATTATCCTATTTTTAGGGTTGTGGCCAATGGAGTAGGCAGAATTCCCTTGGAGAGTGCAGGTACAGTCCTCAGGTTTGGCTCCAGTGGCCTGAGCCTGTAGGGTGTGTGGACCAGGGCTGTGGGGACAGTTGTCTGAAAACACAAACTCGGCTTAGCTTTCGGGTCGTAGGTATGGCAGGGCTGATCTACAGATCGTGAAGAGAACTCTTCGGGATATGAACAAAGGACGAGTGTGAGGCGATTGTTCAGGCATTTGTCTCTGGGTATTCTGTCACAAATGGCTATGGAATGTCCGGGTGGCCTCATGGGCAATGGACTAGTGTTCCTCTCTGGGGATTTGGCCCGATCCCAGGAGTCTGGGGTCATTCTGTTTGTCAGAGGAGTCAGTTTTTTGGTTTTTTGTTTGTTTGTTTGTTTGTTTGTTTTACCTCATGTGTCCCACCAAAAGAGGGACTCCAGAGCAGAGCCCAGGGGAGGGGCGACTGGACAAGAAGAAGTCTGGTTAAAAATTGGGGCCTAGGGGCATGGCAAGCCCATTGTGTCATCTAATGGTCCAGCCACTTAGAGGATTTACTAGAGGACAGGACTCACACTGAGGGTCACAAAGCGTGTTTATGCCCTCGGAGCACTGAAGCATGAGCGGGGCCTCATGGTGAACATTGGTTTCTCCTACCCTTAACTTTGGGCAACATGCCAACCACAAGGTTTCTTGCCATGGGTAAGGAGGAGTTCTGATTTCTGCATCACATTCACCCCTTGGCAGGGTTTGGAGTTAAAGTCTAAGTTCTGAAAACTGAAAAGCTAGGTTGGGAAGAGATGACGAGCTAAGGCCATGGCCGGTCCAATGTGCTCAGTGTGTGGTCAGCTGTCTGGGTGTTGGTCAGGAGGTCCGGGCTCAGGCTATGTTGGACAGCGCATTGGTGCCCATGTTAGACTACGTAATTTGGGTACAGTAGAATGCCGTGTAGGTCTATCCTCATTTGGGGTTAGTGGGAATTTCCATAGGGCAACAATTTTCTTTTGGAGGGCAGGCAGAGTGCTGCATTGTAGTTCCGGAATTGCCAAACTTGAGGGCTTGGGGGCCAGGAGTGTGAGCACAGAAGTCTGAGAACACAAGCAAGACATAGGTTTCAGGGTGAGGGCAAGGCCGCATACTCTGCAGAGCTGAATCGAGATCCCCTGCATCTGAAGTCAGGACGATGATCAGACGTTGCCTCAGGTTGGAGTTCCTGTCCATGATTTCCCCTTCATAAAGGAGTGTGGGGGGCATGACAAAGCTATCGAGGTTTTCCCACATTGGGAGTTTTGAGATGCTCCGAAACACAAGGATTCCTTCTGGAGGACAATTAAGACCTGTTGGATGGCTCCAGGATGTCAAATAGGGAACGAAGCCACAACAGGTTTCTAAGGATGGATCCCTGGGCAGCCCGCCTCGCATTCCAATTGTCTCCTAGTGATAAGACAGGTTTGATCTACTGGCTCTGGGGAAGCAACCACAGGGGTTGAGTTGAAATGGAATCTCCTGCAGATGGATTTGTGTCCATGGAGACCTTGGAATGGGGTGTTGGCACCGGGGCCCTGAAAGATTGTCCTAAACAGAGATTTTGAGACATCTCCAAAGAGCAAGTTTCCCATGTGGAGGCAAGATCTATTCTAATTGGTGCATCAGGAAACCCCCATATGCTGGTATTGGAAACCAGGCCTCTAGGAGAGATACCTGGAAACCAAAGCAATGGATCCGAATAGGGCCTAGGGTCTGTCCGGTTCAAGCTTCTTCTCTGTTGATATCTGTCTATGGTATGAGTGGAGGTAGTTGCTCAGCTGATGTCAGATCACCCCTGTTTGTCCGGGCGCCTACACTATTGGGATGGCCTTGGGGACATTGGAGGTTTCTCCTAATTTGTACGATTGTGGACAATGGAATGGGCAGAATTCCCGTGGATTGGGCAGCCACAGACCTGATGTGTGTCTCCAGTTGCCTAGCCTAGAGGGTGTATGTTCGAGGACTGTGGGGACAGATGTCTGAAAACAGAAACTCGTCTTAGGTTTGGGGACATAGTTATGGTGACCCGATTTACAGACTGTGAGGAGAACTCTTCAGGATATGAAGAAAGGGTGAGTGTGAGGCGCTTATTTAGGCTTTTGTCTCTGGATTCTGTGTCAACGATGGCCGTGGATTGTCTTGGCGGTCTCAGGGGCCATGGACGAGTCTTCTTCTCTGTGGATTTGGCCCCATCCCATTGTTTTGGGTCAATCTGTGGAATGGGAGGAGTCTTTTCAGTTTTGTGACTTCAGGTGTCCCACCAGAAGAGGGATTCCAGAGAAAAGCCCTGGGGAGGGGCAACTGGACACCCCGAACTATGGTTAAAAATTGGGGCCTAGGGGCATGGCAAGCCCAATATGCCGACTCTTGCTACAGGCACTGAGAGGCCTTCCATGAGGACTGGGCTCATGCTGAGGGTCACAATGTGTGTTTGTGATCAACGCAGCCCTCAGGCATGGGCGGGGCCACATGGGCCACAGTGGTTTCAACTACACTGAACGTTGAACAACATGCCAACAACAAGGTTTCTTTCCATGGGGAAGGAGTTCTGAGTTCTGCCTCATGTTCAACCCTTGGCAGTGATTGGAGATAAGGTATAGGTTCTGAAGCCTGAAAACTAAGGTGGAAGAAATGATGACCTAAGGCCATGGCGGGTCCGATGTGCTCAGTGTGTGGCCAGCTGACTGGGTATGGGTTGGGAGGTTCAGCATCAGGCTGTCAGAAAGTGCATTAGTGCCCAGGGAAGCCTGTAGAATTGGGGTACAGTCAAGTGGCGTGCACGTTGATCCTCATTTGTGGCTTCTGGGTAGCCCCAGAGAGCAAAGTTTTTCTTCTGGAGGGCAGGCAAGGTACTGCTTTGTAGTTCTGGAATTGCCAAACTGGAGGGCTTGTGGGCTGTGAGTGTCAGGATGGAAGTCTGAGAACACAAGCTAGGCTTAGGTTTCTGGGTGAGGGCATGGCAGGCACACTGTGCAGAGCTGAATAGAGATCTCGGGAATCTAAAGTCAGGGCGAGGATCAGACGATCACTCAGGTTGGAGATTTTCTCTTTGATGGTCACTGCGGATCACGAGGCCATGGAGGTTTTCTCACGATGGGAGTTGTGAGATGCTCCAAACTGCAAAGATTCTTCTGCGGGACGACTGAGACCTGTTGGTTGGCTCCAGGACTTTACATATGGAAAGATTCCGAGCAGGTTGCTAAGCTTGGATGGATGGGCAACCCGCCTCTCATTCCAATTGTCTCCTATCGACAAGACAGGTTAGATCTGCCGGATCTGGGGGAGCAACCGAGGGGGTGAGTTGAAATGGACTCTCCTGAGGATGGGTCCTAATGTGGCTTTGTGTCCATGGCTTGGAACGAGGTGCAGGCTTGGCTCAGGCTGTGTTAGAAAGGGCATTAGTGCCCAGGGCAGCCTGTATAATTGGGGTACAGTCAAGGGACGTGTAGGTTGATCCTCATTTGGGGTTTCTGGGTAGCCCCAGAGGGCAATTTTTTTTCTGGAGGGCAGGCAGAGTGCTACTTTGTAGTTGTGGAATTGCCAAACTGGAGGGATTGTTGGGCAGGGGTGTGAGGACCATAGTCTGAGAACACAAGCTAGGCTTATGTTTCTGGGCGAGGACACGGCAGGCACACTCTGCAGAGCTGAATCGAGATCTCATGCATCTGAAGTCAGGGTGAGGATCAAACGATCGCTCAGGTTGGAGTTTCTGTCCCCGATTGCCCCTTCATGAAGGGGGGTGGGGATCATGAGGCCACTGAGGTTTTCCCACGATGGGAGTTGTGAGATGCTCCAAATCGCAAATATTCTTCTGCAGAACCATTGAGACCTATCGGTTAGCTCCATGACCTCTCATACAGATGATTCCGAGCAGGGTTCTAAGGATGGCTGGCTGGCAGCCTGCCTGTCACTCCAATTGTCTCCTAGCGACAAGACAGTTTAGATCTACTGGATCTGGGGCAGCAACTGAGGGGACTGAGTTGAAATGGACTCTCCTGTGGATGGGTCCTAATGTGGTTTGTGTCCATGTAGACCTTGGAATGAGGCAGTGGGACCGAGGGCCTGAAGTGTTCTCCTAACCAGAGGCTTTGACACAGCTCCAATGTGCAAGTTTCCCATGTGTAGACGAGAATTGTTCTGATGGGTGCCTCAGGAAACAGCCATATGCTGGTATTGGAATCCAGGCCTCTGAGGAGAGATGCCTGGAAACCAAAGCAATGGATCCGATTAGGGTCTAGGGGCCTTATTGTTCCAATTTACCTCTGAGGACATCTGTCTATGGGTCTGAGTACAGGTAGGAGTTCAGATGGATTCAGATTTCCCCTGTTTGTCCTGGGCAGCCAACACTATTGGGATGGTCTCGGGGATTTGGAAATTTATCCTAATTGTAGGGTTGTGGCCAATGGAATGGGCAGAATTCCCTTGGAGAGTGCAGGTACATTCCTCAGGTTTGGCTCCAGGGGTCTAAGCCTTTAGGGTGTATGGGCATGTGCTGTGGGGACAGTTGTCTGAAAACACAAACTCAACTTAGGTTTCAGGTCGTAGGTATGGCAGGACTGATCTACAAACCATGAGGAGAACTCTTCGGGATATGAGCAAAGTGTGAGTGTGAGGCAATTGCTCAGGCTTTTGTTTCTGGATATTGTTTCACCGATGGCCGTGGACTTTCCGGGTGACCTCATAGGCAATGGACGAGTCTTCCTCTCTGTGGATTTGGTCCAATCCCAAGAATTTGGGGTCATTCCGTGGGATGGGAGGAGTCCGTTTTGTTTTATTACCTCAGGTGTCTCACCAGAAGAGGGATTCGAGAGCAGATCCTTGGGGAGGGGCGACTGGACAACCAGAAATCTGGTTAAAAATTGGGACCATTATGACGTCTAATGGTCCAGCACTGAGAGGACTTACTAGAGGACAGGAGTCACGCTGAGCATCACAATCCGTGTTTATGCCCTCACAACACTCAAGCGTGTGTGGGGACTCAGGGTGAACGCTGGTTTCTCCTTCACTGAACATTGGACAACATGCCAACTGCAAGGTTTCTTGCCATGGGTAAGGAGGAGTTCTGATTTCTGCATTACGTTCACCCCTTGGCAGCGTTTGGAGTTAAGGTCTAAGTTCTGAAGCCTGAAAAGCTAGGTTGGGAAGAGATGATGAGCTAAGGTTATGCTGGGTCTGATGTGCTCAGTGTGCGGTCAGCTGTCTGGGTGTCAGCTGTCAGGAGGTCCGGGCTCAGGCTGTGTCAGACAGTGTATTATTGCCCAGGTTAGACTATATAATTTGGGTACTGTAAAGTGCCGTGTAGGTCTATCCTCATTTGTGCTGTGTGGGAAGCTTCATAGGGCAACATTTTTCTTCTGGACGGCAGGCAGAGTGCTGCACTGTGGCTCTGGAATTCCCAAACTGGAGGGCTTGTGGGCCAGGAGTGTGAGGATGGAAGTCTGATAACACAAGAGAGACTTAGGTTTGGGGGCAAGGGCACGGCAGGTACACTCTGCTGAGCTGAATCGAGATCCCGTGCATCTGAAGTCAGGACAAGGATCAGATGTTGTCTCAGTTTGGTGTTACTGTCCATGATGGTCCTTTCATGAAGGGGTCAGGGCAACACGAGGCCATGGAATTTTTCCCTCAGTGGGAGTTTTGAGATGCTCCAAAGCGCCAGGATTCCTTCTGAGGGACAATTGAAAACTGTTGGAGGGCTCCAGGATGCCCCATATGGAATGACTCCAGAGCTCGGTTCTAAGGATGTATGCCTGGGCAGCCCTCCTCGCATTCCCATTGTCTCCTAATGAATAGACAGGTTCGATTTGTTGCCTCTCATAGAGAAAGCAAGGGGGGTGAGTTGAAATGGACTCTCCTGCAAATGGGTTTTAATGTTGGTTTGTGTCCATGCAGACCTTGGAATGGGGCGGTGGCACCAAGGCCCTGAAGGATTCCCCTATCCGGAGGGTTTGACACGCTCCAACCACAATTTTCCCATGTGGAGACGAGATTTGCTCTGATGGTGCCTCAGGAAACCAACATATGCTGGTATTGGAAACCAGTCCTCTGAGGAAAGATGCCTGCAAAACAAAGCAATGGATACG
Source organism: Neogale vison (assembly GCF_020171115.1). Classification (NCBI taxonomy): domain Eukaryota; kingdom Metazoa; phylum Chordata; class Mammalia; order Carnivora; family Mustelidae; genus Neogale; species Neogale vison. Next base: position 96,658,876 of record NC_058094.1, read on the forward strand.
ATTTCAGCCTAGGGGCCTGTCCGGTTCAATCTTCTTCTCTGTGGACATCTGTCTACAGTTCTGAGTGGAGGCTGTTGCTCAGCTTGTGTCAGATCACCCCTTTTTGTCCTGGGAAGCCTACACTATTGGGATGGCCCAGGCGACTTTGGAAGTTTCTCCTAATTTGTATGGTTGTTGCCAATGGAATGGGAAGAATTCCCTTGGAGAGGACAGGCACAGTTCTGAGTTGTGGCAGCAGGGGCCCCAGCATGGAGGGTGTTTGGTCAGGGCTGTTGAGACAGAAGTCTGAAAACAAACTTGGCTTTTGTTTGGGGACGTAGGTATGGCAGGCCTGATCTACTGATTGTGACGAGACATCTTCAGGATATGAACAAAGGGCGAGTGTGAGGCGCATGCTCAGGCTTCTGTCTATGGATTTTGTGTCACTGATGGCCGTGGAATGATGGGGTGGCCTCATGGGACATGGGCGAGTCTCCAAACTATGGGGATTTGGCCCGATCCCAAGAGTTAGGGGTCATTCTTGGGATGGTAGGAGTCATTTCTGTTTCTTATCCAGGTCTCCCACAAAAAGAGGGATTTTTGAGCAGAGCCCTGGGGAGAGGTGACTGGACATCCAAACCTTTGGTTAATATTGGGGGCCTAGGAGCGTTGCCAGTCCCATATGCGGGCTCTTGCTCCAGCCACTGAGAGGCCTTATTTGAGGACGGGGCTCACGCTGAGTGTCACAATTCATGATTGTGCCCAACCCTGCCCTCAAGCATGGGCGGGGCCTCAAGGGCCACAAGTTTTGTCCTGCACTGAATGTTGGACAAGATGACAACCACAATATTTCTTGCCATGGGGAAGGATGAGTTCTGATTTCTGCATCACATTTAACCCTTGGCAGTGAATGGACATAAGGTCTAGGTTCTGAAGCCTGAAAAACGAGGTTGGGAAGAGATGACGACCTAAGGCCATGTTGGGTCCGATGTGCTCAGTGTACAGCCAGCTGTCTGGGTGTCGGTAGGGAGTTCCAGGCTCAGACTGTGTCAAACAGTGCTTTAATGCCCAGGGTAGACTGTATAATTGTGGTACATTCGAGTGTCGTGCAGGTTGATCCCCATTTGGGGTTTCTGGGTAGCCCCATAGGGCAACGTTTTTCTTCTGGAGGGCAGGCAGAGTGTTGCATTGAGGCTCCAGTATTACCAAACTGGAGCACTTGTGGGCCAGGAGTGTGAGGATGGAAGTCTGAGAACACAAGCTAGGCTAAGGTGTCAGGGCGAGGGCACATAAAGCACCCTCTGCAGAGCTGAATCAAGATCCCATGCATCTGAAGTCAGGGCGAGGTTCAGACGTAGGCTCAGGTTAGTGTTCTTGTCCATGATGGCCCCTTCATGAAGGGGTCGGGCATCATAAGGCCATGGAGGTTTTTGCATGGGGGAAGTTCTGAGATGATCCAAACCACAAGGATTCCTTCTGCAGGACAGTCAGGACTGGTTGGATGGCTCCAGGACGTCCAGTACGGAACGACTCCAGAGCAGGGTTCTAAGGATCGATGCCTGGGCTGCCCGCCTCGTGTTCCAATTGTCTGCTAGTGACAAGACCGGTAAGATCTGCTGGCTCTGGGGGAGCAACCAAGGGGACTGAGTTGACATGGACTCCCCTGCATATGGGTCCTAATGTGGGTTTGTGTTCATAGAGACTTTGGAATGGGGTGGTGGCAATGAGACCCTGAAGGATTCTCCTAACCGGAGGGTTTGACACAGCTCCAAAGAGCAAGTTTCCCATGTGGAGATGAGATATGTTCAGATAGATGCCTCAGGAAACCCCCATATGCTGGTGTTGAAAAACAGGCCTCTGAGGAGAGATGCCTGGAAACCAAAGCAATGCGTCCAATTAGGGCCTATGGTCCCGTCTGGTACAATTTTCTTCTCTATGGACATCTGTCTACGGTTCTGAGTAGAGGCTGTTGCTCAGCTGGTGTCAGATCACCCCTGTTTGTCTTGGGTGGCCTACACTATTGGGATGGCCCAGGGGACTTTGGAGTTTTCTCCTAATATGTACGGTTGTTGCCAATGGAATGGACAGAATTCCCTTGGAGAGGACAGGCACAGTCCTGAGTTGTGGCAACAGGGGCCCCAGCATGGAGGGTGTTTGGTCAGGGCTGTTGGGACAGAAGTCTGAAAACACAAAATCGGCTTAGGTTTGGGGACATAGGTATGGCAGGCCCATCTACAGACCGTGAGGAGAACTCTTGGGGATATGAACAAATGGCGAGTGTGAGGCGCTTGTCCAGACTTTTGCCTCTGGATTTTGTGTCAATGATGGCCATGGAATATTGGGGTGGCCTCAAGGGCCATGGACGAGTGTCCCTCTGTTGGAATTGGCCCAATCCCAAGAGATTGGGCGCATTTTGTGGGATGGTTTTTGTTGTTGTTGTTGTTGTTTTTTGTTTTGTTTTGTTTTTTAACCTTTGTAGTCTCACCAAAGTGGGATTCTAATTTTTAATTTTTAATTTTAATTTTTTTTAAAGATTTTATTTATTTGTGAAAGAGAGAGGGAGAGCGAGCGAGCACAGGCAGACAGAGAGGCAGGCAGAGGCAGAGGGAGAAGCAGGCTCCCCGCCGAGCAAGGAGCCCGATGTGGGACTCGATCCCAGGACGCCGGGATCATGACCTGAGCTGAAGGCAGCCGCCCAACCAACTGAGCCACCCAGGCGTCCCCCCCCCCCAAAGTGGGATTCTAGAACAGAGCACTGGGAATGGGCGAATTGATAGCCCGAGGTTAAGGATGGGGCCTAGGGGCATGCCAAACCCCACTGAGAGGTTAAGGACGGAGCCTAGGGGCACGGCAAGCCCCATAAGCGGGCTCTTGGTCCAGCCACTGAGAGGCCTTTGTTGAGAAGGGGGCTCACGCTGAGGGTCACAATGCGCGTTTGTGCCAAACGCTGCCCTCAAGCATGGGCGGGGCCTCATGGGCCACAAGGTTTCTCCTAAAATGAATGTTGGAAAACATGACATCCACAATATTTCTTGCCATGGGGAAGGATGAGTTCTGATTTCTGCATCACATTCACCCCTGGACAATGACTGGAGATAAGTTCTAGGTTCCGAAGCCTGAAAAACGATGTTAGGAAGAGATGAGGTCCTAAGGCCATGGTGGGTCTAATATGCTCAGTGTGCGGCCAGCTGTCTGGGTGTTGGTCAGGAGTTCTGGGCTCAGGCTGTGTCAGTCAGGGCATTAGTGCCCAGGGATAGACTGTATAATTGGGGTAGAGGGGTAGAGTCTAGTGGCATTCAGGTTGATAGTCACTTGGCGTTTCTGGGTAGCCCCAGAAGGTAACATTTTTCTTCTGGAGGGCAGGCAGAGTGCTGCATTGTGGCTCCAGTACTGCCAAACTGGAGCGCTTCTGGGCCAGGAGCGTGAGGACGGAAGTCTGAGAACACAAGTTAGGCTTAGGTTTCGGGGCGAGGGCACAGAAGGCACTCTCTGCAGAGATGAATCGAGATCTCATGCATCTGAAGTCAGGGTGAGGTCAGACGTTGGCTCAGTTTGGTGTTTCTGTCCATGATGGCCCCTTCATGAAGGGGGAGGGAGCATCACGAGGCCATGGAATTTTTCCCACGATGGGACCTGTGAGATGGTCCAAACCACAAGGATTCCTTCTGTGGGACAATTGAGACCTATTGGAATGCTCCAGGAATGTAGCATACGGAAGGACTCCAGAGCACGGTTCTAAGGATGGATGTCTGGGCAGCCCGCCTTGCATTCCAGCTGTCTCCTAGTGACAAGACGGTTTCAATCTGCTGGCTCAGGGAGAGCAACAGAGGGGGCTGAGTTGAAATGAACTCTCCTGTGGATGGGTCCTAATGTGGGTTTGGGTCCACGGAGACATTGGAATGGGGAGAATTTCATTCTAGGGACAGGAGATGTTCTGTTGTGTGACTCAGGGGACATGTTGTATCATAAGTTGGCTTTAGAGAACAGCCATCTGATGTCAGATGCCTGAAAACCTATTCTTGGGTTCCAGTGATGTCCTAGGGGCATGTCGGGTTCAATTTTCTGACTCAGGATCATTGAGTTTGGTTTCTGCCTGGATGTAGGTGATCAGGGTGTTTCAGACTGTGCATTTGCATCCAGAGCCGCTTCCAATATTGCGGTGGGATCAGGGGCCTTAGAGGTTTCTCCTAATCTGCAGGGTTTGGGCAAATGTGATGGGCAAAGTTTCCTTGGGGATGGCAGGCACAGTCCTGTGGTGTGGCTCCAAAGACCCCATCCTGGAGGACATGTGAGGTATGGTTTTGGGATAGAAGTCTGAAAACGAAAACTAGGTTTAGGCTTAGTGGCACGGTGATCACATGCCAGTGCATCGACCTGGAGGTCAGTTCTTCAGTAACTGTAACTAAGGTGACTCGGTGATGGTAGCACAGCCTTTTTTATCAGCATTGTGTGTCGAGGATGACCTCGGAATGGAGGTGTGGTTTCATGGGTCCAAGGGAGATTTTTCATCTCTAAGGATCCTGGTGGCTCCTAATTGTTTGGTGGCTTTTTAGGGGAAGGGAAGAGTGCAGTTTTTCATCTTGTGGTGCCTCAAAACAGGAATTCCAGAGACGGATTCTTATTTTGGGCACCAAGAAATTCCCACCAAGGTTTAGGATTTGGGCCTAGGGACGTACCAGGCCTGCAATGTGGGATCCTGGTGGTGCAATAGGGAGGGCTTGTTTGAAAGCTTGCTCAGGTTGAGAGTCACAATGTTTGTGTGTTTGTTTGTTCTAAGGGCGCCCCTCAGGAGTGAGCATGGTCTCATTGCCCATGCAACTGGATCCCTCTATGAGGGTTGGACAACCATCCCGACAGCTAGGTTTCCTGCCATGGGGAAGGAGGAGTTCTCTATTTGGAAGGGATTCCAGCAAAGGTCTGAATACAGATGCCCGAATATCAAGGATGCAGAGAGAGGACAGATTGGGTCATGACAAGTTTCACATGCTATATATGGGCCCCACTTTCTGGGTGGCTAACACGAGGTTGGGTGTCAGGCTCTGTCAGACACAGCACTAGTGGCCAGGGCAGCCTATGAAACGGGGATCCTCGAGGGACGAGCAGATTATCCTCATATGGGGTTTTTGGGCAGTCTCACCAGGCACCCCTTCTTTCTATAGGGAAGGCAGAATGCCACGATGTGGCTCCAGAATTCCCTATCAAGAGGGCATGGGGACGAGTAGGGTGAGGATGGAATTGTAAACACCAGTTACGGCTGAATTCAGTGCCAATCAGAAGGCAGTTCCAATGTGCAACGTCTTATTCGAGATATCCAGCACCTGAGTAAGGGCAGATGTCAGATGTTTGCTCACACTGGAGTTTGTGTCTATGATAGCCGACAAATGGAGAGATGTCTTCAAGAGGCCATGGAGGATTACCCGTGCTTAGGATTATAAGATGCTCCAAACAACATGGTTTCCTTCTACTGGACAGGTGGAGTCTGGTTTGTTTGCTCCGGGGTAGCCCATGTGGAAACTTTGGGTAGCAGAGCTCTCCCGCAGGTATGACTATAAAGCACATGTCCAATGAACATTGCAGCTGACGAACATGACAGGTTAGTTCTGGAAGCGCTGGGGCCAAGTGCCAAGGCCTTGAGTTGACATGGAATCTCTTACAGATGGGTCTCAATGATGGTTTCTTACCATGGAGATCTTACAATGTAAGGTAACATGCAGGATACTCCTACCCTGAGGGTTTGGCACAGGTCGAAGAGCACAGTTTCCTTCTTGGGACAGGAGAAGTACTGTTGTGTGGGTCAGGGTCCACATATTGTATCCTTATCTGGTATTCCAGAATAGGCCTCTGAGGACAGATGCCTGATGCCTAATCTAGAGTTCCAAGTATGTCCTAGGGGCATGTGTGGTTCAGTTTTCTGACTCAGGATAATTGATTTGGGTGCCTATATGGATGGAGGTGATCAGGGTGTTTCAGACTTTGTGTTTGAGTCCAGAGCAGCTTCCTATTTTGGGGTGGGATCAGGTGTTTTTGAGGTTTTTCCTAATCTGCAGGGTTTGGTCAAATGTGATGGACAAAGTTTCCTTGGGGATGGCAGGCACAATCCTGTGGTGTGGCTCCAGAGATCCCATCCTGGAGGACATGTGAGGCATGGTTTTGGGAGAGAAGTCTGAATATGAAAACTAGGTTTAGGCTTAGTGGCACGGTGATTGCAGTCCAATGAGTCGACCTGGAGGGCAGCTTGTCAGGAACTGTAATGAGGGTGACTCAATGGCGGTAGCATAACCTTTTCTATCAGCATTGTGTGTCCAGGATGGCCTCAGAATACAGGTGTGGTCTCATGGATCCATGTGATATTTTTCTTCCCTAATGATTCTGGCGGATCCCTATAGTTTTGTGGCTTTTTCGGTGAAGGGAAGAGTGCTGTTTTCCATCTTAGGTGTGCCCAAAAACAGGGATACCAGAGACGGGCTCTTAGTCGGACACCAAGAAATTCCCACCAAGGGTTAGGATTTGGGCCTAGGGGCCTACCAGGCTTGCAATGAAGGGCCTGGTGGTGAAACTGAGAGGGATTGTTCGAAAGCATGCTCAGGCTGAGGGTCACAATGCCTGTTTGTTCGCAGGACACCCTTCAGGAGTGGGAATGGTCTTATTGCCCATGAAGCTGGCTCCTTCACTGAAGGTTGGATGCCCATCCCAACAGCTAGGTTTCCTGCCATGGAGAAGGAGCAGTGCTCTCTTGGGCTTCAGGTTCCCCCATTGGCAGGGATTCTAGCAAAGGAATGGAGACAGATGCCAAACACCAAGGATGGGTAGTGAGGAAGGACTGGGCCAAGGCCGGTCTCACATGCTGGATATGGGTCCTGCTCTCTGGATGGCTGACACGAGGTCGGGGCTCAGGCTCTGTCAGACACAGCATTAGTGGCCAGAGCAACCTACAAATCAGGGATCTGCAAGGGTCAAGCAGATGACCCTCATGTGGGTTTTTTGGACAGTCTTCCCAGGCACTTCTTTCTATGGAAAGGCAGAATGCTGCGTTGTGACTCCAGAATTCCCTATCAAGATTACTTCGGGACCAGTAGAGTGAGGATAGAATTGTAAACACAAGCTAGGGTTAAATTCAGTTCAAAGCAGAAGGCAGTTCAAATGTGCAGCGACTCATTCAAGACATCCAGCAACTGAGTAAGGGCAAATGAAAGATGTTTGCTCACACTCGAGTTTGTGTCTATGATGACTGACATATGGAGAGGTGGTGTCAAGATGCCATGGATGATTTCCCATGCTGAGGCTTGTGAGATGCTCCAAATAGCCAGGTTTCCTTCTGCTGGACAGGTAGAGTCTGGTTTGTTTGCTCTGGGGTCCCTCATGTGGAAATTTTTGGTAGCATAGTCCTTCCGCATGGATGCCTGGAATGCACAAGTGCAATGATCTTTGCAGCTGACGAAAATGCCATGTTCGTATTGGTGGCTCTTGGGCAAAGTCCCAAGGCCTTGACTTGACATGGAATCTCTTACAGATGGGTCCCAATACTGGTTTGTTACCCGGTAGGTCTTAGAATGTGCTAGTGGCTATGGGGCCATGAGGGATTCTCCTACCTTATGGGTTTGACACAGGTCGAATGCACAGTTTCCTTCTTGGGACAGGAGATGTTCTGTTGTGTGGCTCAGGGTCCACATGTTGTATCCTAACTTGGTATTCCAGCAGAGGCCTCTGAGGTCAGATACAGGAAATGTAATCTAGGGTTCCTATGATGTCCTAGGTGCATGTCAGGTTCAATTTTCTGACTCAGGACCATTGACGTGGGTTTCTGCCTGGATGTAGGTGATCAGTGTGTTTCAGACTGTGCATTTGTGTCCAGAGTGGCTTCCAATATTGGGGTGGGATTAGGGGCCTTCGAGGTTTCTCCTAATCAGGATGGTTTGAGGAAATGTGATGGATAAAGTTTCCATGGGGATTGCACGCACAGTCCTGTAGTGTGGCTTCAGAGACCCCATCCTGGATGGCATGTGATCCATGGTTTGTTTTTTTTTTTTTTTTTTCCCAATTTATTTATTTTCAGAAAAACAGTATTCATTATTTTTTCACCACACCCAGTGCTCCATGCAAGCTGTGCCCTCTATAATACCCACCACCTGGTACACCAACCTCCCACCCCCCCCGCCACTTCAAACCCCTCAGACTGTTTTTCAGAGTCCATAGATCCATGGTTTTGAGAGAGAAGTCTGCAAACAAAAATCCGGGTTAGTGTTAGTTGCAAGGTGGTCGCAGGCCCTATCCATAGACGTTGAGGGCAGCTCGTCTGCAACTGTAATTAGGGTGATTGGAAGTCGGTAGCACAGGCTTTTCTTTTCTTTTCTTTTAAAGATTTTATTTATTTATTTGACAGAAAGAGATCACAAATAGGCAGAGAGGCAGAGAGAGAGAGGTGGATTCAGGCTCCCCGCTGAGCAGAGACCGTGATGTGGGGCTCGATCCCTGGATCCTGGGATCATGACATGAGCTGAAGGCAGAAGCTTTAACCCACTGAGGCACCCAGGCACCACATCACAGGCTTTTCTATCTGGATTGTGTGTCCAGGATGGGCTCGGAATTTAGGTGTGGTCTCATGGTCCATGGGAGAGTTTTCCTCTACAAGGATCCTGTCGGCTCCCCATAGTTTGGTTACTTTTTGGATGAACTGAAGAGTGCTGTTTTCCATCTTAGGTGTGCCCAAAATATTGATTCCAGAGACGGGCTCTGAGTCTGGCTGCCTGGACAATCCCACCAAAGTTTAGGATTTGGGCGTTGGGGCATACTAGGCCTGCAATTCGGGATCCTGGTGGTGCCACTGAGAGGGCTTGTTTGAAAGCATGCTCAGGCTGAGGGTCACAATGCCTGTTTGTGCCCAGGGCGGCCCCTAGGTGAGGGCATTGGCTCACTGGCCATGGAGCTGGTTCCACATTGAGGGTTGGACACCCATCACAACAGCCAGTTTTTCTGCCATGGGAAGGAGGAGTTCTCTATCATTATTCAGGTTCCCCCAACTGCAGGGATTCCAGAAAATGTCTGGGGACAGGTGCCTGAATACCAGTGATTTGTAGAGATAATGGAGTAGGGTCATGGTCGGCTCCACCTGCTAGCTATAGGTCCCACTCTCTGGGTGGCTGACACTAGGTCGGGGCTCAGCCTCTGTCAGACACAGCACTAGGGGCCAGGGCAGCCTATAAATTGTGGTTCCCTCAAGGGCCGAGCATATTGATCCTATGTGGGTTTTCTGGGCAGAATCACCAGGCACTTCTTATTTCTATGGGGAAGGCAGAATGCTGTGTTTAGGGTCTAGAATTCCTTTTCAAAAGACCTTGGGGACCAGTAGGGTGATGATGGAATTATAAACATTAGCTAGGGTTAAATTCATTGCCAAACAAAAGTCAGTTCCAGTGTGCAGTGGCTGATTCGAATATCCAGGAGTGGAGGAAGGGCAAATTCTGATATTTGCTCACATTGGAGTTTGTGTCTATTATGACCAACAAATGGAAGGGTTGCATCAAGAGGCCATGGAGGATTTCCCATGCTGAGGCTTGTGAGATGCTCCAAACAACAAGGTTTCCTACCACTGGACAGGTGGAGTCCGGTTTCTTTGCTCAAGCATTCCCCACGTGGAAAGTTAGGATGCAGAGCTCTCCCGCATGGATGCCTGGTAAGCACACCTCAACTGAAGACTGCAACTGAGGAACATGACAGGTTGTTTCTGGTGGCAGTGTGGTGAAGTACAAAGGCCTTGATTTAACATGGAATGTCTTGCAGATGGGCCACAATGCACGTTTTTTTTACCAGGGATATCTTAAAATGTGCTGGTACCTAACGCTACGTGCAAGATTCTCCTACCCTGAGGGTTTGGCACAGGTCGAAGAGCACAGTTTCTTTATGGGGACAGGAGATTTTCTCTTGTGGCTCAGGGACAACATGTTGCATCATAAGTAGGTATTCAGAACAGGTCCCTGAGGGAAGGAGCCTGAAAACCCAATCTAGGGTTCCAATGAGGCCCTAGGGGCATGTCAGTTTCAATCTTCTGACTCAGGATCATTGACTTGGCTGTATGCCTGTATGGAGCTGTTTAGGATGTTTCAGACTGAACATTTGCACCCAGAGCAGCTGCCAATATGGGGTGTGCTCAGGTGTATTTTGTTTTCTCCTAATCTATAAGGTTTGGGAAACTGTGATGGGTACATTTTCCTTGGGGATGGCAGGCACAGTCCTGTGCCTCGAGAGGCCTCATCCTGGAGGCCATGTGAGCCACGGTTTTGGGAGGGAAGTCTGCAAACACAAATTTGGGTTCGGGTTAGTTGCAAGGCGATTGCAGGCCCAGTGAATAGACCTGGAGGGCAGCACATCAGGAACAGTAATTAGGGTGACTGGAATATGGTAGCATAGGTTTTTCTATCTGCATTGTGTGTCCAGAAAGGCATCGGAATGCAGGTGTAGTCCCATGGGTCCATGGGAGACTTTTCCTCTCTAAGGACCCTGGCGGCTCCCCATAGTTTGGTAGCTTTTTCGGGGAAGGTAAGATTGCTGTTTTCCATCTTAGAGGTGCCCCAAAACAGGGATTCCAGAGATGGGCTATGGGTCTGGGTGCCTGTAAAATCCTACCGAGGTTTAGAATTTGGGCCTAGGGGCATATCAGGCTTGCAGTGTGGGAACCTTGTGGTGGAACCGAGAAGACTTGTTTGAAAGCATACTCAAGCTGTGGGTCACAATGCCTGCTTGTGCCCAGGGCAGCCCTAATGAGTGGGTGTGGTCACATTGGTCATGAACCTGGCTCCCACTTTGAGGGTTGGACACCCATCCCAACAGCCAGGTATCCTGCCTTGGGGAAGGAGTAGTATTCTATTATGCTTCAGGTTGCCCCATTGAAAGGATTCCAGCAATGTCTGGAGAATGAAGCCAGAATACCAAGGATGGATAGAGATGACGGACTTGGGCTATGGCCAGTACCACATGCTAGATATGGGGCCCACTCTCTGGGTGGCTGACACTAGGTCTGGGCTCAGGCTCTGTCAGAAACAACACTAGTGGCCAGAGCAGGCTCCAAATCAGGGTTCCTTTGAGAGCCGAGCCGATTGATCCTCTTGTGGGGATTATGGGCAGACTCAGCAGGCACTGAGAGGCCTTAGGGACCAGTACGGTGAGGATGGAATTGTAAACCCAAGCTACTGTACAATTCAGTGCCAAGCAGTAGGTAGTTCAAAAGTGAAGCCTCTTTTTCGAGATATCCCACACCTGAGTAATGGCGGATGTCAGATGTTTGCTCACATTAGAGTTTGGGTCTTGATGACCAGCAAATGGAGGTGTGGTGTAAGAGGCCATGGGTGATTTCCCACATTGAGGCTTGTGAGATGCTCCAAATAGCAAGGTTTCCTTCTACTGGAATGGTAGAGTCTGGATTGTTTGCTCCAGGGCCCTCCATGTGGAAAGTTTGGGTAGTAGAGCTCTCATGTATGGATGCCTGGACAGCACACCACCATTGATCATTGCAGCTGAGGAACAAGGCAGATTCGTTCTGGTGCCTATGCGGCGAAGGACCAAGGCCTTGAGTTGACATGGAATCTCTTGCAGATGGGCCACAATGCTGGTTTGTTACCAGGCAGGTCTTAGAATGTGCTGGTGGCTCAGGTGCCATACAGGATTCTCCAACCCTGAGGATTTGGCACACGTCGAAGAGCACGGTTTCCTTCTCAGGTCAGGAGATGTTCTGTTGTGAGGCTTAGGGACCACATGTATCATATGTTGGTATTCCAGAACAGGCCCCTGTGGACAGATGCCTGAAAACCTAATCTAGGGTTCCAAAGAGGTCATACGGGCAAGAGAGGTTCAATCTTCTGACTCAGAACCTTTGACATGGCTGTCTGACTGGATGTAGGTGATCAGGGTGTTTCAGACTGCAAGTTTGCACCTGAGTGGCCGCCATAATAGAGGTGAGCTCAGGGGATTTGCTGGTTTCTCCTAATCTTGAAGGTTTGGGCAACTGTGACGGGAACTGTTCCCTTGGGGATGGCAGGCACAGTCCTATGTTGTGGCTCCAAAGGCCCCATCCTTGGTGGCATGAGAGCCATGGTTTTGGGAGAGAATTCTGAAAACTGAAATTCGGGTTAAGGTTAGTGGGGAGGTGAATAGTCCCAATGCACAGACCTAGAGGGAAGAACATCAGGAACTGTAAATAGGGTGAATAGAAGGCAGTAGCACAGGCTTTTCTCTCTGGATTGTGTGTCCAAGATGGCCTCGGAATGCAGGTGTGGTCTCATGAGTCCATTGGAGAATTTTCCTCTCTAAGGATCCTGACAACTCTCCATAGTTTGGTACCTTTTTCGGGGAAAGAAAGAGTGTTGTTTTACATCTTAGGGGTGCCCCAATACAGTGATTCCAGAGATGGGCTCTGGGTCTGGGCACCTGGAAAATCCCACCAAAGGTTAGGATTTGGGCCTAGGGGCATACCTGGCCTGCATGCAAAATCCTGGTGGCGCCACTGTGAGGGTTTGTTTGAAAGCATGCTCAGGCTGAGGGTCAAAATGCCTGTTTGTGCCCAGGGCAGATCTCAGGAATGGGCGTGGTTTAATGGGTCATACAGCTGGCTTCCTCTCTGAGGGCTGGACACCCATCCCAATAGCCAGGTTTCCTCTCATGGGAAAGGAGGAGTTCTCTATTGTGCTTCAGGTTCCCCCATTTTCAGGGATTCCAGCAAATGTCTGGGGATAGGTGCCTGAATACCAAGGATGTATAGAGATGATAGACGTTGGTCATGGCCGGTCTCACATGCTGGGTATGGAGCCCAGTTTCTGGAGGGTTGAAACTAAGTCTGGTTTCAGGCTCTGTCAGACACAGGAATAGTAGCCAGGGCAGCCTATACATCAGGGTTCCCTCGAGGGCCAAGCAGATAGATCCTCATGTAGGGTTGCTGGGCAGACTCACCAGGCACTTCTTCTTTCTATGGGGAAGGCAGAATGCTGCGTTGTGGCTCCAGAATTCCCTATCAAGAGATCTTGGGAACCAGTAGGTTGAGGATCGAATTTTAAACACAAGCTACGGTTCAATTCAGTGCCAAGAAAAAGGCAATATCAATGTACAGTGTTGGATTAAAGATATCCAGCACCTGAGTAAGGGCGGATGTCAGATGTTTGCTCACACTCGTGCTTGTGTCTATGAGGGCCGACAAGTGGAGGGGTTGCATCAAGAAGCCTTTGAGGATTTCCCATGCTGAGGCTTGTGAGATGCTCCAAACAACAAGGTTTTTTTCTACCAGACAGGGGGAGTCTGGTTTGTTTTCCCCAGTGTCCCCCATGTGGAAAGTTTGGGTAGCAAAGCTCTCCCGCATGGATGCCTGGAAAGCACACCTCCATTGACCATTGCAGCTGAGGAACATGGCAGGTTCATTCTGGTGGTTCTGGGCGAAGTACCAAGGCCTTAATTTGACAGGGAATATATTAAAGATGGGCCACAATCCTGGTTTGTTACTAGGGAGATCCTATAATGTGCTGGTGGCTAAGGTGCCATGCAGTATTCTCCATGTAGTATTCTCCTACCCTGAGGGTTTGGCCGTGGTGGAATACACGGTTTCATTCTGGGGAAAGTACAAGTTCTGTTGTGTGGCTCAGGTACCAAAAGTTGTATTATAATGTGGTATTCCAGAACAGGCATTGATGATTGAAAACCTATTTTAGGATTCCAGTGAAGTCTTAGGGGCATGTCTGTTACAATCTTCTGCCTCAGGCCCTTTGACTTCGGTGTTTGCCTGCATTTAGGTGATCAGGGTGTTTCAGACTTCATTTGCTTCCAGAACGACCTCCAGTATTGGAGTTGGCTCAGGGTCCTTGCAGATTTCTCCTAACCTGGTGGGTTTGGGCAACTGTGACTGGCAAAGATTCCTTGGGCATGGCAGGCCCAGTACTGTGTTGTGGTTCCAGAGACCCCATCCTGGAGGGCATGTGAGCCATGGTTTTGGGAGAGAAGTCTGCAAACACAAACTCGGGTTAGGGTTAGTGGCAAGGTGATCTCAGGCCCAACGCATAGAGCTTGAGGGAAGCCCATCAGGAACTGTAATTATGGTGACTGGAAGGAGGTAGCACAGGCAGGCCTTTTTATCTGGATTGTGTGTCCAGGATGGCCTCGGAATGCAGGTGTGGTCTCATGGGTCCATGGGAGATTTTTCCTCTCTAAGGATGCCCTCTTCTCCCAAAACTTTAGTGGCTTTTTCGAGGAAGGGAAGAGTGCTGTTTTCCATCTTAGTTATGCCTCAAAACTGGGATTCCAGAGACGGGCTCTGGGTCTGCATGCCTGGAAAATCACAAGAAGGTTTAGGATTCGGGCCTAGGGGCATCCCAGGACTGCAACGCGGGAAACTGGTGGTTCAACTGTGAAGGCTTGTTTGAAAGCATACTCTGGCTGAGGGTCACAATGCCTGTTTGTTCCCAGGGAGGCCCTTAGGAATGGGCATGGTCTCATTGGCCATGTAGCTGGCTCTCAATTTGAGGGTTGGACACCCATCCCAACAGCCAGGTTTCCTGCCATGTGGAAGGAGGAGTTCTCTATTGTGCTTTAGGTTCCCCCATCAGCAGCGATTCCAGCAAAGGCCTGGGGACAGGTGCCTGAATACCAAGGATGTGTAGGGTTGATGGACTTGGACCCTGGCTTGTTTCAAATGCTTGATATGGTGCCCTCTCTCCAGGTGGCTGACATGAGTTTGGGGCTCAGGGTCTGTCAGACACACCACTAGTGGCCAGGGTAACCTGTAAATCAATGAATCCTAAAAATCCCTCAATGGCCAAGCAGATTAATCCACATTTGGAGTTTCTGGGCAAAGTCACCTGGCACTTCTTCTTTCTATGGGGAAGGCAGAATGCTGCAATGTGGCTTGAGAATTCCCTACCAAGAGGGATTTGGGTCCATGGAATTCTAAACACAAGCTACAGTTAAATACAGTGCCACACAGAAGGCAGTTCTAGTGTGCAGCGGCTTATTTGAGATATTCATCACTTGATTAAGGATGATGTCAGAGTTTTGCTCACACTGGAGTTTGTGTCTGTGATGACCAACAAATGGATGGGTGGCGTCAAGAGGCCATGGAGGATTTCACTCGCTGGGGCTTGGAAGATGCTCCAAACAGTAAGGTTTCATTATACTGGACAGGTGAAGACTGGTTTATTTTCTCCAGTGTCCTCCATGTGGAAAGTTTGGGTAGCAGAGCACTTCTGCAAGGATGTATGGAAAGCACACCTCCAATGACCATTGCAGCTGAGGAACATGGCAGGTTCGTTCTGGTGACTATGATGCAAAGTATCAAGGCCTTGAGTTGACATGGAATCTTTTGCAGATCGGTCTCAATGCTAATTTGTTACCAGGGAGATCTTAGTGTGTGCTTGTCGCTAAGGGGTCATGCAGGATTCTAACACCCTGAGTGTTTGACACAGGTCCAAGAGCATGGTTTCCTTCTGGGGACAGGAGATGTTCTGTTGTTTGGCTCAGGGAACACATGTTGTATTATAAGTTGGTTTTCCAGAACAGGCCTCTGAGGACAGATGCCTGAAAACCTAATCTAGGGTTCCAATAAAGTCCTAAAGTCATGTCAGTTTCAATCTTCTGACTCAGGACCATTGATTTGTGTGTTTGACTGGGTGGAGGTGATCAGGGTGCTTCAGACTGGGCTTTTGTATCCAGAGCTGCCTCCCATATTGGGGTGAGCTCAGGGGCCCTTCAAGTTTATCCTAATCTAGAGAGTTTGGGCAACTGTGGCAGGAACCGTTTTCTTGGGGATGGCAGGCACAATCCCGTGCTGTGGCTCCAGAGACCCCATTCTGGAAGACATGTGAGCCATGGTTTTGGGAGAGATGTCTGCAAACCCAGTTCGGGTTATGGTTAGTGGCGAGGTGATCACAGGCCCAATGCATAAACCTGAAGGGCAGCTCATCAGGAAATGTAATTATGGTGACTGAAAGGCAGTAGCACAGACTTTTCTATCGGGATTGTGTGTCTAGGATGGCCTCGGAATACATGTGTGGTCTCATAGGCCCATGGGAGATTTTTTCCTCTCTAAGGATCCTGGCAGCTCCCCATAGTTTGGTGGCTTTTCAGGGAAGGGAAGAGTGCTGTTTTCCATCTTAGGCGTGCTCCAAAACATCCTATCCAGAGCCAGGCTCTGGGTCTGGGCACTTGAAAAACCCCACGAAGTGTTGTGATTTGGGCCTAGGGGCATACCAGGCCTGCAATTTGGGATCCTGGTGGTGCAACTGAGAGGGCTTGTTTGAAAGTATGCTCAGGCTGAGGGTCATAATGCCTGTTTGTGCTCAGGGCTGCCCTCAGGATTGGGTGTGGTCTCATTGGTCATGCAGCTGGCTCCCATACTGAGTGTTGGACACCAATCTCAACAGACAGATTCCTGCCATCTGAAAGAAGGCGTTCTCTATGGTGCTTAAGGCTCCCCTGTAAGGGTCTGGTTGGCCAGAGGGAGTCATTTTGTGTTTATGTAGTGAACTTAGATTGACCCTATGCAGTAAACTTAGATTGAACCCACCCTTCACAAGGAACTTACTTGCAAAGCCTAGATACAAGGGTGGTTCAGGCTAGGTGAAGACATCCAATCAGTGGGGCACACATATATCTACTAGGGTAAATTGAAATACAATTGGGCACCCATGTGTTACCTAGCATTTTTTTTTTCTGTGTGTGGTGCTTTAGCATGACTGAGCAGTGTTCTCTTTGTATTGCAATCTCATTGGCCGTATTTGTATGGCCTGGCTAAATACTTCAGTAAAAGTTTCTGGGAGCCTGGGAGGGGTTGCCTCTTTGCAAGAGACAGCCCTGACCAGTCAGTTTTATTCTCAGTGCTGGCACGAAATAAAGCTATGCTTGACCTTCATTTTGTATCAGTCTCGCTCCTTTGATTATGGACACTAACATTGGAGGGGGCACCCAGATTCAAATGACGAGAACTGAGCCAGCATTGGATTTTTTGGGAAAAGTGTCCAGAAGTAAGATCACGGGATCTTATCTATCTGTCTGGTTAGAGATCCAGGGTATGGACCACCAGGGAGAAGATGGATGCAGCCGTGCCCCCAGGGCTGGAGTGGATGTGGGGACGCCCCATCCCTCTGCTGGTAGATCAACAGGGTGGTTTGATTCCCCTGGGTGTTCAGGGGTTTCTAGTAACCCTAGGCTTTTGCCGGGGTGTTCGAGTCCCCCAGTCAGTCAGGGGCCTGCTGGGGGGTTCGAGTCCCGCTAGGCGGTTGGGGGGTTCGAGTCCCCCAAGATGGCCAGGGGCTTCGAGTCCCCCTAGACAGTCAAGGGGTTCGTGTCCCCATGGGCAGTCGGGGGTTTGAGTCCCCCTAGACAGTTGGGGGGTTCATGTCCTCATGGGTGTTTGGGGAACTTCGAGTCCCCCAGGGCGGTTGAGGGATTTGCATCCTGCTAGGTGGTCGGGGGGATAAAGCCCCCACCAGTGGCAGGTTATGGGAAAAAATCCTTGGGACTGCGGTTGTCTTTGCCTGGTCCTTTTGTTGTCTGTTGTGTTGCTTGTTATGATTGAAGGAATGGGGCAAGCAGAGAGTAAGGGGACTCTGAATTCATCTCTCCGTTCTTCATAATAGATGTAAGGATTCTCGTTCACTCATTTTGTGTGTTAAGTACCAAGACTGGAGTCAACTGAGGTTAGTTGAATGCAGGATTAAGGTGCCCAATGATGGCTCATTGGAGCCAGGCATGGAATATAGTGCCTAGTGGGCCACTTTTGGTAAGCAGAACTGGCACTGTGGGATGAACTGACCTCGAGACAGAGACTTTAAGGAATATTCCCAAGCAGCTGCTGAAACTCTTTCTGTTTTGGGGAATTCCTTGCCTTTTCTGACCCAACGTGAACTGCATAGCCCCTCCCCCTTGCTGGCAGGAAAGCATGGCATCTGATGAGGAGATGGTTATTTTTCTCTCTCAAGGTTTTAATGTGTAATTGTTAAAGTTGCTTCCGAAGTCTTTGGTAACCTGAAACTGTGAAGGGTTGCTTGAATGACAAATGCAATTAAATTTGTTGGACATGTAGGTCTTATCGAAATGGGATAAAATGCTAGAGCGCTAGCTGCTGGAACTGGGTTTGTGCTTTTGAAATCTGCAGGTGAACATCTTCTTTGCTGAACTGATTGATAAATTTGCCATCTAAAGAATTCTGTTGTAATAACTCACAATTGATTTATATTTAGTCTTCAGTAGAGGTTCAGGTATTTCTAAGAGTACAAAATTCTGTTAAGTATAATTAAGACTGATGGAAATGAGGAAAGCAACTCTGTATGTAAAAAGTAGGACATATGTAAAAGTTTGAATCTGAAGAGTGCCTGACTGTGTGAATGTGTCTGTACGGCTCCACTTCCACTACGGATTCTGAGTGGGCTGCACCCTGAGTCGCATGGGGCGTCATATGACATAATGATCATCTACTCCGCGGAGTGTCCTGGTCCGGGGTTTATACGGACAGACCTTAGCTAAGACGCTCCTAAGTTCCTGTGAGGGATGCGAGCAGGACAGCATCTGAAAGATCCCTCTCTCCCTTTGTCTGCATCATCATTCACGATGGGAGGGAAACCTAGTAAACTCATTATCTGCTACTTTTTTTTTTTTTAAGAAAAGACACTTGTATAGAAAAGCTGGTTTTCTCTCTGTTTAAAAAGACAAAGTTTTCTTAAGTTAATTGATCTGTTATGGTTTTCTCTTTGCCTGCCCAGAAAATTCAGTTTCTATGTTTTGTTTTATCAGGTGTTTAACATCCCTAATTATATTTAGGCATGTGTTTTAAAACTTTCTAAGGCTTTAGCAATTGTTGACAGGATTTAAACCATTAATAAACCTTGGGTTACATGTTGCTATCAAGTGGAGAACTTGGAGCATCGCTGAAAGGGACAGTTTACTGTTATCCTGACCACCCCCACAGCAATAAAAGTAGAAGGCATCAGGGCCTGGATTCACGAGGGTCACGTCAAGTGAGCTGAGGATGAAGACGCCACCCAAAGGTAGAAGCCTCAGCCAACGGACTGCACTGACCATGGACTAAAGCTAAGACTCAAAAGAGTATGAGTTTATTGTTGCTTTTATTGTTACCTGTTTATGTAAAGTAGGTAGGAAATTAGATGAAGCTGTAAATGGCTAACTCATCAGCCTACTGTGCACTAGTGTGATTTGTACAAAAGAAAACTAGAGAGATAAAAATGTTAGACTTACATTCTCAATATAACCCCTTACAACCAGAGAACATAGAACTGGCTGAAAAGTCAAGGATTTGACTAATCTCCAATGAAAAGAGGGAATGTAAGGGCCTGGCTGGCCAGAGGGCGTCATTTTGTGTTTATGTAGTGAACTTAGATTGAACCTATACACTAAACTTAGATTGACCCTCCCCCTCCCAGAGGAACTTAATTTCAGAGCCTAGATACAAGGGTGGGTCAGGCCAGTTGAAGACATCCAATCAGTGGGGCACGCATATATCTCCTAAGGTAAATTGAAATTCAGTTGGGCACACGTGTGTTACTTAGCATTTTTTTTCTGTGTGAGGCAGACAGATCATGCAAGTGCAGTATTCTCTGTGTACTGCAATCTCATTGGCCACTTGTGTATAGCCCGGCTAAACTACCTCTATAAAGATTAGTCTGTGAGTCTGGGAGGGGTCCCCTCTTTGCAAGAGACGGCCCTGACCGGTCAGTTTGATTCTCGATGCTTGGCACGAAATAAAGCTTTGCTTGACCTTCGCTTTTTATCAGTCCTGATTCTATGATTATGGACCTTAACACCCCCATTTGCAGGGATTCCAGGAAAGGACTGGGGAAAGATGCCTGAATAACAAGGATGGGTAGAGATGATGGACTTGAGCCATGACCAGTCTCACATGCTGTGTATGGGCCCCACTCTCTAGAAGGAGGGCACTAGGTAGGGGATCAGGCTCTGTCAGACAAAGAACTAGTGGCCAAAGCAGCCTATAAATCGGGGTTTCCTCGAGGGCCGAGCAGATTGATCCTTAAGTGGGGTTTCAGGACAGACTCACCAGGCACTTCTTCTATCTATCGGGATGGCAGAATGCTGTGATGTGGCTGCAGAATTCACTTCACTTCACATGGAATTTCTTGCTAATGGGTCTCAATACTGGTTTGTTACCAGGGAGATCTTAGAATGTGCTGGTGGCTAAGGGGCCATGCAGGGTTCTCGCACTTGAGGGTTTGACACAGGTGGAAGGGCACAGTTTCCTTCTAGCGAGAGGAGATATTCTGTTGTGTGGCTCAGGGAACATATGTTGTATCCTAAGTTGGCATTCCGAACAGGCCTCTGAGGACAGATGCCTGAAAACCTAATCTAGGGTTCCAATGAGGTCCTAGGGGCATGTCAGTTTCAATCCTCTGACTCAGGACCATTGACTTGGGTTTCTGCCTCAATGGAGGTGATCAGGATGTTTCAGAAGCACATTTGCATCCAGACCGGCCTCCAATTTGGGGATGGGCTCAGGAGCCTTGCAGGTTTCTCCTAAACTGGAGGGTTTGGGCATATGTGACACCCACAGGTTCCTTGGAGATGGCCGGCACAGCCCTCTGGTGTGGCTGCAGAGACACCATACTGGAGAGCATGTGAGCCATGGTTTTGGGAGAGAAGTCTGCAAATACGAACTCAGGTTAGGGTTAGTGGTGAGGTGATTGCAGGCCCGACAAATAGAACTGGAGGACAGCTGATCAGGAACAGTAATTAGGGTGACTTGAAAGTGGTAGTATAGCCTTTAATATCTGGATTGTTGTCCAGGATGGCCTCGGAATGCAGATGTCGTCTCATGGGTCCATGAGAGATTTTTCCTCTCTAAGGATCCCAGTGGCTCCCAATACTTTGGTGGCTTTTTCGTGGAAGGGAAGAGTGATGGTTTCCAACTTAGGGGTGCCCCAAAATAGGGATTCCAGAGATGGGTGCTGGGTCTGGGCGCTTGGAAAATACCACCAAGGGTTAGTATTTGGTCCTAGGGGCATACCAGGCCTTCAATGTCCGATCCTGGTGCTGAAACTGAGAGGGCTGGTTTGAAAGCATGTTCAAGCTGAGTGTCACAGTGCCTGTTTGTGCCCATGTAGGCCCTCAGCAGTGGGCGTAGTCTCATGGCCATGCAACTGTATCCCCCTCTGAGGGTTGGAAACCCATCCCATAAGCCACGTTTCCTGCCTTGGGGAAATAGGAGTTTTCTATTGTGCTTCAGGTTCCCCCATTGGCAGGGATTCCAGCAAAGTTCTGGGGACAGATGCCTGAATACTAAAAATGGGTAGAGATGATGGAACTGGGACATGGCCGGTCTAACATGCTGGATGTGGGCACGGCTCTCTGGATGGCTGACAGGAGGTCGGGGTTCAGGCTCTGTCAGACACAGAACTAGTGACCAGGTACCCTATAAATCGAGGCAGCCTATAAATCCCTCGAGGGCCAAGCAGATTGAACCATATTTGGGATTTCCTGGCAATCTCACCAGTCACTAATTCTTTCTGTGGGGAAGGAAGAATGCTGCGTTGTGGCTCCAGAATTCCCTATCAAAAGGTCTTGGCGACCAGTAGGGTGAGGGTGGAATTATAAACACACCCTATCGTTAATTCAGTGCAAAGCAGAATGCATTTCGAATGTGCAGCAGCTGATTTGAGATATCCAGCACCTGAGTAAGGTCGAATGTCAGATGTTTGCTCACACTGGAGTTTGTGTCTATGATGACCAAAAAATGGAGGGGTGGCGTCAAACGGCAATGGATGATTTCCCAGGCTGAGTCTTGTGAGATGCTCTAAAGTGCAAGGTTTCCTTCTACTGGACAGGTGGAGACTGGTTGGTTTGCTCCATGGTCCTCCATGTGGAAAGTTTGGGTAGCAGAGTTCTACGGCATGGATGCCTAGAATGCACACCTCCATTGACCATTGCAGCTGAGGAACATGGCAGGTTCATTCTGATGGCTCTAGGGCGAGTACCAAGACCTCGAGTTGAGAGGTAATCACTTGCAGATGGGTCAAAATGCTTGTTTGTTACCAGGGAGGTCTTTGTGCTGGTGGCTAAGGGGCCGTGCAGGATTCTCCCACCCTGAGGGCTTGACACAGGTCTAAGGGCACGGTTTCCTTATGGGGATAGAAGATGCTCTGTTGTGTGGCCTAGGGACCACATGTTTTATCATACGTTGGTATTCCAGAACAGGCCTCTGAGGACAGAGGCCTGAAAACCTAATCTAGGGTTCCGATGAGGTCCTAGGGGCATGTCAGACTTGGGTGTCTGCCTGGATGTAAGTGTTACAGACTGCACATTTGCATCCTGAGAGGCCTCCAATATTGGGGTGGGCTCAGGGGCCTTGCAAGTTTCTCCAAATATGGAGGTTTTGGGCAACTGTGATGGGCACATTTTCCTTGGGAATGGCAGGCAAGTCCTGTGGTGTGGATACAGAGACCCAATCCTGGAGGGCATGTGAGGCATGGTTTTGGGAGAGATGTCTGCAAACACAAACTCGGGTTAGGGTTATTGGTGAGGTGATCGCATGCCCAATGCATAGACCTGGAGGGCAGCTCGTCAGGAACTGTAATTACGGCTACTCGAAGGCTGTAGCACAGGCATTTCTATCGGGATTGTGTGTCCAGGATGCTTGGAATGCAGGTGTGGTCTCATGGATCTATGGGAGATTTTTCTTCTCTAAGGATACCAGCGGTTCCCAATACTTTGTTGGCTTTTTCAGGGAAGGGAAGAGTTTTGTTTTCCATCTTAGGGGAGTCCCAAAACAGGGATTCCAGAGACAGGCTCTGTCTGGGCGCCCGGATAATCCAACTAAGGGTTAGGATTTTGGCCTAGGGGTGCCCAAGGCCTGCAATGCGGTATCCTGTTGGTGTAACTGAGAGGGCTTCTTTGAAAGCATGCTCAGTTTTAGGGTCACAATGCCAGTTTGTGCCGAGGGCGGCTCTCAGGAGTGGGCGTGATCTCATTGGCCATGCAGCTGGCTCCCACTTTGAGGGTTGGACACCCATCCCAACAGCCAGGTTTCCTGCGATGAGGAAGGAGGAGTTCTCTATTTTGCTTCAGGATCCCCCATTGGCAGGGATTCCCTCAAAGGTCTGGGGACAAATGCCTGAATACCAAGGATGGTTAGAGATGATGACCTTGGGCCATGGACGGTCTTACATGCTGGATTAGGGCCCTGCTCTTTGGAAAGCTGACATGAGGTCAGGGCTCAAGCTCTGTCAGACACAGCACTAGTGGCCAGGGCAGTTTATAAATCAGGGTTCTCTCAAGGCAGGAGTAGATTGATCCTCATGTGGGGTTCCTGCGCTGACTCACCAGGCAGTTCTTTTTATGGGGAAGGCAGATTGCTGCCTTGTGGCTTCAGAATTCCCTATCAAGTGGGCTTGGGGACCAGTAGGGTGAGGATGGAATTGTGAACACAAGCTATTGTTAAATTCAGTGCCAAGCAGAAGGCAGTTCCAATGGGCTGCTTCTTATGCGAGATATCCAGCATGTGAGTAAGGGTGGATGTCAGATATTTGCTCACACTGGAGTTTGTGTCTATGATGACTGACAAATGGAGGGTTGGCATCCAGACGCCATGGAGAATTGCTTGTGAGGTGCTCAAAACAGCAAGGTTTCTTTCTACTGGACAGTTCGAGTTTGGCATGTTAGCTCTAGGGTCCCCGATATGGAAATTTTGGGTAATAAAGCTCTCCCGCATGGACACCTGGAAAGCATATCTCAATGGACCATGCAGCTGAGGAACATGGCAATTTTGTTCTGGTGGATCTGGGGTGAAGTACCAAGGCCTTGAGTTGACATGGAATATCTTTCACAGGGGTTACAATGTTGGTTTGTTACCAGGGAGATCTTAGACTGTGCTGCTGGTTAAAATGCCATTAAGGATTCTCCTACCTTGAGGGCTTGACACAGGTCCAAGAGCATGTTTTCCTTCTGGGGACAGGAGATTTTCTGCTGTTTAGCTTAGAGACCACATGATGTATCATAAGTTGGTATTCCAGAACAGGCCTTTTAGGACAGATGCGTGAAAACCTTATTGGGGTTTAATGAGGTCCTAAGAGTATGTGTGTTTCAATATTCAGACTCTGGACCATTGACTTGATTGTCTGCCTAGATGTAAGTTCTAAGGGTGTTTCAGACTGCACATTTGCATCTAGAGCAGCCTCCAATATTGGGGTGGTCTCAGGGGCATTGTAGGTTTTTCTAATCTGGAGGGTTTGGGCAAGTGGGTTGGGCAAAGTTTCCTTGGGTATGGCAGACAAAGTCCTGTGGTGTGGCTCCAGATACAGCATCCTGCAGGGAATGTGATCCATGGTTTGAGAGAGAAGACGCAAACACAAACTTGGTTAGGGTTAGTGGCGAAGTGATCACAGGCCCAGTGCAAAGACCTTGAGGGAAGTTCTTCAGGAACTGTAATTAGGGTGATGAGAGGCAGTAGCACAAGCTTTTATATCAGGACTCTTATCCCGGATGGCCTCAGAATACAGATGATGTCTCATGGGTACATGGTAAATTTTTCCTCTCTTAGGATCCTAGCGGCTCCCAATAGTTTGGTGGCTTTTTTGGGGAACTGAAGAGTGCTGTTTTCCATCTTAATGGTGACCCAAAACAGGGATTCCAGAAACAGACTCTGGGTCTGGGTCCCTGGAATATCCCAACAAGGGATAGTATTTGGACTAGGGGCATACCAGGCCTTCAATGAGGGATACTGGTGGTGCCACTGAGAGAGCTTGTTTGAAAGTATGCTCAGGTTGAGGGTCACAATGCCTGTTTGTGCCCAGGGAGGCTCCCATGAGTGACCATGGCCTCATGGGCCATGCAGCTGGTTCCGACACTGAGGGTTGAATACCAATCCCAGCAGCCAGACTTCCTCCCATCAGGAAAAAGGAGTAACTCCTGGGCTTCAGTTTCCCCCATGGGCAGGGATTTGAGCTATGGTCTGGGGAGAGATGCCTGAATATCCATGTTGAGAAGATATGACGGCTTCGGGCCCTCAGGTTTCGGGCCAACAGTTCCCACCTGCAGAACATGGGGCCCGCTGTCTGTGTGGTTGTATGTAGGTCGTAGCTCAGCCTGTGTGAGACAGAGCCTGAGTGCCCACGGCGGCCTATGTTATGAGGGTTCCATCAAGGGTCATGCAGGTGGATCCTCATGTGGGTTTTTGTGGCAGACTCACCAGGCACTTCTTTCTGTGGGACAGGCAGAATGTTGCATCGTGGCCCCAGAATTGTCTATCAAGAGGCCTTGGGTACCAGGTGGGTGAGGATAGAATGGTAAACACAAACTACAGTTCAATCCAGTGCCAATCAGAAGGCTGATTCGAGCTATCCAGCACCTGAGTAATGGCGGATGTCAGATGTTTGCTCACACTGTAGTTTGTGTCTATGATGACCGACAAATGGAGGGGTGGCACAAGAGGCCATGGAGGATTTCCCATGCTGTGACTTGTGAGATGCTCCAAACAGCAAGGATTCCTTTTACTAGACAAGGAGATTTTTTTTTTTTTTTTGCTCCAGGGTCCCCCATATGGAAAGTTTGGGTAGCAGAGCTCTTCTGCATCAATGCCTAGAAAGCACACCTCCATGCACACCTAGGCAATCCTGCATGGCCCTCTGACCAAGCAACATTCTAATTTCTCCATGAATACCAACCAACATTGTGTTCCAGCAGCATAAAAATCCATGTCAATTCAAGCTGGAAGGAACTTTTCCCCAGAGCCAACAGATCAAACCTGCCATGTTACTCAGCTGAAATGGACCATGGTGGTGTGCTTTCCAGGCATCCATCTGGGCAAATTTTACTACCTAACTTATCACATGGGGGACCCTGGAGCAAACAAAGGAGACTCGCCCTGTCCAGTAGAAGGAAACCTTGTTGTTTGGAGCATCTCACAAGCCCCAGCGTTGGAAATCCTCCATGCCCTCTTGACACCACCTCTCCATTTGTCGGTCATCATAGACACAGACTCAATTGTGAGCAAACATCTGATATCCTCCCTTACTCAGATGCTGGATATCTCACAGAATCCACTGCAGATGGGGACAGTCTTCCACTTGGCACTAAATTTAACTGTAGCTTTTGTTTAAAATTTCATTCTCATCCTACTGGACCACAAGCACTCTGGATACAGAATTCCAGAGTCACAACACAGTATTCTTCCTTCTCCATAGAAATAAGAAGTGTCTGGTGAGTCTGCCCAGAAAACCCACATGAGGATCAACCTGCGAGGTGCCCAAGGGAACCCGATTTATAGGCTGCCTAATCTCTCATACAGTGTCTGTCAGAGCCTGAGTCCCGACCTAGTGTCAGCAACCCAGAGAGCGGGACCCATATCTAGCAGTTGGGACTGAACATGGCCTTACTCCATCATCTCTACTCATCCTTGGTTTTCAGACATACGTCCCCAGACCTTTGCTGGAATCCCTGCCAATGGGGGAACCTGAAGCACAATAGAGAACTCCACCTTTTCCACGGCAGGATCCCTAACTGTTGGGATGGGTGTCCAACTCACAGAGTTGGAGCCAGTTGCATGGCCAATGAGAACACAACCACACATGAGGGCCGCCTAGGGGCCAAGCAGGCATTGTGACCCTCAGCCTGAGCATGCCTTCGAACAAGCTCTCTCCGTTGCACCACCAGTACCCCCTTTCTAAACCAGGGACGCCCCTAGGCCCATATGCTGACCCTTGGTGGGATATTCCAAGCATTCAGACCCAGAGCCCATCTTTTGTATCCCTGTTTTGGGGCACCCCTAAGATGGAAAACAGCACTATTCCCTTCCTTGAAATACCCACAAAACTATTGGGAGACACCAGGATCCTTAGAGAGTAAAATCTCCCATGGACTCATGGGATAACACTTGCATCCGAGGCCATCATGGCTACAGAATCCAGATATAAAAGCCTGTGCTACTGCCTTCTCGTTGCCCTAATTACAGTTCCTGATGAACTGCCATTCAGGTCTACACATTGGGACTGCCATCACCTCGCCATTATCCCTAACCCAAGTTTGTGTTTGTAGACTTCTCTCCATAACCATGGCTCACATGCCCTCCAGGAAGGGGTCTTGGAATCACACCACAGCACTCTGCGTGCCATCCCCTAGGAAACTATACACATCACAGTTTCCCAACCCTCCAGATTAGGAGAAACCTGCAAATCCCCTGAGCACATCCCAATATTGGAGGCTGCACTGGACGCAAATGCACAATCTGAAACACTCTGATCACCTACATCAAGGCAGACACCCAAGTCAACTGTCCTGAGTCTGAAAACTGAACCTGACATGCCCCTAGGACTTCATTGGAACCCTAGATAGGTTTTCAGACATCTGTCCTCAGAGGCCTGTTCTGGAATATGAACTTATGATACAATATGTGGTCCCTGAGTCACACAACACTACATCTCCTTTCCCCAGAAGGAAACCGTGCTCTTCCACCTGTGTTAAACCATAGTGGTAGGAGAATCCTGCATGGCACCTTAGCTACCAGCACATTCTAAGATCTCCCTGGTGAAAAACCAGCATTGTGAACCACCTTTAAGAAATTCAATGTCAACTCAAGGCCTTGGTACTTCGCCCCAGAGCCACCAGAAGGAACCTGCCATGTTCCTCAGCTGCAATGGTCATTTGGGGTGTACTTTCCAGGCATGCATGTGGAAGAGCTCTGCTATCCATACTTTCTACGTGGGGGACTCTGGAGCAAAAAACCAGGCTCTACCTGTCAGTAGAAAAAACAACCTTGATGTTTGGAGCATCTCAAAAGCATCAGCATAGGAAATCCTCCATATCCTCTTGACGTCACCTCTCCATTTGTCGGTCATCATGGACACAAACTGCAGTATGAGAAAACATTCATACACCCTTATTCAGGTGCTGGATATCTCATTTGTTGGCCATCATAGATACAAACTCCAGCATGAGCAGACATCAGACCTCGCCCATACTCAGGTGCTGGAGATCTCGAAAAAACCACTGCACATTGAAATGGCCATGTGCTCGGCACTGAGAAAAATGTAGCTTGTCTATTCAAACTTCTGTCCTCACACTCCTCACCTGTAAGCCCTCCATATTGGGAATTTGGTAGCCACAATGCAGCCTTCGGCCTATGGGTCTGTGCAGAAAATCCACATGAGGATACAGCTTCACAGCCCTCTATGGCACCCCAATATAATAGGCCACCCTGTGCACTAATGCTCTGTCTGACACAGACCGAGCTCCGACCACCTGGAAGCCACACAGATAGTGGGCCCCATATCATACAGGTGTGAGCTGCCTTGACCTGAGTCTTTCATCTCCAATCAACCTGGGTATCCAGGTACCTGTTCGAGAACATAGTTCAAATTCCTGCCCATGGGGGACCCTGAAGCGCAAAAGAGTACACCCCCTTCCCCATGGCAGGAAAACTAAATGTTGAGATGGTTGTCCAACCCTCAGACTGGGATCCAGGTGCATGGAACAAGAGAAAGCACCCACACAGGATGGGCAGCTGGGCACAAACAGGCAGTGCGACCCTCACCCTGAGAACCATTTCCAACAAGCCCCTGTGTGAGCTGGACCAGGACCCCACAGAGCGGACCTGTCAGGGCCCTAGGCCCAAATCCTAAGCCTTGGTGGGGTTACCCCGGCACGAGGACCAGAACCCATGTCTGGATTCCATGTTTTGACAGGAACCCTGACACGGTAAAATGTGGTCTCCCCTTCCCCAGAAAAACACCAAACTCTTGGGTGCCGGGCAGAAACTTCAGATAGGAAGAATATCCCATGGACACATGAGGACACCCATCCATTCCGTGGCCATCCTAGACATAATCCAGACAGAAAAGCCTTTGCTCCTGCCTCTGAGCAGTCTGAATTTGCAATCCTGAGGAGCTGCCCTCAGGTTCTGAAGATTGGGCCTGCCATCACCTCGCCCCTAACTCGTACCCGATTTTGTGTCTGAAAATTTTGGTTCCGGAGCCCTGATCCACATGCCCTCCAGGATGGGCCCTCCAGAACCATAGCACATCACTGAGCCTGCTCTCCGGAGGAAACTCTGCCCGTCTCAGTTGCCCAAACCCTCCACATTAGGAGAAACCTGCAAGGCCCCTGAGCTCACCCCAATTTCATAGGCCGCTCTGGAAAAAAAGGCACTGTCGGACACAGCCTCAGCACCTACCTCCAGGAAGACATGCAGGTCAATGGCGCTGCATCTGAAGATTGAATCTGCCATGCCCCTAGGACCTCATCAGAACCCTAGCTTAGGTTTTGAAGACTCTGTCCTCAGGGGCCTGTTCTGGAAAAGCAATATATGGTCCAACTTGTGGTCTGTGAGCCATATAAGAGAACCCTCCTGTCCTGAGAAGGAAACCTTTCTCCTGGGAACTGGGTCTAACCCTTAGGATAGGAGAATTTAGCATGGGCCCAGGGCCTCTGCCACATTCTAAGGTCTCCCTGGATATGAAGCAGCATTGGGACCCGTTAGACTGAGAACTTCCATCAACTCAGATCACTTGGAACTTGGAACCAGAGACACCGGGTCAAACCTGCACTGTTCCTCAGCTCTAATGGTAACTGGAGGTGAGCTTCCCAGACCTCCATTCAGAGACCTGTGCTATCAAATCTTCCATAAGGGGGAACCTGGAGCCCTCTAAGCGGATTTCCTCTGTCCCGCATTAGGAAACCTTGCTGTTTGGAGCAGCTCACATCTCCAGCAAAGGAAAACCTCCAAGGCTTCTTGAGGACACCCCACCATTCCTTGGCCATAATGGATACAAACTCCAGCGTGAGCAGACATCTGACCCTCGACCACACTCAGGTGCTGGAGATTTCGAAACAACTGCTGTACATTGGAACGGCCATGTGCTGGGCACTGAGCTTAACAATAGCGTGTGTTTTCAGGCTTCTGTCCTCAAATTCCTTGCCTGTAAGCCCTCCATATTGGGAATTCTGGAGCCACAATGCAGCCTACTGCCTGCCCACCAGAAAGAAGAAATGCCCTATGGGTCTGCGCAGAAACCCCACATGAGGATCCAGTTGCACAGCTCTCAATGGCACCCCAATATCATAGGCTGCCCTCTGCATGAATGTTCTGTCTGACACAGCTCGAGCCCTTACCTCTGGTCAGCCAACCAGACAGCTGGTCCCATATCCAGCAGATGGGTCCTGCCTTGGCCCGAGGCTGTCATCTTGCAACCTGGGTAATCAGGTAACTGTTCCAAAACTTATCTCAAATTCTTGCTCATGGGGGACCCTGAAGCAGAAAAGAGTACTCCTCCTTCCCTATGGCAGGAACACTGAATGATGAGATGGCAGTCCAACCCTCAGCGTGGGAGCCAGGTGCATGGCCCTAGAGACCATGCCGACTCAGGATGGATATCTGGGCACAAACAGTCATTGTGACCCTCACCCTAAGACCCTTTCCAACAAGCTCGATCACGAGCTGGACCAGGAGCCCAAAGAGTGGGCCTGTAATGGTCCTAGGCTCAAATCCTAAGCTTTGGTGGCGTTATCCAGGTGCCCGGTTGCAGAACCAATCTCTGGAATGCCTGTTTGGATGGGACCCCTGAGATGGAAAATCATGCTCTCCCCTTCCCCCAGAAAGACACCAAACTCTGGGGTGCCGGGCAGAATCCCCAGAGAGGTAGAATCTCCCATGGACCCACGGGGCCACCCCTTCATTCCATGGCCATCCTAGACAAACAATCCAGACAGAAAAGCCTGTGCTCCTGCCTCCCAGCTGTATGAATTTCAAATCCCGGGCAGCTGCCCTCAGGGTTCGTAGATCAGCCTGCCATCATCTCCCCCCTAACTCTTACCCGAGTTTGTGTCTGAAGACTTTGGTCCCAAAGTACTGACCCACAAGGACCCCAGGATGGGGCCTCCAGAACCACATCACATCACTGGGCCTGCTCTTCCGAGGAAATTCTGCCCATCTCAGTTTCCCAAGCCCTCCAGATTAGCAGAGACCTGCAAGGCCCCTAAGCCTACCCCAATTCCATAGGCCGCTCTGGAAAAATGCAGTCTGACACAGCCTCAGAACATAACTCCAGGAAGACATGCAGGTCAATGGGAAGGGATGAATGTCCTAAGACCATGGCAGGTCCAATGTGCTGGGTGTGCGGCCAGCTGTCTCGGAGTCTGTTGGAAGATCTGGGCTCAGGCTATGTAAGACAGAGCATTAGTGCTTAGGGTAGCCTACGCAATTGGGGTGTTGCTGAGGGCCAAGCAGGTTGATCCTCCTTTTGGGTTTCTGGGCAACGCCATAGACAATGTATTTCTTCCAATGGGAAGGCAGAGTGCTTCGTTTTGGCCGCAGTATTCCCAGTTAGGAGGGCTTGTGTGCCAGGAGTGTGAGGACTGAAGTCTGAAAACTCAAGCTAGGGTGAGGTTTGCGGCCAAGGGCACAGCAGGCCTACTCTGCAGAGGCTGAATCAGGATCTCCTGCATCTGAAGTCAGGGTGAGGATCAAACGTTGCCTGAAGCTGGAGTTCGTGCCAAGATGCCCGTTCATGAAGCGGGGGCCTCATGAGGCTAAGGAGGTTTTCCCACACTAAGTTTGTGAGTTGCTCCAAACCACAAGGTTTCCTTCTGCAGGATAGTCGAGTCATTGTGGATGGCTCCAGGACGTCCCATACAGAAAGACTGGAGAGCAGGGTTCGAAGGATGGATGCCTGTACAGCATACCTAGCATTCCCATTGGCTCTTTGCAACAAGACATGTTTGAACTGCTGGCTCTGGGGCGAGCTACCCAGGGGGCTGAGTTAAAATGGACTCTCATGGGCACCTGGGTGGCTCAGTGGGTTAAGTCGCTGCCTTCGGCTCGGGTCATGATCTCAGGGTCCTGGGATCGAGTCCCGCATTGGGCTCTCTGCTCAGCCGGAAGCCTGCTTCCTCCTCTCTCTCTCTGCCTGCCTCTCTGCCTACTTGTGATCGCTCTCTGTCAAATAAATAAATAAAATCCTTTAAAATAAATAAATAAATAAAATGGACTCTCATGAGGATGGGTCATGATGTCGGTTTGTGTCCATGGATACCTTGGAATGTGCTGGTGGCTCAGGGGCCCTGCAGAATTCACCTACCAGAAGGGTTTGACACAGCTTCCGTAAGAAAGCTGCCCATGTGAAGACCAGAGAGGTTATGCTTGGTGCTTCAGAAAAGCCCCAGATGCTAGTCTTCGAAACCAGTCATCTGAGAAGAGACACGTGGAAACCAAAGCTCGGGTTCAGATTAGGGCATACAGGCCTGACTTTTTCAATCTTCTGTCTCTGGGGACACTGTCTGAGTGTCTAAATGGAGATAGTTGCTCAGCTGGTGTCAAAGTGCCCCTCTTAGTCCAGGGCAGCCTACACTATCGGGATGGCCTCTGGGGCCTTGGAGATTTCTCCTAATCTGTAGGGTTGTGACCAATGGATTGGGCACAGTGGCCTTGCAGAGGACAGGCACAATCCTTCGGTGTGGTTCCATAGGCCCTAGCCTGGAAGGTGTGTGGGTCCGTGCTGTGAGCTCAGAAGTCTGAGAACAGAAACTCAGGTTAGGTGTGGCACCGAGGGTATGTCAGGCCAGATCTACAGGCTGTGAGGGGAGCTCCTCCACTATTGAAAGAAGGGCGAGTGGGAAGTGATCCCTCAGGCTATTTTCTCTGGATGTTGTATCCAAGATAGCTGTGGATTGTAGGGTGGCCTCAGGAGCTATGGATGAGTGTCCCTTTTGGGGGATTTGGCCCAGCTTTTAAGAGTTTGGGGTCATTTTGTGGAAAGGGTAAAGACCTGTTGTCTGGCTCAGGTGTTTCTCTAAGAGAGAGATCCCAGAGCAGAGCCCCAGGTATAGGGGCTGGAAAACTCGAACTCTGGTGAGGATTGGGAACATAGGGGCTGGGCAAGCCCCAGAAGCTGGCTCTTGGTCTAGGCTCTGAGAGGCCTTACTTCAAAATGGGGCTCACGCTGAGGGTCACAATGCAAGTTTGTGCCCAAGTCGGCACTCATGTTTGGGCATGGACTCAAGAGCTATGAAATTTTTTCTACCCTGAAGGTGTGACTCCATGACAACAACAAGCTTTACAGCCATGGGGAAGGAGGAGTTCTGATTTGTGCTTCAGGTACCATCCTGTGCGAGGATTTGATATAATGTCTAGGTTCAGATGTCTGAATACCCAGGTTGGGAAGAGATGACGGTCTAAGGCCATGGCGTGTCCTATATGCTGGATGTGAGGCCAGCTGTATCCTTGTCTGTCAGGACATCTGGTCTCAGGCTGTGTCATACAGATTAATAGTGCCCAGGGCAGCCTATCCAATTGGGGTGTGGCCAAGGTCCGAGCAGGTTGACCTCATTTGGGGTTTCTGGAGAGCCCCATAGGGCAACTATTTTCTTCTGGTGGGCAGGCAGAGGGCTGCATTGTGGTTACGGAATTCCCAGTCTGGAGGGCTTGTTGGCCAGGAGTGTGAGGAAGGAAGTCTGAAAACACAATCTAGCATGAGGTTTGGGGCTGAGGGCACGGCAAGCCCACTCTGCAGAGGCTGAATCGAGATCTCCTGCATCTGAGGTCAGGGCAAGTATCAGACGTTGCCTCAGGCTAGAGTTTGTGTCCATGATGGCCACTTCCTAAAGCGGGTGGGGCTGTCATGAGGCCAGAGACTTTTCCATATGTGGGGAGTTGTGAGCTGCTCCAAACCTCAACGTTTCCTTCTGCACGACAGTCGAGTCCTATTGGATGGTTCCAGGACACAGCTACAGAAAGACTCGAGAGCTGGTGTCTAACCATGGATGCCTGGAAACGCCAACTCAAATTCTCGTTGACTGGTCAGGATAAGGCAGGCTCAATCTGTGGAATCTTGGGCAAGCTACCCAGAAGGCTGAGATGTAATGGACTCTCCTAAGAATGGGTCATAATGTGGGTTGGTGTTCATGGAGACCTTGGAAAGTGGTGGTGGCTCAGGGTCTTTGCAAGATTCTCCAACCTGAAGGGTTTGACACAGCTCCAACAAGGAAGCTTCCCATGTGGAGACTAGAGGTATTCTCTTTGGTGCCTCAAGAAAGCCCCATATGCTGGTCTTCGAACCCAGCCTCTGAGGAGTGACACCTGGAAACCAAAGCAAGAGTTCAGATTAGAACCTAGGGGTCTGTCCGGTTCAATCTTCTTTCTCTGTGAATATCTGTCTGTGTGTCTTCATGGAGGTAGTTGCTCAGCTTGTGTCAAAATGCCCCTTTGTGTCCAGGGCGGCTTACAGTAGTGGGATGTCCTGAGGGACCTTGAGGTTTCTCCTATTCTCTAGGGTTGTGGCCAATGGAATGGGCACAGTTTCCTAGTAGAGAGCATGCACAGTCCTGTGGTGTGGCTCCAGAGGCCCCAACCTGGAGGCTGTGTGGGCCAGGGCTGTGGGGACAGACATCCAAAAACACAAACTCGGTTCAGGTTTGGGGCCGAGGTTATGGTAGGCCTGATCTCCAGTCCGTTAGGGGATATCCTCGGCATATGAAATGAGGGCGAGTGGGAGGCCGCCACTCAGGCTTTTTTCTCTGGATGTTTGTCCATGATGGCCATTTAATATAGGGGTGGCCTCATGGGCCAAGGAAGAGTATTCCCTCTCTGGTGATATGCCCAGCTCCCTAGATTTTGGGGTCATTCTGTGGGACGCGAGGAGTCTTGTATTCTGTCTCAGGTTTCCCAATAGAGGAATTTTAGAGTGGAGCAGTGGGTACTGACAATTTCAATACCTGCCCTCTGGTAAGGCCTGGGGACCTATGTGCATGGCAAGCCCCATATGCGGGCTCTTGGTCCAGCCACTGAGCGGCGCTACTTGAATACAGGACTCACACTGAGGGTCACAATGCATTTCTGTGCCCAAGGCGGCCCTCAGTCACTGGCGTGGCCTCTCAGACTATGCAGGTTTTCCTACCCTGAACGTTGGAGAACATGCCAACCACAAGGTTTTTTGCCATGGAGAAAAAGGAATTCTGATTACTGCATCATGTTCACCCCTGGGCAGTGATTGGAGATAAGGTCTAGTTTCTGAAGCCTGAAAACCGAGGTTAGGAAGAGATGACAACCTAAGGCCATGATGGGTCCAATGTGTTCAATTTGAGGCCAGCTATCTGGGTGTCATTTGGGATGTCTGGTCTCAGGTTGTGCCAGACAGGGCATTAGTACACAGGGTAGGCTGTATAATTGCAGTACAGTCGAGTGGCATGTATTAGACAATCATTTGGGGTTTCTTATTAGCAGCATAGGGCAAAGTTCTTCTTCTGGGGGGCAGGCAGAGTGCTGCATTGTGGCTCTGGATTTCCCAAACCAGAGCGCTTGTGGGCCAGAAGAGTGAGGACGGAAGTCTGAGAACACAAGCTAGGCTTAGGTTTTGGTGCAAGGGCACAGCAGGCACACTCTGCAGAGCTGAATCGAGATCTCATGCATCTGAAGTCAGGGCAAAGATCAGACGTTGGCTCAGGTTGAAGTTTCTGTCCATGCTGGCCCCTTCATGAAGGGGGTGGTGCACATTACGAGGCCATGGAGGTTTTCCCACAATAGGAGTTGTGAGATGCTCCAAACCTCAATTCCTACTGTGTGACAATTTAAACCTGTTGGATGGCTCAAGGACTTCCCTTAAGGAAATTATCCAGACCAGTGTTCTAAGGATTGATGCCTGGGCAGCCGGTCTCACATTCCAATTCTCTCCTAGCAACAAGACACATTTGATCTGCTGGCTCTGGGGTAGCAAATGAGGGGGCTGAGTTGAAATGGACTTTCCTGAGGATGGGTCATAATGTGAGTTTGTGTCATGGAGATCTTGGAATGGGGCAGTGCACCAGGACCCTGAAGGATTCACCGAACAAGAGGTTTTGACACAACTCCAGCGAGCAAGCTTTCCATGGGGAGATGAGATTTGTTCTTATTTGTGCCTCAGGAAACCACCGTATGCTGGTATTGGAAACCAGGCCTCTGAGGAGAGATGCCTGGAAACCAAAGCAATGGATCTGATTAGTGCCTAGGGGCCTGTCCTGTTCAATCTTCTTCTCTGGAGACATCTGTCTATGGCATGAGTGGAGGAAGCTGCTCAGCTTGTGTCAGATCACCCCTTTTTGTCCTGGGCAGCCTACACTATTGGGATGGCCTCGGTGACTTTGGAGGTTTCTCCTAATTTGCAAGGTTGTGCCCAATGGAATGGGAAGAATTCCCTTGTAGAGGGAAGGCACAGTCCTGAGGTGTGGCTCCAGGAACCCAAGCACGGAGGGTGTGTGTGCCAGGGCTATCGGGACAGAAGACTGAAAACACAAACTCCGCTTAGGTTTGGGGACATAGGTAGGACAGACCCGATCTATAGACCGTGAGGGGATCTCTTTAGGATATGAACAATCGGCGAGTGTGAGGCACTTGCTCAGGCTTTTGTCTCTGGATTTTGTGTCACCGATGGCTGTGGAATGTCAGGGTGGCCTCATGGGACATGGACGATTCTCCCTCTCTAGGGATTTGGCCTGATCCAAAGAGTTTGGGTCATTCTGTGGGAAGCGAGGAGGCCTTTCTGTTTTTTACCTCAGGTATACCACCAAAAGAGGGATTCCAGAGCAGAGACCTGGGGAGGGGCGACTGGACAACCCGACATCTGGATAACATTAGGGACCTAGGGACATGGCAAGACCCATATGTGGGCTCTTGGTCCAGACACTGAGTGGTCTTCCTTGAAGATAGGGCTCATGCTGAGGTTCACAATGTGTAGTTGTGCCCAACAAGCCCCTCAAGCCTGGGCGGGGCCTAATGTACCATGCTGGTTTTTTCTACACTGAACGTTGCACAACATGCCAACCACAAGGTTTCTGGCAATGGGGAAGGAAGAGTTCTGATTTCTGCAACACGTTCACCCCTGGACAGTGATTGGAGTTAAGGTCTAGGTTCTGAAGCCTGAAAACCGAGGTTGGGAAGAGATGAAGACCCAAGGCCATGGTGTGTACGATGTACTCAGTGTTCAGCCAGCTGTTGAGTGTGGGTCGGGAGTTGTGAGCTCAGGCTGTGGCAGACAGGGAATTAGTGACCATGCTATACTGTATCATTGGGATGAAGTCGAGTTTCGTGCAGGTTGATACTCATTTGTGGTTACCGGGTAACCCCAGAGGGCAACGTTTTTCTTCTGGAGGGCTGGCACAGTGCCGCATTGTGGCTCCAGAATTCCCAAACTGGAGGACTTGTGGGCTAGGAGTGCGAGGACAAAATTCTGAGAACACAAGCGAGACTTAGTTTTCGGAGCAAGGGAAGGGCAGGCACCCTCTGCAGAGATGATTCGAGATCACGTTCACCTGAAGACAGAGCTAGGATCAGAAATTGGCTCAGGTTGGAGTTTCTGTCCATGATGGCCGACTCATGAAGGGGAGGGTCCCACGAGGCCATGGATTTTTCCCACGCTGGGAGATATAAGATGCTCCAATCTGCAATGATTTCTTCTGTGGGACACTCGAGACCTGTTGGATGGATCCAGGATGTCCCATACGGAATGACTCCAGAGCAGGGTTCTAAGGATGGATGCCTGGGCAGCCTGCCTCCCATTCCAGTTGTCTCCTAGCAACAGGGCAGGTTCGATCTGCTGGCTCTGGGGGACAAACCAAGGGGGTTGAGTTGAAATGGACTCTCCTGAGGATGGGTCGTAATGTGGGTTTAAGTCCATGGAGACCTTTGAATGGTACACTTGATCCGTGGCCCTGAAATAGTCTCCTAACCTGAGGTTTTGACAGAGCTCCAAAGAGTACGTTTTCTATGTGGAGATGAGATTTTTTTCTGATGAGTGCCTCAGTAATCCCCCATATGCTGGTGTTGGAAACCAGGCCTCTGAGGACAGATGCCTAGAAACAAAAGAAATGGATCCATTTAGGCCCCAGGTGCCTGTCTGGTTCAATCTTCTTCTAGGAGATATCTTTCTCTGGGTCTGAGTGGAGGTAGTTGCTTAGCCTGTGACAGATCACCCCTGTTTGTTCTGGGCGACTGACACTACTGGGATGGCCTCGGGGTGTTTGGAGGTTCCTCTTAATTTGTATGACTGTGGCCAATGGAATGGGCAGAATTCCCCTGGAGAGGGCAGGCACAGTCCTGAGGTGTGGCTCCAGGGGCCCAAGCTTGGAGGGTGTGTGGGCCAGGACTGTGGGGACAGAAGTCTGAAAACACAAACTCAGTTTAGGTTTGGGGATGTATGTATGAAAGGCCCTATCTACAGACCGTGAGGAGAATTTTTCGGGCTATGAACAAAGGGTGTATGTGAGGCACTTGCTCAGGCTTTTGTCTCGGGATTTTGTGTCAAGATTGGCCATGGAATGTCAGGGTGGCCTCAAGGGCCATGAACAAGTCTTTCTTTCTGGGGATTTGGCCCGATCCCAAGTGGTTGGGGTCATTCTGTAGATGGGAGGAGTCCTTTCTGTATTTTTTTTTAACCTCAGGTGTCCCACCAAAGAGGGGTTCCAGAGCAGAGCCCTGAGTAGTGGTGACTAGACATCTCAAAATATGGTTGAGATTGGGGGAATAGGGGCTTGGCAAGCCCCATATCCGGGCTCTTTCTCCAGTCACTGAGAGGCTTTACTTGAGGATAGGGCTCACTCTGAGGGTCACAATGTGTGTTTGTGCCTATCGTGGCCCTCAGCGATAGGTGGGACCTCATGGGCTATGTTGATTTCTCCTACAATGTACATTGGACAACATGCCAAACACAAGGTTTCTGGCCGTGGGGAAGGAGGAGTTCTGATTTTTGCATAAGTTCAGTCCTGGGCAGTCAGTGGAGATAACGTCTATGTTCTGAATCCTGAAAACCGAGGTTGGGTAGAGATGATTACCTAAAGCCATTATGAGTGTGAAGGGCTCAGTGTATGGAGAGCTGTCTGGGTGTCAGACGGGAGGTCTGGGCTCAGGCTGTGTAAGATAGGGCTTTAGCGCACAGGCTAGACTGTATAATTGGGGTACGGTCAAGTGGCATGCAGGTTGTTCCTCATTTGGCGTTTCTGGTTAGCCCTATAGGGAAACCTTTTTCTTCTGGAGGGCAGGCAGAGTACTGCATTGTGTCTCCAGAATTGCAAACTGGAGGGCTTGTGGCCAGGATTGTGGGGATGGAAGTCTGAGAACACAAGCTAGGCTTAGGTTTCAGGGTGAGGATTTCCCACGTTGGGATTGTGTGATGCTCCAAACCACAAGGATTCATTCTGGGGGACAATCGAGACCTGTTGGATGGATCCAGGATGTCCCATAAGGAAGTTATCCACAGCAGGGCTCTAAGGATGGATGCCTGGGAGGCCCACCTCGCATTATAATTGTCTCCTATTGACCAGACAGATTTGATCTGCTGGCTCTGGGGGAGCAACCGAGGGGGCTAAGTTGAAATGGACCTTCTTGAGGATCAGTCATAATGTGGGTTTGTGTCCATGGAGACCTTGGAATGGGGCTGTGGTGCCGGTGCCCTGAAAGATTCTCCTAACCGGAGTTTTTCACACAGCTCCAAAGAGCATGTTTCCCATGTGGAGACAAGATTTTTTCTGATTGGTCCCTCAGGAACCCCTATAAGCTGGTTTTGGCAACCAGGCATCGAGGAGAGATGCCTGGAATCCCAAGCAATAGATCCAATTTGCACCTAGGGGCCTCTCTGCTTCAATTTTCTCTGGGCACATCTGTATATGGTTCTCAGTGGAGGGCATTGTTCAGCTTGTGTCAGATAGTCCCTGTTTGTCCCAGGCGGCCTACACTACTGGGATGGTCTCAGGAACTTTGCAGGTTTCTCCTAATCTCTAGGGTTGTTTCCATTGGAATAGGCAGAATTCACATGGAGAGGGCAGTCACAGTCCTGATGTGTGGCCCTACCTGTCTGGGTGTCGGTCGGGAGGTGCGGGCTCAGGCTGTGTCAGACAGAGCATTAGTGCCTAGACTAGACTGTATATTTGGGGTACAGTCGAGAGGTGTGCAGGTTGATCCTCATTTGCCATTTCTGGGTAGCCCCATAGAGCAACGTTTTTCTTCTGGAGGGCAGGCAGAGTGTTGCACTGTGGCTCCAGAATTGCCAAACTGGAGGGCTTGTGGGCCAGAAGTGTGAGGACGGAAGTCTGAGAACACAATCTAAGCTTAGGTTTCAAGTCGAGGACACGGCAGGCACACTCTGCAGAGCTTAATGGATATCTAGTGTATCTGAAGTCAGGGCGAGGATCAGACGTTGGTCCAGGCTGGAGTTTCTGTCCATGATGGCCCCTTTATGAAGGTAGAGGGGCATCTCGAAGCCATGGAGGTTTTCCCTTGATGGGAGTTGTGAGATGCTCCAATCTGCAAGGACTCCTTCTATGGGACAGTCAAGACCTGTTGGAAGGTTCCACGATTTCCCATACGGAACGACGCCAGAGCAGGGTTCTAAGGATGGATGCCTGGATAGCCCGCCTCGCATTCCAGTTGTCTCCTAGCAACAAGGGAGGTTTGTTATTCTGGCTCTGGGGGAGCAATCGAGGGGGCTGAGTTGAAAAGTACTCTCCTGTGGAGTGGTCACAATGTGGGTTTGTTTCCATGGAGACCTTGGAATAGGACGGTGGCTCCGGGTACCTGAAGGTTTCTTATAACTGGAGGTTTTTATACAGCTCTGAAGGAGAAGTTTCCCACATGGAGACAAGATTTGTTCTAATTGGTACCTCTGGAAACCCCCATATGTTGGCATTGGAAACCAGGCCTTTGAGGAGAGATGCCTAGAAATAAAAGAAATGGAACCAATTACAGTCTAGGGTCCTGTCTGGTTCAATCTTCTTTTCTGGGGATATCTGTCTATGGTTCTGAGTTGAGACCGTTGCTCAGCTTGTGACAGAACGCCCCTCTTTGTCCTGGGTGTCCTACACTATTGGGATGGTCTCAGGGACTTTAGAGGTTTCTCCTAATCTGTCAGGTTGTGTCCAATGGAATGGGAAGAATTTCCTTGGAGATGGAAGGCACAGTCCTGAAGTGTGGCTCCAGGGGCCCCAGCCTGGATGATGTGTGGCCCAGGACTCTGGGGACAGAAGTCTGAAAACAGTAACTTGGTGTAGCTTTGGGGACATAGGTATGGCAGATCCGATCTACAGACTGTGAGAGAATTTTTCGGGCTTTGAACAAAGGGTGGATTTGAGGTGATTACTCAGGCTTTTGTCGCTGGATTTTGTGTCAATGGTAGCCGTGGAAAGTTGGGATGGCCTCATGGGCCATGGATGAGTCTTTCTTTTTGGAGATTTGCACCAAATCCAAGTGGTTGGTTTCCTTCTGTGGATGGGAGTAGTACTTTCCGTATTTTTTTACCTCAGGTGTCACACCAAAGAGGGATTCTGAGCCGAGTCCTGAGTAGGGGTGACAAGACATCTCGAACTCTGGTTAAGATTGGGCGACTAGGAGCATGGCATGCTCCATATGCGGGCTCTTGTTCCAGCCATTGAGAGGCCTTACTTGAGGACAGGGCTCACGTTGAGGGTCCCATATGTGTTTGTGCCTGTTGCGGCACTCAAACATGACCAGGGCCTCAGGGGCCACGCTGATTTCTCCTACACTGAATGTTGGACAACATGCCAAACACAAGGTTTCTTGCCACGGGGAAGGAAAATTTCTGTCTGCATCTCGTTCACTGCTGGGCAGTGAGTGGATATAAGGTCTAGGTTATGATGCCTGAAAAGCAAGGTTGGGAAGAGATGATGACCTAAGGCCATGGTGGGTCCAATGTGCTCAGTGTGTGTTTAGCTGTCTGGGTGTCAGTGACGAAGTCCAGACTCAGGATTTGTCATACAGTGCATTACTGCCTAAGCTGGACTGTGTAATAGAGGTAGAGTCGAGTGGTGTGCAGGTTGATCCTCATTTATGGTTTCCATGTAGCCTCATTGAGGCAAACTTTTTCTTCTGGAGAGCAGGCAGAGTGCTGCATTGTGGCTCCAGAATTGCCAAACTGGAGGGCTTGTGTGCCAGGAATTTGAGGATAGAAGTCTGAGAACACAAGAAGGCTTAGGTTTCAGGGCGAGGGAAGGGCAGGCACACTCTGCAGAGCTGAATCGAGATCTCGTGCACCTGAAGTCAGGGCGAAGGTAGACCTTTGCTCTGGTTGAAGTTTCTGTCTATGACGGGCCCTTCATGAAGGTAAAGGGACATCACGAGGCCACGGCGGTTTTCGCATAATGGGAGTGTGTGATGCTCCAAACGGCAAGGATTCGTTCTGTGGGACAGTCGAGACCTGTTGGATGGATCCAGGATGTCCCATAAGGAAGTTCTCCAGAGCAGGGTTCTAAGGATGGATGCCTGGGCAGCCCACCTCGCATTCCAATTGTCTCCTAACAAAAAGGCAGGTTCAATCTGCTGGCTCTGGGGGAGCAACTGAGGGGGTTGAGTTGAAATGGACTCACCTGAGGATAGGTCATAATGTGGGTTTATGTCCATTGAGACCTTGGAATGGGGCGGTGCCTCCAGGGACCTGAAGGTTTCTCCTAACTGGAGCTTTTCACAAATCTCCAAAGAGCAAGAGTCCCATGTGGAGATGAGATTTGTTCTGATTCATACCTCTGGAAACCCCCATATGCTAGTATTGGAAACCAGGCCTCTGAGGAGAGATGCCTGGATACAAAAGCAATGGATACAATTAGGGTCTAGGTGCCTGCCCGTTTAAATCTTCTCTTGGGATATATGTGTACAGGTCTGATTTGAGGTAGCTGCTCAGCCTGGGACAGATTGCCCCTGTTAGTCCTGGGAGGCCTACACTATTGGAACGGCGTGGGTACTTTGGAGTTTTCTCCTAATATCTAGGTTTGTCTCCAATAAAATGGACAGGATTCCCTTGGAGAAGCAGGAATAGTCCTGAGATGTGGCTCCAGGGGCCCCAACCTGGATGGTGTGTGAGCCAAGACTGTCATACAGAAGTCTGAAACGCAAACTCACCTTATGTTTGTGGACGTAGGTATGGCAGGCCTGATCTACAGACTGTGCGGGGAATTATTCAGGCTATGAACAAAGGGTGAGTGTGAGGTGCTTGCTCAGGCTTATGTCTCTGGATTTTGTGTCAACGCTGGCGTTGGAATGTCAGGGTGGCCTCATGGCCCATGGAAGAGTCTTTTTCTCTGGGGATTTGTCCCGATTCCAAATGGTTGGGGTCATTCTGTGGATGGGAGGAGTCCTTTCTGTATTTATTTTCATCAGGTGTCCCACCAAAGAGGGATTCCAGAGCAGAGCCCTGAGTTGGAGTGACTAGATATCTCTACCTCTGGTTAAGATTGGGAGACTTGGGGCATGGCAAGCCCCATATGCGGGCTTTTGTTCGAGCCACTGAGAGGCTTTACTTGAAGACAGGGGTCATGCTGAGGGCCACAATGTATGTTTGTGCCTATAGTGGCCCTCAAGCATGGGCAGGGACTCATGGGCCAGCTA
Organism: Neogale vison; assembly: GCF_020171115.1. Lineage (NCBI taxonomy): Eukaryota > Metazoa > Chordata > Mammalia > Carnivora > Mustelidae > Neogale > Neogale vison. The sequence continues at coordinate 96,702,185 of NC_058094.1, forward strand.
GTTTCTCATACAATGAACGTTGGACAACATGCCAACCACAATGTTCTGGCCAGGGGGAAGAAGGAGTTCCGATTTCTTCATCACGTTCACCCCTGGGAAGTGTGTTGAGATACAGTCTAGGTTTCTGAAGTCTGAAGACCGAGGTTGGGAAGAGATGATTACCTAAGGCCATGGAGGGTCCGATGTACTCTGTGTCTGGCTAGTTGTCTTCGAGTCGGTCAGGAGGTCTGGGCTCAGGATGTGTCAGACAGGGCTTAAAGGTTCAGGCTAGACTGTATAATTTGGGTACAGTTGAGTGGCTTGCAAGTTGTTCCTCATTTGGCATTTCTGGGTAGTCGCATAGGGTAAAGTTTTTCTTCTGGAGGGCAGGCGGAGTGCTACACTGTGGGTCCAGAATTCCCATACTGGAGGGCTTGTGGGCCAGGAGTGTGTGAACAGAAGTCTGATAACACAAGCTCAGCTTAGGTTTCGGGACGAGGGCACGGCAGGTACACTCTGCAGAGTTGAAACTAGATCTCGTGCATCGGAAGTCCCGGCATGGATCCGATGTTGGCTCAGGTTTGAGTTTCTGTCCAGGATGGCCCTTTCATGAAGGGAAGGGGGCATCACGAGGCCTTGGAGTATTTCCCACGATGGTAATTGTGAGATGCTCCAATCCGCAAGGATTCCTTCTGCTGGACAGTCAAGACCTGTTGGATGTCTCTAGGACGTCCCATATGGAATGATGCCAGAGCAGAGTTCTAAGGAAGAATCCCTGGAGAGCCCGCCTCACATTCTAATGGTATCCTAGCAACAAGGCAAGTTCCATCTGCTGGCTCTGGGAGAGCAACCGAGGGGACTGATTTGAAATGCTCTCTCCTGCAGATGGGTCATAATGTGGGTTTGTATCCATGGAGACCTTGGAATGGGGCGGTTGCTCAGGCAACCTGAATATTTGTATGAACTGGAGGTTTTGACACAGCTCCAAAGGACAAGTTTCCCATGTGGAGATGAGATTTCCTCTGATTGGTACCTCAGGAAACCCCCTTATACTTGTATTGGAAACAAGGCCTCTGTGGAGTGATGCCTGGGGACAAAAGCAATGGACCCAATTAGGGCCTAAGTGCCTGTCCGGTTCAATCTTCTTCTCTGGGCATATCTGTCTATGGGTCTGAGGGGAGGTAGTTGCTCAACTTGTGACAGATCGCCCCTGTTTGTCCTGGGCGACCTACACTTTTGGGATGGCCTCGGCGACTTTGAAGGTTTCTCCTAATCTGTACAGTAGTGACCAATGGAATGGGCAGAATTCCCTTGGATACGGCAGGCACTGTCCTGAGTTGTGGCTCCAGGGGACCCACGTGGGAGGGTGTGTGGGCCAGGGCTGTTGGGACTGAAGTCTGAAAACACAATCTCAGCTTAGGTTTGGGGATTTAGGATCAGATGTTGGCTCAGTTTTCGTCCGTGATGGTCCCATCATGAACGTGGTTGGGCATCACGAGGCCATGGAGGTTTTCCCATGGTGGGAGTATGTGATGCTTCAGACTGCAATGATTCGTTTTTCGGGACAGTCAAGACCTGTTGGATGGATCCAGGATGTCCCATAAGGAAGTTCTCCAGAGCAGGGTTCTAATGATGGATGCCTGGGCGCCCAACTCGCATTACAATTGTCTCCTAGTGACAAGGTAGGTACGATCTGCTGGCTCTGGGTAGCAACCAAGGGGGCTGAGTTGAAATGGACTTCCCTGAGGATTGGTCATAATGTGGGTTTGTGTCCATGGATACCTTGGAATGGGGCGGTGGCTCTGGGGCCCTGAAGAATTCTCATAACTGGAGGTTTTGACACAGCTCCAAAGAGCAAGATTCCCATGTGGAGAAGATATTTGTTCTGATTGGTCCCTCAGGAGCCCCCATAAGCTGGTATTGGAAACCGGGCATCTGAGGAGTGATGCCTGGAATCCAAAGCAATCGATCCCATTCACGCCTAGGGACTTGTCTAATTCAATCTTCTCTGGGGATATCTGTGTAAGGTTCTGAGTGGAGGTCGTTGCTCAGTTTGTGTCAGATTGACCCTGTTTGTCCCGGGTGGCCTACATTAGTGGGATGGTCTCAGGGACTTTGGAGGTTTCTTCTAATCTGTGGGGTTGTGGCCAATGGAATAGTCAGAATTCCCTTAGAGAGTGTAGTCACAGTCCTGAGATGTGGCCCCAGCTGTCCGGGTGACGGTCAGGAGGTCCGGGCTCAGGCTGTGTCAGACAGGGCATTAGTGCCCAGGGTAGACTGTATAATTGGAATACAGTCGAGTGGCGTGCAGATTGATCCTCATTTGTCATTTCTGGGTAGACCCATAGGGTAACGTTTTTCTTCTGGAGTGCAGGTAGAGTGCTGCATTGTGGCTCCAGAATTCCCAAACTGGAGTGCGTGTGGTCAGGAGAGTGAGGACAGAAGTCTGAGAACACAAGCTACACTTAGGTTTCATGGAAAGGACACGGCAGGCACACTCTGAAGAGCTGAATCAAGATCTCCTGTATCTGAAGTCAAGGCGAGGATCAGCCATTAGCGCAGGGTGGAGTTTCTGTCCATGATCCACCTTCATGAAGATTGGGGGTATCAAGTGCCCATAGAAGTTTTTCCACGATGTGAGTTGTGAGATGCTGTAATCCGAAAGGACTCCTTCTGCGGGACAGTCGAAACCTTTTGGATGGCTCCAGGATGTCCCATAAGGAATGACTCAAGAGCAGGGTTCTAAGGATGGATGCCTGAAGAGCCCGCCTCTCATTTCAATTGTCTCCTAGCAACAAGGCAGGTTCGAACTACTAGCTCTGGTGGTGCAACCGAGGGGGTTTAGTTGAAATAGACTCTCCTAAGGATGGGTCATAATGTGGGATTGTGTCCATGGAGACCTTGGAACAGGGCAGTGGCTCTTGTGACCTGAAGGTTTCTCCTAACTAGAGGTTTTGTCACAGCTCCATAGCACAAGTTTCCCACGTGGAGACGAGATTTGTTCTGATTGGTACTTCTGGAAACCCCCATATGCAGGTATTGGAATCCAGGCCTCTGAGCAGAGATGCCTGGAAACAAAAGCAATGGATCCAATTAGGGCCTAGGTGATTGTCCTGTTAAATCTTCTTTTCTATGGATATCTGTCTACGGGTCTAAGTGGAGGTAGTGGCTCAGCTCTTGTCCGATCGGCCCTGTTTGTCCTGGAAGTCCTACACTATTGGGATGACCTCGGGGACTTTAGAGGTTTCTCCTAATCTGTAGGGTTGTGTCAAAAGGAATGAGCAGAATTCCCTTTGAGAGGACAGGCACAGTCCTGAGGTGTGGCTCCATAGGCCTTAGCCTAGAGGGTGTGTTGGTCTTGGCTGTGTGCACAGAGGACTGAAAACACACACTCGGATTAGGTGTGGCACTGAGGGTAGGGCAGGCCGAACCTAAAGTCCTTGAGGGGAGCTTCTCGGCTATTGAAAGATGGGCAAGTGGGAGGCGGTCGCTCAGGCTTTTGTCTCTGGATGTTGTGTCCAGGATAGCCGTGGATTGTAGGGCGGCCTCAGGGGCTATAAACAAGTCTCCCTCTCTGGGGATTTGGCCCAACTCCCAAGAGTTTGGGGTCATTTTGTGGGAAGGGTAGAGTCCTGTTTTCTGGCTCAGGAGTCTCTCCAAGAAAGAGATTCCAGAGCAGAGCTTCAGGTACGGGCAACTGGAAAACTCGAACTCTGGTGAGGATTGGGAACATAGGGGCTTGGCAAGCCCCATATATGGGCTCTTGGTCCAGGCCCTGAGAGGCCTTACTTTGACATGAGCCTCACACAGAGGGTCACAATTCGAGTTTATGCCCAAGTCGGCACTCAAGTTTGGGCGTGGCCTCAGGGTACATGAAGTTTTCTCCTACCCTGAAGGTGTGACTCCATGCCAACAGCAAGCTTTCCAGACATGGGGAAGGAGGAGTTCTGATTTGTGCTTCAGGTACCCAACTTTGCGGGGATTTGATATAATGTCTAGGTTCAGATGTCTGAAAACCCAGGTTGGGAAGAGATGACAGCCTAAGGCCTAGGGTCCTGTCTGGTTCAATCTGCTTCTCTGGGGACATCTGTCTATGGTCTAAGTGGAGTTAGTTGCTCAGCTTGTGTCAAATCGCTGAATGTCGCAAAGCGTGTTTATATCCAAAGCGGCCCTCACAATGGCCGGGTCCTCATGGACCACTCTAGTATCTCCTACACTGAATGTTGGACAACATGCGAACCATTGGTTTCTGGGCATGGGGAAGGAGGAATTCTGATTTCTTCATCACGTTCACCGCTAGGCAGTGATTGGAGATAAGGTTTAGGTTCTGAAGTCCAAAAACCGAGGTTGGGAAAAGAACCTGGAGGTTCCGATGTGCTCATTGTATGGCCAGCTGTCTGGGTTATCAGTTGGGACGTCCAGGCTCAGGCTGTGTCAGACAGGGCATTAGTGCCCAAAGTAGGCTGTATTATTGGGGAACAGTTGTGTGGCGTGCAGGTTGATCCTCATTTGGGGTTTCTGTGTAGCCCCATAGGGTAACGTTTTCTTCTGGAGGGCAGGCACAATGCTGCATTGTGGCTCCGGAATTCCCAAACTGGAGGGCTTGTGGACGAGGATTGTGAGGACAGAAGTCTGAGAACACAAGCTAGGCTTAGGTTTCGGTGTGAGGACATGGCAGGCACACTCTGAAGAGCTGATTCGAGATCTCATGCTTCTAAAGACAAGGCGAGGGTCAGCCTTTGGCTGACCATGATCCGCCTTCATGAAGAATGGGGGCATCTTGTGGCCTGGGAAGTTTTCCCATGATGGGAGTTGTGAGATGCTCCATGCACAAGGATTCCTTCTTCAGGACAGTCGAGACCTGTTAGATGGCTCCAGGTTGTCCCATAAGGAAAGACCCAGAGCAGGAATCTAAGGATGGATGCCTGGGCAGCTCACCTCGCATTTCAATTGTATCCTCTCGACAAGACAGGTTCGATTTGCTGGCTCTGGGGTAGCAACCGAGGGGGCTGAGGTGAAATGGACTCCCCTGAGGATGAGTCATAATGTGGGTTTTTGTTCATGGAGACCTTGGAATGGGGTGGTAGCACTGGTGCCCTGAAGGATTCTCCTAACTTTAGGTTTTGACACATCTCCATCGAGCAAGTTTCCTATGTGGTGATGAGATTTGTTATGATCGGTGCCTCAGAAAACCCTGATATGCTGGTATTGGAAACCAGGACTCTGAGGAGAGATGCCTGGAAACAAAACAATGGATCCAATTAGGGCCAAGGGGCATGTCTGGTTGAATCTTCTTCTCTGGGGAAATCTGTCTATTGGTCTGAGTGGAGGTAGTTGTGCAGCTGGTGTCATATTGCTTATGTTTGTCCCGGGTGGCCCACAGTATTGGGATGGCCTCGGAGTCTTTGGAGGTTTCTCTGAATCGGTAGTGCTGGGGCCAATGAAATGGGCAGAATTACCATGGAGAGGGCAGGAACCGTCCTGAAGTGTGGTTCCAGGGTCGCCATCCTGGAGGGTGTGTGGACTAGGGCTGTGGGGACAGAAGTCTGAAAATACAAACTCGGCTGAGGTTTGTGGACGTAGGTACGGAAGGCGCGATCTACAGACGGTGAGGAGAACTCTTCATGATATGAACAAAGGACAAATGTGAGGTGTTCCCTCAAGCTTTTGTCTCTGGATTTTGCTTCAATGATAGCCGTTGAATGTCGAGGTGGCTTCATCGGGCATGGACGAGTATCCCTCTCTGGGGATTTAGGCCGAATCCAAGAATTTGGGGTCATTCTTTGGGATGGGAAGTTTTATTTCTGTTTTTTTTTTTACCTCAAGTGTCCCACCAAAAGATGGATTCCAGAGGAGAGCGCTAGGGAGGAGCGACTGGACAACCTGACCTCTGGTTTAGAATGGGGGCCTAGGGGCATGGCAAGTCCCATATGCTGGCTCCTGGTCCAGTCACTGAGAGGCCTTTCTTGAGGACAGGACTCATGCTGAGTATCAAAATGCGAGTTTGTGCCCAACCTGGCCCTCAAGCATGGGTGGGACCTCTTGGGCCAAGCTGGTTTCTCCTACTCTGAACTTTCTACAACATGCCAACCACATGGTTTCTTGCCATGCGTAAGGAGGAGTTCTGATTTATGCATTGTGTTCAACCCTAGAGCTGTGACTGGAGATAAGGTTTAGCCTGAAAACCGAGGGTGGGAAGAGATGAAGACCTAAGGCCATGGCGGGTCAGGTGTGCTTGGTGTGCGGCCAGATATCTGGGTGTCGGTCGTGGGTTCCGAACTCAGGTTGTGTCAGGCAGGGTATTAGTAGCCAGCGTAGACTGTATTCTTGGGGTACAGTCGAGTGGCGTGCAGGTTAATCCTCATTTGAGGTTTCTGTGTAGCCCCATAGGGCAACGTTTTTCTTCTGGGGCGCAGGCAGAGTGCTGCATTGTGGCTCTTAAACTGCCAATCTGGAGGGCTTTTGGGCCAGAAATGTGAGGATGGAAGTCTGAGAACAGAAGTTAGGCTTAGGTTTCAAGGCGAGGTCATGGCAGGCACACTCTGCAGAGCTGAAAAAAGATCTTGTGTACCTGAACTCAGAGTGAGCATCTGACTTTGGCTCAGGTTGGAGTTTCTGTCCATAATGGCCCCTTCATGTAGGGGGAGGGTTTCAAGAGGTCATGTAGGTATTCCCATGATGGGAGTTGTGAGATGCTCCAAACCGCAAGGATTCCTTCTGTAGGATCCTCGAGAATAGTTTGATGGCTTCCAGAGGTCCCATATGGAAAGACTCCAGAGAAGGATTCTAAGGATGGATGTGTGGTGTGCCCGCCTCACATTTCAATTATTTACTAGCGACATGGCAGGTTCAATTTGCTGGCTCTGGGGGAACAAGCTAGGGGGCTGAGTTGAAATGGACTCACCTGAGAATGAGTCATATTGTGCATTTGTGTCCATGGAGACCTTGGAATGGGGAGGTGGATCTGGGGCCCTGAAGGATTCTCCTTACCAGAGGTTTTGACAGAGATCCAAAGATTACATTTCCAATATAGAGTCGAGATTTGTTCTGATGAGTGCCTCAGGAGCCTTCTATATGCGGGTATGGAAACCAAGCCTCTGAGGAGAGATGTCTGAAAACCAAAGCAATGTTTCTGATTAGGGCCTAGGGGCCTGCCCGGTTCAATCTGATTCTCTGGGGACATGAGTCTATGGGTCTTATTGGAGGTAGTTGCTCAGCTTGTGTCACATCACCTCTGTTTGTCACGGACGGCCTACACTATTGGCAAGTTCTCGGGGTCTTTAGAGGTTTATCCTAATCTGTATAGTAGTTGTCAATGGAATGGGCTGAATTCCCTTGGAGAGAGCAAGCACAGTCCTGAGGTGTGACTCCAGGGGTCCCAGCCTGGAGGGTGTGTGGGCCAGGACTGTGGGGACAGAAGTCTGAAAACAGAAACTCTGCTTAGATTAAGGGACGTAGGTATGGCAGGCACGGTCTACAGACCTTGAGGAGAACTCTTTGGGAAATGTACAAAGGGCGAGTGTGAGGCGCTTGCTCAGGCTTTTGTCTTTGAATTTTGTGTCAACGATGGCCGTAGAATGATGGGGTGGCCTCATGGGCCATGAACGAGATTCCCTCTCAGGGATTTGGCCAGAATCCAAGAGTTTGGGTTCATTCTGTGGGATGGTGGTGTCCTTTCTGGTCTTTCAGGTTTGGGGATGTAGGAATGGCAGGATCGAGCTACAGACCATGAAGAGAATTTTGGGGCTATTAACAAATTTCGAGTGTGAGGTGCTTGCTCAGGCTTTTGTCTCTGGATTTTGTATGAGCAGTGAGCATGGAACTTCGGGGTGGCCTCATGGGCCATGGACGAGCCTTTCTTTCTGGGGATTTAGCCCGATCCCAAGATTTAGAGGTCATTCTGTGGGATAGGAAGAGTCCTTTCTGTTTTTATACCTCAGTTGTCCCACCAAAAGAGGGATTCCGGAGAAGAGAGCTGTGATTTGTGTCCATGGAGACCTTGGAATGGGGCATTGGCACTGGGGCCCTGAAGGATTGCTCTAATCAGAAGTTTTGATAAGCTCCAAAGAGCATATTTCCCATGTGGGTACGAGATGTGTTCTGATTGGTGCCTCAGGAAACCTCCATATGGTGGTATTGGAAACCAGACCTCTGGGGAGAGATGCCTGGAAAACAAAGCAATGGATCCGATTAGGGCCTAGGGGCCTGTCCGGTTAATGTTCTTCTCTGGGGACATCTGTCTCCGGGTTGGAGTGAAGGTAGTTGATCAGTTGATGGCAGATCGCCCCTGTTTGTCCCAGGGTGCCTACACTATTGGTATGGCCAGGGGAATGTAGAGGTTTCTCCTAACCTGTAGGGTTGTGGTCAATTGAATGGGCAGAATTCCACTGGAGAGGGCAGACACACTCTTGATGTGTGTCTCCAGGGGTGCAAGCATGGAGGGTGTGTGGGCCAGGGCTGTGGGAACAGAAGTCTAAAGAAAACAAACTCGGCTTAGGGTTAGGGGCGAAGGTATGGATGGCCTGAAATATAGACCAAGAGGAGAACTCTTCAGGATATGAGGAAAAGGCGAGTGTGAGGTCCTTGCTCAGGCTTTTGTCTCTGGATTTAGTGTCAAAAATAGCCGTGCAATGTAAGGGTGGCTTCATGGGCCACGGACGAATCTTCCTCTCTGGGGATTTGTCCCAATCCCAAAAGACTGGGGTCATTATGTGGGATGGGGAATGCTTTCTGTTTTTATTTGTTTGTTTGTTTGTTTGTTTTTTTAAACCTAAGGTGTCCCGCCAAAAGAGGGATTCCAGAGCAGAGCCTTGGGAAGAGGCGACTGGAAAACTCGACCTCTGGTTAAGATTGGGGGCCTTGAAACAGACACGTGAAAAAGTGCTCCATATCACTCGGCATCAGGGAAACACAAATCAAAACCACAATGAGATATCACCTCACACCAGTCAGAATGGCTAAAATCAACAAGTCAGGAAATGACAGATGCTGGCGAGGATGCGGAGAAAGGGGAACCCTCCTACACTGTTGGTGGGAATGCAAGCTGGTGCAACCACTCTGGAAAACAGCATGTAGGTTCCTCAAAATGTTGAAAATAGAACTGCCCTATGACCCAGCAATTGCACTACTGGGAATTTACCCTAAAGATACAAACGTAGTGATCCAAAGGGGCACGTGCACCTGAATGTTCATAGCAGCAATGTCCACAATAGCCAAACTATGGAAAGAACCTAGATGTCCATCAACAGATGAATGGATCAAGAAGATGTGGTATATATACACAATGGAATACTATGAAGCCATCAAAAGAAATGAAATCTTGCCATTTGCGACAACATGGATGGAACTAGAGCGTATCATGCTTAGTGAAATAAGTCAAGCGGAGAAAGACAACTATCATATGATCTCCCTGATAAGAGGAAGTGGTGATGCAACATGGGGGCTTAAGTGGGTAGGAGAAGAATCCATGAAACAAGATGGGATAGGGAGGGAGACAAACCATAAGTGACTCTTAATCTCACGAAACAAACTGTGGGTTGCTGGGGGGAGGGGGTTGGGAGAAGGGGGGTAGGGTTATGGACATTGGGGAGGGTATGTGCTTTTGGGTAAATTGGAAGGGGTGGTGAACCATGAGAGACTATGGACTCTGAAAAACAATCTGAGAGGTTTGAGGTGGCGGGGGGGTGGGAGGTTGGGGTACCAGGTGGTGGGTATTATAGAGGGCACAGCTTGCATGGAGCACTGGGTGTGGTGAAAAAATAATGAATACTGTTTTTCTGAAAATAAATAAATTGGAAAAAAAAAGATTGGGGGCCTTGGGGCATGGCAAGCCACATATGTGGGCTCTTGTTCCTGTCACTTAGTGGCCTTACTTGAAGACAGGGCTCACTCTTAGGGTCACAATGCATGTTTGTGCCCAACACGGCCATCAAGCATGGGCGGGTCCTCATGGTCCATGCTGTTTTCTTCTACACTGAACATTGGACAACATGCCTACCACAAGGTTTCTTGCCATGGGGAAGGAGGAGTTCTGATTTCTGCATCACGTTCACCACTGGGCAGTGATTGGAGATAAGGTCTAGGTTCTGAAGCCTGAAAACCAAGCGTGAGAAGAAATGATGACCTAAGGACATGGCGGGTGCCATGTGCTCAGTGTGCGGCCAGATGTCTGGGTGTCAGTCGGGAGGTCCGGGCTCAGGCTGTGTCAGACAGGGCATTAGTGACCAGGGTAAGCTGTATAATAAGGGTACATTTAAATGGCCTGAAGGTTGATCCTCATTTGAGGTTTCTGGGTAGCCCCATATGGCAACGTTTTTCTTCTGGGGGCAGGCAGAGTGCTGCATTGTGGCTCCAGAATTCCCAAAATGGAGGGCTTGTGGTCCAGGATTGTCAGGAAGGAAGTCTGAAAACGCACGTTAGGCTTCAGGGCAAAGGCACGGCAGGCACACTCTGCAGAGCTGAATCGAGATCTCATGCATCAGAACTCAGGGATTGGATCAGTCTTTGGCTCAGGTTGGAGTTTCTGTTCATGATGACCTCTTCATGAAGGGGGAGTTACTCAAGAGTCCATGTAGGTATTCCCACAATGGGAGTTGTGAGATGCTACAAACAGCAAGGATTTCTTCTGTAGGACCCTCAAGAACTCTTGGATGGCTTCCAGAGGTCCCATACAGAGCAACTCCAGAGCAGGATTCTAAGGATGGATGTGTGGCATGCCCGCCTACATTCCAATTATTTCCGAGTGACAAGGCAGGTTCAATATGCTGGCTCTGGGGGAGCAAACAAGGGGGGTGAATTTAAATGGAGTCTCCTGACTATGGGTCATATTGTGTGTTTGTGTCCATGGAGACCTTGGAATGGGGTGGTGGATCTGGGACCCTGAAGGATTTTCCCAACCAGAGGTTTTGACAGAGCTCCAAAGATTACTTTTCCAATGTGGAGACGAGATTTTTTCTGATGGGTGCCCCTGGAAATCCCAATATGCTGGTATTGAAAACCAGGCCTCTGAGTAGAGATGCCTGGAAACCAAAGCAATGGATCTAATTAGGGCCTAGGGCCTGTCCAGTTCAATCTTATTCTCTGGGGACATCTGTCTATGGGTCTGTGTGGAGGTAGCTGCTCAGCAGGTGTTAGATCACCCCTGTTTGTCCCAGATGGCCTACACTATTGGAATGGCCCTGGGGACTTTGGAGGTTTCTCCTAATTTGTACCGTTGTGGCCAATGGAATGGGCAGAATTCCCTTTGAGAGGGCAGGCACAGTCCTGAGGTGTGGCTCGAGGTGCCCCAGCCTGGAGGGTGAGTGGGCCAGGGTTGTGGGGACAGAAGTCTGAAAACAGCAAATAGGCTGAGGTTTGGGGATGTAAGTTTGGCAGGCCCAATCTACAGATCATGAGTAGAACTCTTCGGGATATGAACAAAGGGCGAGTGTGAGGTGCTTGCTCAGGTTTTTGTCTGGATTTTGTATCAACGGGGGCCGTGGAGTGTTGGGGTGGTACCAATCAGAACAAATTAGGAGAAACCTATAACGTCCCCAAGGCTATCCTGAGTGTAGGCCACCCGGGACAAACAGGGGCTATCTGCCACCAGCTGAGCAACAACCTCCACTCAGACCCAGAGACCGATGTCCCCAGAGAAGTAGATTGAACTGGACAGGCCCCCAGGACCTAATCAGATCCATTGCTTTGGTTTCCAGCCATCTCTCCTAAGAGGTCTGGTTTCCAATAGATGTATATGGGGCTTTCCTGAGGCACCCATCACAACAAATCTCATCTCCATATGGGAAACTTGGACGTGGGAGCTGTGTCAAAACCTCTGGTTTGTAGAAACCTTCAGCACGCTGGTGCCACTGATCCATTCCAAGGTCTCCATGGACCCAAACCCACATTAGGACCCATCCGCAGGAGATTCCATTTCAACTCAGCCCCCCTGGTTGCTCCCTCAGAGCCAGCAAATCAAACCTGTCTTGTTGATAGGAGACAATTGGAATGCGAGGCCGGCTGCCCAGGCATCCATCCTTACAACCCTGCTCTGGCGTCATTCCGTATGGGATTTCCTGGAGCCATCCAACAAGTCTCAAATGTCCTGCAGAAGGAATCATTGCATTTTGGATCATCACACAACTCCCAACGTGGGAAAACCTCAATGGCTTTGTGATCCCTCCACCTTTATGAAGGGGAAATCATGGACAGGAACTCCAACCTTAGTCAAAGTCTGATCCTCGCCCTGACTTCAGATGCACTGGATATCAATTCAGATCTGCAGAGGGTGGCTGCCATGCCCTCGCCCTGAAACCTATGTCTAGCATGTGTTCTCAGACTTCCGTCCTCACACTACTGGCCCCCAAGCCTCAAGTTTGGCAATTCCAGACCCACAAAGCAGCACTCTGCTTGCCCTCCAGAAGAAAAATGTTGCCCTACGGAGCTTCCCAAAACCCCAAATGAGGATAGACCTACAAGGCACTCTACTGTACCCAAATTATATAATCTAACCTGAGCACTAATGCACTGTCTGACACAGCCTGAGTACGGACCTCCTGACCAAAACCCAGACAGCTGACCTCACACTGAGCACATCGGACCCACCATGGCCTTCGCTCGTCATCTCTTCCCAACATAGCTTTTCAGTCTTCAGAACATAGACCTTAACTCCAAACCCTGCCAAGGGGTGAACGTGATGCAGAAATCAGAACTCCTCCTTACCCATGGCAAGAGACCTTCTGCTTGGCATGTTGTCCAACGTTCAGGGTAGGAGAAACCTGCGTTCACCATGAGGCGCCACCCATGCTTGAGTGCTGCGAGGGCATAAACACGCATTGTGACCCTCAGCGTGAGTCCTGTCCTCTAGTAAGTCCTCTCAGTGGCTGGACCATTAGACGTCATAATGGGCTTGCCATATCCCTAGGCCCCAACTTTTAACCAGATTTTTGGTTGTCCAGTCGCCCCTCCCCAGGGCTATGCTCAGGAATCCCTCTTTTTTGGGGACATCTGAGGTAACAAAACAGAAAGGACTCCTCCCATCCCACAGACTGAACCAAAACTCTTGGGATCGAGCCACATCCACAGAGAGGAAGACTCGTCCATGGCCCATGAGGCCTTCCTGACATTCCACGGCCATTGTTGACACTAGCTCAAAGACAAAAGCCTGAATAAGTGTCTCACACTCGCTCTCTCTTCATATCCCAAAGAATTCTCCTCACAGTCTGTAGATCGGGCCTGCCGTACCTACATCCCCAAACCTAAGCGGGGTATGTGTTTTCAGAGATCTGTTGCCTCAGTCCTGGCCCACACACCCTCCAGGCTGCGGCCCCTGGAGCCACACATCAGGGCTGTGCCTGCCCACTCCACGGGAATTCTGCCCATTCCATTGTCCATAATCGTACAAATTAGGAGAAACCTCCAATGTCCCCAAGACCATCCCAATAGTGTAGGCTGCCCGGACAAACAGGGGCGGTCTGACACCAGCTGAGCAACTACCTCCACTCATACCATAGACAGATGTCGCCAGAGAAGAAGATTGAACTGACAAGCCCCTAGGCCCTAATCGGATCCATTGCTTTGGTTACCAGGTATCTCTCCTCAGAGGCCTGGTTTCCAATACCAGCATATGGGGATTCCTGAGACACCAGTCAGTACGAATCTCATCTCCACATGGGAACCTTGCTCTTTGGAGCTGTCTTAAAACAGCCGGATAGGAGAATCCTTCAGGGCCCCTGTGCCACTGCCCCATTCCAAGGTCTCCATGGGCACAAACTCGCATTAGGACCCATCCGCAAGAGAATCCATTTCAACTCAGCTGCCTTAGTTGCTCCCCCAGAGCCAGCAGATGGAACCTGTCTTGTCACTAGGAGACAATTGGAATGTGAAGCTGGCTGCCCAGACATCCATCCTTAGAACCCTGCTCTGGCCTCGTTCTGTATAGGACGTCTTAGAGCTATCCAACTGGTCAATTGCATGACCTACAGAAGGAATCCTTACATTTTGGAGCATCTCACAAGTCCCAATGTGGGACTTGTAGAATCCCTACGTTTCAACAAGGGAACTTAGAAGGAATCCCTATGTTTTGGAGCATCTCACAAGTCCCAACGTGGGAAAATCTCCATGGCTTTGTGATGCCCTCACACACACCCCCCCCCCCCGCTTCATGAAGGGGCCATCATGGACAGAAATTCCAACCGGAGCCTACGTCTGATCCTCGCCCAGACTCCAGATCCACGAGATCTCGATTCAGCTCTGCAGAGTGTGCCTGTCTTGCCCTTTCCCTGAAACCTAAGTCTAGCTTGTGTTCTCAGACTCCCATCCTCACACTCCTGTTCCCCAAGCTCTCATGTTTGGCAATTCCGAGCCACAATGTAGCACCCTGTCTGCTCTCCAGAAGAAAAATGTTGCCCTATGGAGCTTCCTAGACACCTTAAATGAGGATAAACCTACACAGCACTCGACTATACCCAAATTATATAGTCTAACCTGGGCAGTAATGCACTGTCTGACACAGCCTGAGTCAACTCAGGCCTGACCTCCTGACCAACACCCAAACAGCTGACCGCACACTGAGCACATCGGACCCACCATGGCCTTAGATCATCATCTCTTCCCAACCTCAGTTTTCAGGCTTCAGAACTTAGACTTTAACTCCAATCACATGATGCAGTAATCAGGAACCCCCTTCCACACGTCAAGAAATATTATGGTTGGCATGTTGTCCAACATCATTGTAGGAGAAACAAGTGTGGCCCATGAAGCCCCCCCCATGCTTGAGGGCTGTGTTGGGCACAAACACGCCTTGTGACCCTCAGTGTGAGCCCTGTCATTAAGTAAGGCCTCTCAGTGGCTGGACCAAGAGCCTGCATATGGGGCTTGCCATGCCCCTAGGCCCCCAATCTTAACCAGAGTTTGGGTTGTCCAGTTGCACCTCCACAGGGCGCTACTCTGGAATCCCTCTTTTAGTGACACACCTGAGGTAAAAAAAAAAAAAATCAGAATGGACTCCTCCCATCCCTCAGAATGACCCCAAAATCTTGGGATCGGGCCAAATCGCCAGAGATAGAGTTTCGTCCATGGCCCATGAGGCCACTGTGACATTCCATGGCCATCGGTGACACAAAATCCAGAGACAAAACCCTGAGGAAGTGCCTCACACTCGCTCTTTGTTCATATCCAGAAGATATCCTCAAGGTATGTAGATCTGGCCTCCCATACCTACGTCCCCTAACCTAAGCCGAGTTTCTGTTTCCAGACTTCTGTTCCCACAGCTCTGGCCCACACACCCTCCACGCTTGGGCCCTTGGAGCCACACCTCAGGACTGTGCCTTCCCTCCCCATAAGAGTTCTGCCCATTTCATTGGCCACAAACTTGCAAATTAGGAGAAACCTCCAAATTCACTGAGGCCATCCCAATAGTGTATATGGCCCGGGACGAACAGGGGCGATCTGACACCAGCTGAGGAACTACCTCCACACAGACCCATAGACAAATTACCCGAGAGAAGATGATTAATCCGGACAGGACCCTAGGCCCTAATCAGATCCATTGCTTTGGTTTCCAGGCATCTCTCCTCAGAGTTCTGGTTTCCAATGGGGGTTACTGAAGAACCAATGAGAACAAATCTTGTCTCCCCATGGGAAACTTGATCTTTGGAGCTGTGTCAAAACCCCCAGTTAGGAGAATCCTTCAGGGCCTGGTGCCACCACCCCATTCCAGGGTCTCCACGGACACATACCCACATTATGACCCATCCTCAGGAGAATTAATTTCAACCCAGCCCCATCGATTGCTATGCCAAAGCCAGCAGTTCAAAAGTGTCCTGTTGCTAGGAGACAATTGGAGAGAAGCTGGCTGCCCAGGCATCCATCCTTAGAACACTGATCTGGAGTCGTTCCATATGGCATGTCCTGGAGCCATCCAATAGGTTTCAACTGACCTGCAAAAAATCCTTGTGGTTTGGAGCTTCTCACTACTCCCTTCATGGGAAAACGACCATGGCCTCGTGATGACCCCCCTTCATGAAGGGGCTATCATGGGCAGAAACTCCAACCTGAGCCAATGTCTGAACCTCGCCCTGACTTCAGATGCACGAAATCTTGATTCAGCTCTGCAGAGTGTGCCTACCGTGCCCTCGCCCTGAACCCAAAGCCAAGCTTGTGTTCTCGGACTTCCGTCCTCACACTCCTGGCCCAAAAGTCCTCCAGTTTGGCAATTCCAGAGACAAAATGCAGCACTCTGCCAGCCCTCCAGAAGAAAAACTTTGCCCTATGGGGCTACTGAAAAACCTCAAATGATTATCTTCTGCATAACACTCGACTGTACTCCAATTATACAGCCTAT